>NC_044308.2:98115073-98427464 GCF_007474595.2 Lynx canadensis
AATACTATGCTGCCTTTAAAAAAGGAAGGAAATCCTGTCACATACTGCAACATGGATGAACCTCAAGGATATTATGCCAAGGGAAATAAGCTGCTCACAACAGGACAAACACTGTATGATTTCAATTATAGGAGGTATCTAAAGCAATCAAAATTATCAATAAAGAATGGAGATGGTAGGGGCGCCTGGGTGGCGCAGTCGGTTAAGCGTCCGACTTCAGCCAGGTCACGATCTCGCGGTCCGTGAGTTCGACCCCGCGTCAGGCTCTGGGCTGATGGCTCAGAGCCTGGAGCCTGTTTCCGATTCTCTGTCTCCCTCTCTCTCTGCCCCTCCCCCGTTCATGCTCTGTCTCTCTCTGTCCCCAAAATAAATAAAAATTAACGTTGAAAAAAAAAATTTAAAAAAAAAAAAAAGAATGGAGATGGCGGTCAGCAGGAGCCGGTGGAAGGGGAACAAGGGCATTGTTGTTTAATGGATATGGACTTTCAATCTACAAGATGAAAAAGTTCCAGAGATCTGTTTCACAACAATGTAAATATACTTAACATTACTAAACTATAAGCTTAAAAATGGTTAAGATGGTAAAGCTTAAAACAGGTACTTTTATCATAATAAAAATAATTTAAAATTATGTGAAGATAGCCTAATTTATTTAACCATTTCACTATGGTTGGATATTCAAATATTTAAAAATATTGTTTTCAATTATGTGTTTTAAAAATAAAAATCTGGTAACCTAAAACTTTTGGTATCATTTATAATAAAATTACAATACAAAAAGTAGCTCTCTTAATATTTATAATACTTAGCAATGGAAAAGCTTTTTGCACAGGTAAGTACTAAATATGTTTCTGCATTTATGAAATGAAAACAATATGAAATACAGATACCAAAGGGAAAACTGATTTTACTGTATAGCTAATACATTAATAGTATCACTTCCAGAAAACTGATTAACTCAATGCTAAATATCCTGTCAGATAATATTCCAACACCTTGTTGATTTGTTTTTGTTGGTAATAAGGAGTTTTTTCCACTGAGCAAAATGAACACAGAATGTAAATAACAACAGTCATTTCTAACAAAAAATTTTCTTAGACTCTGAAAACTCATCTAGAGGGAAAATCTCTATAAGTTTTAAATTCACAAATTTGGAATCAGACACTGAAGTTCGTTCACCTTTTAAATTACATAGTAACAAAAAGTATCTTCATTTCAACATCATCTTGTGTTCAAGAAGCAAACTGGGATCTAATTGAAATTGAGTACCCTAGCATTACAAAGTGAATTCTACCTATAAAATGGCAAAAAAATGTCTATTTAGCCTTTATTAGCTTTCTGTATCTATTATTTAAAGCTTCCCTCCCCCCACAAAAAAAACTGGTAGCATTTGGGACCTCAACTTAACTTTTCCACCAATTCAGACTTGAACTTTCCAAAGAGGGAAGACAAGATACTTATTAAGTAATATTAACTTAATATTTAATTTCACAGATAATTTTGAAAAATCAAAATTCTTAGATTTTAAAACAGAAGTTAAATACTAAAAAGCAAAGACATACCACTTAACCAGAATAGCTGACATGTGTCCTATTTGGCCAAAGCTCCTACTTTGGGATTTCTTTCAAGAACATTAACAAGGCAGGGACACCTGGGTGGCTCAGTCAGTTAAGCGTCCTACTTCAGTTCAGGCCATGATCTCGCGGTTCGTGAGTTCGAGCCCCACGTCGGGCTCTGTGCTGACAGCTTGGAGCCGGGAGCCTGCTCTGGCTCTCTGCCCTTCTCCTGCTCATGTTCTGTCTCTCTCTCAAAAATGAATCAACTTAAACAAAATTTAAAAAGAGAACACTGACAAGGCAAACTAAGACGGCTGTTTAAATCTTTATATACTTTTTGATTTTTTAAAAATTTACTTGCTCTGCTTATACTTCCAGGAAACAAGATGAAGTATTATTTAAATCTGAGTAAAATGGTAAACATTTATTCAAAGATAAAGATTCTGGGACGTCTGGGTGGCTCAGTCAGTTAAGAATCTGACTTCAGCTCAGGTCATGATCTCACGGTTCATGGGATGAAGCCCCACAGCGGGCTCTGTGCTGACAGCTCTGTGCTGGAGCCAGCTTTCTTTGGATTCTGTGTCTCCCTCTCTCTCTCTGCCCCTCCCTGCTAGCATTCTCTCTCTCTCTCTCTCAAAACTAAACTTAAAAAAAGGATAAAGATTCCTATTCATTTTGAAAACTGACTAAATTATGAAATACATTTGTCATTTTATTTTAAAATACTAATTGTTTCATGAACATTTCCAATTCAGCATTTTAAAAAACAAGCACATAAACAAACACAATTATTATGCGTTAATCACCTTGGGCAATGATTTTATTACATCCCATCGTTGTAAGCAAGGCTCACGGTTTTGCTTTGTTTTAATTGAAGCGTAACTGACATACAACATTATATTAGTTTTAGATGTACAACATAATGATTTGATATTTGTATATATTGTAAAATGATCACAATAAGTCTAGTTAATGTTTGTCAATAATTACATTTTTTTCTTGTGATGTGAACTTTTAAGATTTACTCTCTTAGCAACTTTCACATACGCAATATAGTATTACTAACTACAGCCACCATGCTGTACCTTACATCTCATGACTTATTTTATAACTGGAATTTTGTACCTTTTGGCTCCCTTTACCAATTTCACCTATCCCCACCCCTACCCCCCCATCTCTGGCAGCCACCAATTTGTTCTCTGTATCTATGAGCTTGGTTTTTGTTTTCATTTAGATTTCACCTGTGAGATCATAAGGCATTTGTCTTTCTCTGACTTATTGAACTTAGCTTAACACCCTCTAGGATGCATCCATGTTGTCTCAAATGGCAAGACTTCATTCTTTTCTCTCTCTCTCTCTCTCTCTCTCTCTCTCTCTCTCTCACACACACACACACACACACACACACACACACACACACACACCTTCTTTACCCATTCATCTATGGATGCATACTTAGGCTATTTCCATATACATCTTGGCTACTGTAAAAACTGCCGTAATGAGCATGGAGGTGCATGTATCTTTTTGAATTAGTGTCTTCATTTTCTTCGGATGAATATCCAGAAGTGGAACTGCTATATCATATGATGGTTTCTATTTTTAACTTTCTGAGGCAACTCCACACTGTTTTCCAGAGTGGCTGTACCAGTTTAATTTCCACCAACAGTGCACAAGGTTCTCTTTTCCCCACATCCTCACCAATACTTCTTATCTTTTTGAGAAGAGTCATTCTAACAGGTGTGAGGTGATATCTCATTGTGATTTCGATTTGCATTTCCCTGATGATTAGTGATGCTGAACCTGTTTTCATGTCTCTGTTGGCCATCTGTATGTATTCTTTGGAAAAATGTCTATTCATAGCCTTTGCCCATTTTTAAATCAGATCATTTGGGATTGTTTTTGCTACTGAGTTGTTCAAGTTTTTTAACAAACTGTAATGTGCCTAACTTTAAAATACTACTATTTAGTTTCACCAGAAATGAGAGGTCATGTGAGAAGAGAATGAGGGGAAGGGAAAGTAGGATTCTGATGACCAGCTTTCCCAGGAATCTTGCTTCTGTTCTGGCTGTCGGCTGCCACTAGCTACAGACTTGTTGAGCAAAACGTGCATCTGTGAAATGAGTTAGTGGGAAGGCTGAAATTCAGACACAGACAGGAAAACATGGTGACATGCATCATCATAATATCTGCCTGCTTTTCTAGGGCAGTCCTTATGTCTGAACAAAGAGATGGAAAATGAAACTAAAACTCAAAATGGTATCATCAGTATTGTTTATTTTCAATACTAATCACTAGTAAGTCCAACTTTATTTGAATGTCACCATTTGTAAGATGGTGCCCATATTTAATAAGTATCTACTATTTAATAATAAATATTAAATATTTAATACATTTCTAATGATACATAGAAATGATTTAATCATTCTTAAAAATAATCATTTGCCTGTGTACACAAGGGGCAACAAAAATATAGAGACATAGGAAGGAATGCTAACATTTTCTTTTTCTACTAATTTTGTGGCTAATTAAAAAAAGTTTTTTTCTGTGCTAATCTATTATTTTTAACTCTAAGTTTCACTTTAGAATTTTTATGAGTATTAGAAAGAGTTACAAAAGCAATCTGTTTCAGTAAAATTTTAAATATAATATTATAAAATTAAATTGTGCCAGGAAAGCCAGTAAATCTGTAATAAAATTCAGAACTCTACTATTAGTATAAACTTCAATAATCTATTTTCACCTGGGGTAAAAAGTATTATTAAGTTTACAGCTGGAATATCATTTACTTAAGAAAAAAAGTCTTGTTTATGTTTTACCAGACAGACGTAAGTTTTTCTAAGTCATACTGGCAAATAATTATCTTTTCATGTCTAAATACAATTCTAAACCAGCTCATCTGTTATATCAATACAAGGAAGCACTTTTGTATTATACTGGCTTTAGTGCAATTTTTTAAAAAGCTGCTCAGTGAAGAATTCATTTCTGAAATACAGCTGTCTCCAGAATTATTTGACGTATCTGAACTGAATGCTGGGAAAATTCATTAGCATACCATCATATTTTTTACCTAATCATTCCCTTAAGTCTGTTCCAAAAATGTGAAAGACATCATCTACTTTGGCTTTACTAAAAATGCTTGAAAAAAAAAAAAAAAGGATATACAAATCTGTGCTCAACATGAAAACATTTTTTAAAAAGAAGCAAAATACAAAAGAAAACAATTCACAAATAAAATATAATGAAACAACCCCCATGAATAAAATCTCAGTCACAGATTAATTCCTAAAATTCTAAAGCACAGATGATGAAAACAAATGAAACTATTTACTAAAATGAAAAGTGCATATTTATAAGAAAAACTTATAGTTGTTATTTACTAAATTTACTAAAATTACTATTAATCATAAATTGATCTCTGAAGATATAATAAATATTAAGTCCTTATTTTCTGAACATCACAGCTTAGTGCTCGCTTCAGCAGCACATATACTAAAACTGAACATCACAGCTTATAGAAGATAAGCAGTATTAGTGCCACAAACAACCAGGCAAGACCTACAGAGGAAAAGTACCAAGATGGCCTTACAGTTTTCCCTAACATACACAGAGAAAATGTCTATAGACTTTTGAGGGTAGAAGAAGAATGTGTGATATAAATAGTTCTGTATCTAGTCAACTGGTCATTTTTTTTTTTTTTTTTTTTTTTACACTGTAAGTCTACACAACAGTTGGTCTCATGGAGAACACTGGAATAGCTTAGACTTTCTTCTTATAGCAAGCTCAAATTGTATCAGACAACTCTGATCAGTCTAGTCAATTGGCCATTCTTATCCAAACGCAGAAGAAAGACATTTATAATATTCATTTCTACAAAAACTATTTACTGAGTGCCTACTATGCACTATATTATACTGTTTCAGATGCTGAAATAAAACAATCAAGAGAAACTACTACATATTTATTTATATTTATTACACAAATATATATATATATATATATATATATATGGAAAGCATCAGGCACTCACATGTCCTATGCGGAGAACTAAAATAACAAGGGCTACCTTTAGATTAGGTAGTCAGAAATGGGTCCCTCTGACGACATGACTTTTAAGATGAGATGTAAATGACCAGAAGCCTTCTCCTCAAAAGATCATGAAACATAGTACTTCAGGTAGGATTTAGTTTAATTTTGGACTGTTTAAATAAAAAGAAAATGGAAGCAGAGTAGAGAAAGGAAAAAGATACATGATGAGCTCAGAGTAGACAAGGCAAATCATGTAGGGTTTTATAAGCAATGTTAAAAATGTGAATATTATTTTAAGTGGATTTGAAAGCTTCAGCGAGGTTTTAAGCAGGAGAGCACTATGATCTGATTTGTGTTTAAAGGATCACTATCACTCCGGTGGCCTTGTGGAAACTAGATGGTGGCAGATGGGAGGTGTGGGAGAGGAAACAGGGAGACCAGGAGGGTAGAGAAGATGATAAAGAGAAGTAGACAGATGTAGGATATGTTTTAGAGGCAGAGTTGAAGAAACCTGCTAACAGACTGAATGGAATACAAATAAAAGAGAGAAATCAAGGACAATGGCTAGATTTTTGGCTTAGCTAACAGCTTATCAAAATGGGGAAGACCGAGGGAAGAGCATATTTGGGTTGAACAATCAATTTGTGAATTCAAATTATACTATCCCTAATACGTAAAGAAAAATGTATATCATGATATGATCCATTCTATTAATATCTGGTACAAAATAAGCCAATAAGAATGGCAACGACATGGCATAAAAAGACCAATAGCGGGTGCTGAATCCACTGAACATACAGCGGGCACCAAATCCACTTAAATATAAAACTAAGTCCAAATAATTGGTATGTTATAATTCTTAAAAGATATGCAGACTAATGCACACTCATGCTCCAGTACAATAAAAAAAAATTCTCAGGCTAAAAACTCTAAATAAATTAACAAATATCTGAAAATTGGGAGATTGAACAGGCAGGAGGATATAAATATGTAAAATTCAACATCTGTAAACCTTGAAGTCAATGACTTTCAGTTCTTAATAAACCAAAAACACACATTTAAGCACGTTATTCAAAGTCTTACAAGCCATCCTCTGTTAAAGAGGGTTTTTTTTTTTTTTAATGTTTGTTTATTTTTGAGAGAGAAAGAGACAGGCAGAGTGCTAGTGGGGGAAGGGTAGAGAAAGAGAGGGAGATACAAAATCCTAAACAGGCTTCAGGCTCTGAGCTGTCAGCACAGAGCTCGAAGGGGGTGGGGCTCGAACTCACGAACCATGAGATCATGCATGACTTGAGCTGAAATCAGATGATTAACTGACTGAACCACCCAGGTGCCCCAGCCATCCTCTGTTAAAACTAGACTTTGTACCTTTCAAATTATCAGCAGTAAAAATAAAAGAGACCTCTAGCCCTAATATTTTTAAAGCTTCAAAAAACATTAAAAAACAAAAACCACATTAGAAGATCAAACATCTCACTCAACAATAATAGTGATAGACTCATCTATTAAAAGGAGAAAAGATTTAGATAATCTAGGGTTTATAAAATAAAACTCAATATAATTAAGAGAAACATCTAAAAACCAATGAAGTTTCAGAAGGGATTAAAGCAAAACGATAGGCCCAAGTATAGTAGCTCTACCCATTTATTATATGCCACACAAATATAAACAAAACAGGAAGCTGGCAAGCTCAACGTTTCAAAGAGCACTAAAAATAACAATTTTATCACAAAAAGTATGAAAAACTGTCTGCCAGAGAAAAAATAAATAAGTCCAGTAAAATCAATGGCTTGCATAAGTATCAACAGTAACTAACTAGAAAGTGTAAGTGGGGGAAAATGTCATTCATAACAGTAAGAAATATCATAAATATGAATTATGTGGCAAGTTATAATACTTTCCTGAAGACCTGAATTTTAAAAATTCTTCCTTTTGTCAAAATGCCAAATTAAATGCTAAATTAATCTCACAAGCATTTTTCTCTTCGATAGAAATGATTTAAGGTCTCCTGAAAAAATATTATGTACACAGAAAGGAAATAACTGAAAAATAAAAGCAATGAAGATTATAAAATGCAGTGAAAAGTAAGAGTCATCAAAAACAGGGTAGTAGTGAACAAGGAATAGGAGGAAAAAAAACAATCACTGGAACAGAAAACAAAACCCATGGTTACTTGGAAATTTAGTTTATGACAATCAAGGCATTTCAAACCTGCAAATAAAGGACAAGAGTCTGTAATAAACAGCTTTGGGAAACTGTCCAGCCACTTGAAAAAGAACAAACCTAGCTAGGGCTCTCCTTCACCCCTTAGAACGAAATTGTTCCTGATGGGGCAAATATATAAACGTTGGAAGAAAAGAAAGGAAAAAACTAGAGGAAATTACAGTTAAGTAGTTTTAGAACTGTCTAGTAGAAAAGGCCTACGGAGGAAGAGGGGAATAGAGAAAGGAGGACTGACAAATTTATCTAGGAGGGAAAAAACCACTTCCACACAGAAAAGGAAGGTATCACAAGAGCAGAGTATGAAAAGAGAAGACAAACTGGAGAAACCCTGAAAAACATATGAAGAGTCACTATTCTCAAAGTGCAAATGGCATTTAAAAATCGATAATAAAAGACAATTTGGTAGAATTCAGTAAAACATAACTATAGGCAAAAAAAATATATGAAAATGATCAAATACTAAAATCACATTATCAAACATTTACTGAACTTCTATATTATTCTTCTTGGGGAAAGAATTTAAACATTAGTCAATCTTACATATGAATGAACTCTGACATAAGGTCAGCAGCTTTTCAAACAAAGGAATGAGAACTTCCTACCTTTCATTAATTTATGGTTCCAACAATTAATCCCTGTGTGTTAAATAACATCATATGATGATATATGTTTCTTTTTTATGGCTTATTGAGAACTCCGTATAGTAGCATTTTAAAAAACACATTCATTAATTCATTATATGAACAATACTCAGAAGTAAGTTGGTTGAGTGTCTGGCTTCAGCTCAGGTCATGATCTCACAGTCCGTGGGTTTAAGCCCTGCTTCAGCCTCCGTGCTGACAACTCAGAGCCTGGAGCCTGCTTCAGATTCTGTGTCTCCCTCTCTCTCTACTCCTCTCCCATTCATGCTGTCTCTCAAAAATAAATAAACATTAAAAAAATTTTAAAAAAAGAAGCTATATTCTCAAGTAAACTGTGCTAAAACAAGCCCTCACTGAGGGCAGAGAAGGAATGAACATCTTTATTTCCTCCAAGAACTCAACTCATTCATTATTTGGACTATCACCGTCCCCTGAACATAACTGGAATATTTATTCAAGTGACTCCTCCAGAAGAGGCAAATACTTGCCTAGTTCTGTTCTATTCTCTTCTATTTGTGTTAGTGACATCACTGGAAATCATTTATTACTTATTAGATAAAACTTAGTAGCAGCACTCTCAAAGAATATCACAACAATTTCTAATACCCAGGGGGAAAAAAGGATACTGTGCCTTATTTGAAAGCTTATTTTCAAAGCATTGCAGCATATGCTACCCTCAGTAATATCTCTCTTATGAATCATACACTTAATGATCAAAATATTGTATTTGAAATGCAGAAACATTTTATATGCTCAAATTAAGAAAATGATGTAATTACAGTCACACAATTATTCTACATGTTTAAGTTTATGAAGCAGCAAATGAACAGATCACCAAATATTCACCTACCCAGTCAAAAATTACTACTCTTCATCCCAAAGACATTTTTTGTAGAATTAGAAAAACCTATCCTAAAATTTATATGAAATCTCAAGGGACCCCAGATAGCCAAAACAATCTTGAAAAAGATCAAAATTGGATGATTCACACTTCCTGATTTCAAAACTTACTACAAAGCTACGGTACTCAAAATACTGTGATACTGGCATAAAGACAGACATATGGACCAACAGAATAGAATAGAGAATCCAGAAGTAAGCCCTTGCATATATGACCAAAGATTTTTTGACCTTCAACCAAAAAGATTTTTTACAAGGTTGCTAAGACCATTCAATGGGGAAAGGGCAATCTTGTCAACAAATGGTGCCGGGAAAATGGATATCCACAAGCAAAAAAACCAAAGCTGAACCCTCACCCAATACCAAATACCAAAATTAACACAAAATGATCAAAGACTTAGTAAGACTTAAAACTATAAAGCTCTTAGGATAAAACATAAAGCAAAGCTTACTCACACTAGATTTGGCAATGATTATTTGGGCATGACCAAAGGCACAGACGACAAAAGAAAAAATAGGCAAACTGGACTTCACAAAAATTTAAAAATTTTATGTACCAAAAGACATGATCAACACAGTGAAAAGGCAACCCACAGAATGGGAGAAAATATTTTCATATCATTTACCTGATATTGGGTTAATATCCAGATTACACAAAGAACTCCAAAAACTCAACAACAAAGGGACAACCCAATTCAAACATGGGCAAGGACTTAAATAGACATTTCTCCAAAAACGATATACAAATAAGCAAATGGAAAGATGCTCAGCATCACCAATCACTACAGAAATGCAAACAAAAGCTACAATGAGGTACCCCCATACCCATTTGGATGACTGCTATAACAAAACAAAACATAAAAATAACAAGTGTTGGTAAGGATGTAGAGAAATTGGAACACTTGAACATTGTTGACAGGAATGCAAAATTGAACAGCCACTGCAGAAAACAACACGGTGGTCCCTCAAAAAATTAAAAATAGAATTACCATATGATCAAGCAATTCCACTTCTGGGTATACACTCAAAAGAAAAAAAGCATGTATGGAAGAAATATTTATATGCTCGTGCTCATATAGGAGCATTACTCACAACAGCTAAAATGTGGAAACAACCCAAGTATCCATCAATAGATGATTGGATAAATAAAATGTGGTATATACATTCAATGGAAATGTTCAGTCCTGAAAAGGAAGGAAATTCAGACATATGTGACAACTGGATTAGTCCTGAGCCTTGACACTACAGTAAGTGAAATAGGCCAGTCACAAACACACCAATACTGTATGATTCCATTTACATGAAGCATTCGGAGTAGGTAAATCACCAAGACATAAAGTAAAATGGTGGTTGCCAGAGGCCAGGAGGAGGAGAGGAATGGGAAGTTATTATATAATGGGTATAAAGTTTAAGTTTTACAAGATGAAAAGAGTCCTGAAGATGGATGGTGGTGATGGTAACACAACATCATGAATGTCATATTTTATAACACTGTACATTTCAGTACACTTAAAAATGGTTTTGATGCTAAATTTTCTGTTATGTGTATTTTACCACAATAAAAAAACTGGAGGGGTGCCTGGGTGGCTCAGCCAGTTAGGCTTCTGACTCTCAGTTTCAGCTGAGATCATGATCTCAGGGTTTCGTGAGTTCAAGCCCCATGTCAGACTGTCACCGCAGAGCTGCTTGGGATTCTCTCTCTCCCTCCCTCTCTGCTCTTATTCTGCTCACGCTGTCTCTGTCTCCCTCAAAATAAATAAATGAACTCAAAAAAAAAACTACTACTTCTCTCATTAGAAACTCTTAGGTTAGCAAAATAACAAAATTATTTCACGTTTTACAAAATTTTGTTTTCAAAGCAAATTACTCAGTCTGTTTTTTTATTTTTAAATTTTTTAAAGTTAATCTCTACACCCAATGTGGGGCTTGAACTGACAACTCCGAGATCAAGGGTCACCTACTCTACCAACTAAGCCAGCCAAGCACCCCTATTCAGTATGTTTTAAAGCAAACAGCCTTCTGATACACAGAAGTGTTGGAAGAAAAAAAAAAAAAAAGAAAGAAAGAAAGAAAAAAGAAAAGCATTAGGCTAACACCAGAATTATTAAACCTAAATCAACCAGCCAAGGTATAGCTGACATATAAAATACCATTATCCTAAATATTGTCAAGTATCTCACCCCATCAATGAATACTTTCTTAATTAAACTCTCATAAGAGCTAAAACTGAAGGTCAAATATTTCACAACCTTAAAAAATTACTTTAACAATGTCAATATGTCTTCCAATTTTTGAATGTACACGTTTCAAATTTTATTTCACAACAAACTTCACATCAAACTCATCTTTAACTAACAACCTCCAATGAGATTTAATGTAACCATATTGGAGATATTCTACTGCGCTGACAACATAAAGATTTCATTCTTGGAAGAAGGGAAATAAGGAAAAAAATATAAAAAATGTTTTTTATATTTGTTTATAAACTACACTAGAAAAGTGTTCAAAAATTGTCTTAAGAGTTTTAATACATACCAGGCTCCAATTTGATAATTTTTACTGCAGCCAACTCTCCTGTATGAATATTTCTAGCCTAAAATGAAAATAAAAATGTTTTTAAGTTTGTTAATTATATAAAAGCATGTGACACTATGTTCACTAATTGCTTAACAACCATGCTTTTAACAGAACTAAAAAACAAAATCTTTATTTCCAATAAAATGAGTATATTCATTTTTGCATCAAAGAAAAAAATAGAAAAGACACACACACACACGCGCGCGCGCGCGCACACACAGTTAGTGACCTTTAGTCCCACCACTCAAAAATGGCTATTGTCTTTTCTCTCTTTTTTTTAAGTTTTATTTATTTATTTTGAGAGAGAAAAAAAGGATGTGCACGCATGAGCTGGGGGAGGGGCAGAGAGAAAGGGAGAGAGACCATCCCAAGTAGGTTCCATGCTGTCAGTGTGGAGTCTGATGTGGAGCAAAGTCACCAACTGAGATCATGACCTGAGCGGAAACCAAGAGTTGGATGCTTAACCAAATGATCCACTCAGGTGCCCCCAAAATGGCTACTGTCTTTTCTTTATACTAGAAATAATATTTTTGTTAATTAAAAAATACTCATTGTTTTTATATATTCTGTAAGTATAATAATAGATCATTATGGGAAAATCTAGAAAAGCAAGTCATCCATATCTTACTACCCGGGAGAAAAAAGTTAACATATAGATAGCGTGCTTCCTTTTTTGCCCCATGTAGATGCATGTGTATGTGCTGTAGAAGATGATGCCATCACAGTTTTCTACAATGTGATTTGTAATGCTGCATAATTTTCTACTGACAGGATAAAGACTGTATTTCACTAATCTCCATCTGAACATGGAGAATTTTAATATTATTCTGTAGCTATAACTAGAGAGATTAATATATCTTAGCTTTGTATCTATCCACAGCCTTATTTCCTTTAGATAAATTGCTAGAAAAGAAACTATTCACTACTTAACAAAATGTCATGCCAGACTTATTATAAGTAGTGCTGCAATGATTAGTGTGCAAATATTTTGGCACATATCAGAATTTATCATTGAGGCAACCTACAAGTGTAATTGTTCGGTCAAAGGTATGCGGATTTTAACTTTATTTACCTTTTTTTTTTTTCAACGTTTTTTATTTATTTTTGGGACAGAGAGAGACAGAGCATGAACGGGGGAGGGGCAGAGAGAGAAGGAGACACAGAATTGGAAACAGGCTCCAGGCTCCGAGCAATCAGCCCAGAGCCTGATGCGGGGCTCGAACTCACGGACCGCGAGATTGTGACCTGGCTGAAGTCGGACGCTTAACCGACTGCGCCACCCAGGCGCCCCAACATTTATTTACTTTTGAGAGAAAGAGAGAGAACGCGAGAGAGCGAAACGGGGAAGGGCAGAGAGAGAGAGACAGAGGGAGACACAGAATCTGAAGCAGGCTCCAGGCTCCATGCTGTCAACACAGAGCCCGATGCAGGGCTCAAACCAACGAACCGTGAGATCATGACCTGAGCCGAAGTCGGACGCTTAACCGACTGAGCCACGCAGGCTTCCCAAAAGGTATGTGGATTTTAAATGAATATATTGCCATATATTGTTTTTATAATATATGAATTTATACTCTCACAAATCTTGGATGTGAAATCTGTATCTGTCAAGTTCTACTGTAGGTACAAATTTGTATTCTGTCTTTAAAATATCTTTCTCCATGCTATACATTAAACGGCCACATAATAATCTATATAATCATTCTCCCTTATTGCTAGACATTAAGAACGCCACACGTAGTCTTTTCATTATTTAAGGTTATTTTTTTCAAATGGATTCTAGGGCTGGAAATTAACTAGGTCTAAGGGTATGAACATAATAAGCATTTAAGGCCAGGGGCTCTGGGGTGGTTCAGTCAGTTGGGCGTCCGACTTTGGCTCAGGTCATGATCTTGTGGTCTGTGGGTTTCAGCCCCGGGTTGGGCTCTATGCTGACAGCTCAGAGCTTGGAGCCTGCTTCGGATTCTGTGTCTCATTCTCTCTCTGCCCCTCCCCCACTTGTGCTCGCTCGCTCTCTCTCTCTCTCTCTCTCAAAAATAAATACATGTTAAAAAAAAAAAAGGCCATTTAAGGCTATCAACACATACTGTCAAAATAGTCCAAAAGCATCGTACCATTATGTTGTCACTGTGAATATGAGTGCTCATTTTCACTACACTCTGTGGTATACCATATGTGGAAATGCACTTTAATAATTTATGACACCTTTCACTTACTATGTTAGATTCATATGTACATTTTCATACTTACCATTAAAAATAAGGAAGGGGCATATCATAAAACAGGAACGTAAAATTATACCAATTTGCTGGATTAAATAAGTCACATTATAAGAGGAAAGAGGAAAAAAGGGAAAGGAAAAGAAGAATGTAGGGAATATAGCCTTCAAAGGAATACTTTTAGATATGACATATAGAAGATGAGAAAAATAATAGAATGGGGGAGAGGGGTACAGAAGGAAAATCACAAACAGAAAGGAAGAAGTAAAAAAGGATTTTCTACAGCAGAAGTCTCAAATATTTTGTGACAAGAAGTTCATATTTTCCTCATCTCTCATGGTAAATAGTGTAAGGAGGGGTTTGGCAAAGAGTGAACAGACATTTTAACTCCCCCCATATAATTTACCTCTCCCCCAAACGCAAACGCATTTGGAGAAATGGGAACAGGTCAGCCAAAAGCTTCATACCGTAACTACCCTCTCCTCTTGCCCTTGAACAAAAGAATTGTCTGTTAGTGTCAGGTCTTGTCCCAGTTCCTAAGATCTTTCAGCATTTCAGTCCTCCCATGGGTTATAGAAAATTATGTGCATATAGATTTAGGCTGTCCACTGCTCAACTTTTAACATGCCAGCAAGATTCCAGTACAGAAAACATGGCCAGAAGTTATAAAATAAGTAGTAATAATTGACCTCTTGGGAATCGTGTTCAGTGGGTTTTAAATGTGTATTAGAAGACAAATTCCATGATAATGATGCATTATATTTGTAATTTGTAATTATACTTTGGAGGAACTCTCATATTCATTAATTAATTCTATTAAAGACACAGCTCAGTAAAGTTGGGGAACTTGCCCAAGGCTATGCCTGCTGGCCAGGGGCAAGAGAAGGAGTTACAACCTAGTAACTATATTGTGATGTCAAGGTTTCACTGCTTCTTTCAATAGATGAGAACTTTTTAAATCCAACAGGTATGAGAGGAAAGTATTAATTTCATAATATTTAATAGACTTCAGGGGTGACTTTTGTTGAAAATAAATGAATCATATTTTACATTAAATTATTTCCTATAATGGTTTCCAATATAAGAGATTGTGAATTCTTACATATCTGAAAGTCTTAAATAATTTGAGACTTGAATTTGATCCAAGGAAAAATATTATTAATTATTTTAAATAATCTGGAAAAAGCCTTCCAAAATGTTTAAAATCCATCTTAGAGGATTGGGAAAAATATCAACTGACAAGACTCAACTAATTCTTCTTGTAAGGCTACTGCATTATAATCTGGCAAACATAACCCACTTTCATCCCTGCATGTTGATACATTTCCTGGTTTTCCCTCTTTCCACATCTAAGTGATAATTTTTTAAATTTCACTGGAATCTTATAGAAAACAGAAAAAATCTATGGACATATAGTGAAAGTCTACACAGTGGAAAGAAAGATTTAAGTATAAGAGACATAGATGGCACAAGAAAGTAACATATATGTACACTCACAAAAAATGATAGTTGAACCATTCAGAGTTCTAAAATTCAAGCAAGGAATGAAATGTTTAACTCATGTGACAGTGATAGATGCTGACATATCTCCAGCAACAAAACATTGTCAGGGTATTCATTACTCCAGTTTTCCAAGCAAAACAGGCATTAGGGCAATGCACTCTGCCAGTCACTAGAAACCAAAAGAAAATATGAGCCCATACTTCACAATTACAGACTCTCAAACGAGTGCCAACAGCATGAAAAGATCTAATATGCTTCTCTGTGAGTGTGAAACAATTAATTCCGATTTTAATCAGATTAACCAGAAGAAGCAAAGGACTTGGTCTCTTACTTAAAAACACTGTCCTCATTCTGGTACATTCTCTTTCCCCTGCCCTTCTCCACATTAGCCTAGTTCATTTAGATTTCTCCTTCATGAAGCAATTTAGGTATCACCTCCTCCAGGAAGTCTTGCCTGATATCCCAAGGCTGGATGAAGTATGCTCTCTTCTTAGCTCTGGGCATGATGCTATAAAGAACTGTGCCATAGGCAGATGCTCTAAAAAGTTGTTGAATGGACAATTAAGACTGTAGGAAGATTATTACTCTCTTTACTTAAAAAATAAGGATAAAATATTAAAATCCTCCACACCTAGACAGTGCTACGAAACTGACAATATACTGCTTTAAATGATCTTTATGTTGATTCATTTTCAATTTTTATTATGATGCATTAAATGAAGTATTTTGGAGAAAAATTTTATTTGTAAAAAAGTACTACAAAGTAATATTTTGTTTTAAAAAAGTGAATTATAAAATGGCAGTCCGTCTCCTCCCCATTTCATCCCCCTGAGGTAACTACTGTTAACAGTTTAGCGTATATCCTTCACGACTTTTAATTAGGTTGATTCTCAAGAACACATATACTGACAGTTTAGTAGTTTCTTACAAAGCTAAACATAGTCTTTCCATATGATCCAGCAATCCCCACTTCTGACATTTACTCAATTAAGTTAAAAACTTAATCCACACAAAAATCTGTACAAGAATGTTTACGGCAGGTTTTATTCATAATTGCCCAAACTGGAAGCAATTTAGATGTCCTTCAACAGATAATAATAAACAAATTATGGTACATTCATACAATGGAATATCATTTAGTGATAAAAAAATGAGCCATCAAGCCATGAAAAGACATGAACCTTAAATGTATACTGCTAAGTGAAAGAAGCCAGTCTAATACCATATGATTCCAACTACATGACATTCTGGAAGAGATAAACTAATAATACAGGGATCAACGTCAAGATAAAACTATAGAGAGAAAAAAGAACAATGGTTTCCAGGGGCTGGAGCAGAGAGTGAGGAACAGGTAAAGTACAGGGAGTTTTTAGGGTGGTGAAACTATTCCATGTGAAACTGTAATGGTAGATACATGTCACTATGTATCTGTCAAAGCCCATAAAACTACAACACAGCAAGTGAATCTTAAGTAAAGTATGGACTATGATAGTAGTATATCAACACCGGTTCAATAATTATAATAAATGCACCACACTGATGTAAGATGCTAATAAAAGGAGAAACTGTGTGGGTACGTGGGTAGCTGGGGGTAGATGAAAGTCTACATACTATCTGTTCAGTTATCTGTAAATCTGAAACTGTACTAAAAATTAAGTCTATTAGTTACTTTTTAAAGAATACATATAAAACTATCTTTTTAAGTATATACTTTCAGACACATTTAGGAGTCAATTTTTATGATTAAAATCAACATAAATATGTTGTTTCAATTTAATAAAACCAAAATAAAGACACAAGGATAAAGGACACCTTGTTTTGTGTTTTTTTGTTTGTTTGTTTTTTAGAGATTCTGAGGCGCTCAGAAATAAACAGCTCCTTGGAAGATATGAACTGCAGAACCAAATAAAATAAAGATGGTATTTTAAAATTCAGCTATACAATGCAGAAGCCAAAATATACGCAGTGACAGAAGTAAAGAGTAAAGAAAAAATATATACTAAAACTCCCACTTATAGGATAAATACTTAAACGCCCGTCTCCACTTTGAAGACATCTGTTCTCTCCAAATGAAGAACTGATGGGCAAATTTTTGTACTCTGTAATTTGTCAGCTGGATTTTTAAAACAGAGAGCAGTACCAGGCTCTTTTATAATAAAAGGCAAAGAGGCTTTCAGGGGAAAAAAAAAAAAAAAAAAGATCTAAACAGAGACTTACAGATTGAATTTACTAAAGAGATCTTTCAGAAGTTTAACTATATAATTTCACACTATAATCCAGAAGAGTCATACATAATACTGGTTTTTGAAATCCAACATTTCCCTCCAACAAGTTAAATGTGATATTCTCAAGTATTTTTGTTTTCAACTTTAATACACAAGAATGTGAAGATCCTGCATTATGTTTCTAAAAGGAAGTAATGGAAGTACCATGGTACCGCTACAAAAAGGACCTAAATATATTTCCGATTCCTGTTTATTTTAGCAGGTTATTGATATTTGCTATGTTCAGTCTTAGAAGTATACTAATCACCCAGAACTCTAATATTACTATAGCTTATCTATTATTTAACTCTTAATTAGGAATTGAAATTACTGGGTGGGAAAAGGTAAACTAATAATAAATGGGATTAATATCATGATAAAATCCATGAAAGAACCCTTCCTGTTAAATTAAGTTTCTATTCTCATTGCCAATGCATTTCCCTTTAACCTCTTAATCAGCATTTCCACGTCAATTTACTACCAGTGAAGTATTTTAATGCAAACTCTCCTGTCTTGGATTTTTTAATTCATAGTAAAAGTTACCCTGAGATTTCCATTTGCACAAAGGGGGGGGGGGGAAGTAAAGATGCTGAACTTCCTAATTCAGCCATTTCTATTTCAACAACACCATGCAGCTGCCAGTTTTATCAGCTATGAACTTCTTCATATGCTGTGAAATTTTTAAGGTGACTAAAAATAAAGGAAAAGTCTTGTGTCTAGACATTTTACCTACAAGTTTTCAAGGAAGAATAGGAAGATATGACTTAATAATGAACATTACACCTCCGTAATCATTAAGTTAGAAGAGAATTTTTTTAAATTAAGTAAAAAAATGAAACATAAGTAATGACAGTCACCATGAACATTCAGCTCTTATATGCAACTTTACTGTTCTTCATATTAGACCCCTCATCCTATCTCCAATTAACTTCCTTCCAGCATATATTTAGGCCACAAAACTTTTCTGTAAGGCCAATTGGGAGCACCAGTTTTAAACATGCTCCCTTCCTCCAAAAATATTCTTTAACAGAACAGAAAATCCAGACATCTCAAAATTTAACAAGCTATCTCTAGTGACCAGTGGTTATTCCTCAGAATCAGGATTAAACATCCTAGATTTAAGAATATGAACTATGGGGAGCCTGGGTGGTTCAGTCGGTTGGGCATCCAACTTCAGCTCAGGTCATGAGCTCATGGCTCATGAATTGGGCTCTGTGCTGACATCTCAGAGCCTGCTTTGGATTCTGTCTCCCTCTCTCTCTCTGCTTCTCCCCTGCTTGTGCTCTCTCTCTCTCTCAAATGGAAATAAATAAACATTAAAAAAAAAGAATATGAACTATGATACAAAAGTAGCAACACAGCATCTATAAGGTTTAAAGAATACATAGTCCTGGTTTATCCACAAAAGAAGTAAACAGTTATGTCATAGTCTATAAAACCTTTATACCTAAATCTTTATGGAACATTGTTTTTGACTGGTTCAATTCATTGAACAAATACTACTGAATACCTACTCTGTGCCAGGTACTGTTGATACTGGAGATTTAGTGAAAGAAAACAGTTCCAGGCACCTGGGTGGCTCAGTGGGTTTAGCATCCAACTCCTCATTTCAGCTCACACCATTGTTCGTGGGATGCAACCCCACATCAGGCTCTGAGCTGACAGCACAGAGCCTGCTTGGGATTCTCTCTCTCTCTCTCTCTCTCTCTCTCTCTCTGTGTGTGTCTCTCTGCCCCACCCCTGCTCGTGCGCATGTGCGTGCACATGTGCATGCGTGTGCATGCTCTCTCTCAAAATAAATGAACATTAAAAAAGAAAAACAAAAACAGTTCCTACCTTCCAAGACTTTTATCAGTTGGAGAGAGATGAAAGTAAAGAGTACCATACAGTGTGAGAAATGCTCTCAAAGGTGATACAAGACAGCACAGGGTGGGTTCTGAGCCCACTCAAAGCTGGCTGGAGAAAGCTTCCAAGAGAAAGTAAGTATAAGCTGAGACCTGGTAAGAAACATTGGGGTTAGGGGGAACACGGTATGATGGTGGTGGTGGTCATAAGTGATTATGGAAGAATTCCAGGCAATGATGTAAAGACAGGAAAAAACATGGGCATCTCAAAGAGTAAAAATATCTTGTGTTAAGGGAACCTAAGAGGGAATGGTAAGACATAAGATTCCTCTGAAGCTTAGGACAGACTGTTTGACTCACTATTCTCTGGTAGCTACCATCTACTACTTTCTTGGTCACCCCTTCCTTGTTCATTTAAGATTTTATAGCCCTGGTTCACAGTCTTCCTCTCTACCCCTTCTCTTGCCTCCAAGAGAAGTCTTAGAGACTTCAACATCAGATTTACTTCCTGACTTTTCATTGACCTCCTATCTGCATCTTGATTTCAAATACTATACATCCTGATGATGACCTATCCTTTCAGCCCACTAGTCCTTCTGTTCTTATCAAAGAATTCTCCTAGGGCTACCAGGCTACCAATTACATCTTAATTCCCCACACTCTCCCTAAACTGTCAGGGTTCCATGGCCTATCATTCCACTGTCAGTCACTCTCTTACAAATATTCTTAATTTCTTTCCCATCTTCCCCTCTGTCACAGTAGCCTGGCAAAATCCAGGCATCAGATTAAACCCAATCATCCACTAATTCCATACTGGTTTTGAATAGCTAAATGTTGTTGGGGGAAAAAAATTTACAAAATCATGTCAGCTGGTCTTGTTTTCAAATCATAACACAGATCTCAAACTACAACTTCTCTAGTAGGTTTGATTTTCCACTCTTCATAAGGACTATTTTACTCCTCTTTCTTCAAACCTTCAAAAACGCCTCAGCCTCTTTATTACTCCCTCTTCTCTTACCTATCCTGAGTGATGATGGAATTTCACCTTTTCTTTATCTAAATTCTCCTATGTAGTCTATGGCTTTAACAACCATCTCTAGGACAAATCTCTCCTTACTCAGCTCCAGACTCCTAAACCCATGGAAATCTGCCAAGCATCTCAACCTTAACATGTCTAACACAGAACACTTGGTTATCCCTGCTCCATAAACCCATTCATCCCTATATCTTCCCAATCTAAATAAAATGAACCGCATCCACTCAGTTCCTTAATCCAAAACCCAAGGTCATTCTTCATTTCTTTCCTTCACATTCTTCACATCTGATATATCAGCAAATCCTGATGGCTTAAAAATATAAATCAAATCCATCCACTTCCTTTTACCTCCTCTGCTATACTCTAGTCCAAGCTTGTCTCCATTAGAAACTGGTAAATTATTTAATGTGAAATGCAAAGAAACAGCAAGCCTAGGATAACCCCTACTTTCTGGAATGTACAACTGAGCAGACAGTGTGCTCCCATTCACTAAAATGACAAACATAGGAAGATGAACACGTCTTATGGGGGGAGACAGGAAGGCAGTGAAGGGGCATAGATGAAGGGCTCCTATTTGAACATATTTAAATTTTAGGTTCCAATGGAAACCTATCAACTAGTGAGAATGTGTAAGCCACTTAATAGATACCTCCTGAAGCACAAGAGCTAACCTGGATTTGAGCCAGATTTGGGCATCATCGACATTACTGAGTCCAAGCAGTTAGATGAGATTACTTAGGAAGAAAATGGAGAATAAGAAAAAAATAAAGTCAAGAATAGAATGCTAAAAAATTACCCACATTAAGGGATAGTGAAAACAGACAAAACTACAACTAAAACCACTCCAGAGATACTATTCTATTAGAAGCTCAGTTTGGAGAAACTCCTGGAAATCATCAATTCAACTTCTCTCTGAAAAACAATTCTACTTAGTCTAAATACAGAAATCATTTGGTCAATGTGATATTCATTTTTAAGATAACTTTAGTTGTATGAAGGCCTTTTTATGATAAGCAAAGTCTACTTTCCTATAGTTTCTCCTCAGTGGTCCCAGTTTTGGTCTGTGAGAGAATACTGATTTAGTATATTTTTCCTGCTGTGACAAATTTCACATATCTAAACTACTAATTTATTCAGTAAATATTGAGTCCCTATGGCAGTCAGGGGCTAGGTTCTAATTGTAACCCTCCTCAGGAAAAAAAATATATACAAAAGCTCCCTTCTAACTACAAACATCCAACCCCTTCAAAATGCAACATACAGATTCATCACCCTTCCCATCATTCCAGATACTATGTACTTTGACTAAGTGCTCAGAGTTTGATATTCAACAAAAATGACAGCAGTTGTAACATTAGATTCATAACATTAAAGAAGATTTTTTTGAATTTCTATAAACTTATGATACTTTTAGAATTTAAAAATAAATGTTGAAAATGTTATATTCAAAATAGAATGCAATACTTTATCCTTTGACAAGAGCAAAGTAAAGTGCTTCATTTTATTTCTATCATAAATCCTTTCAGGAAAAAAGGGAGGTTATAAATACTAGATATATTATACACTATGTAAGTTGTTATATAAATTTCAAGGAAACTGGTTCCAATAAGACTATCAAATTTATGGGAACAAAATATAATAAGGGTAGATCCACTTACTTATAGCCTAAACTACACATGAAAATTTAAAATAAAGATTAGTCATTCATTATTTTAATATTTTTCTCAGTGAGGGGTACCCAGGTGGTTCAGTTGGTTAAGCGTCCAACTTTGGCTCAGGACATGATCTTGAGATTCTTGAGTTCAAGCCCCGTGTCGGGCTCTGTGCTGAGAGCTCAAAGCCTGGAGCCTGCTTCAGATTCTGTGTCTCCCTCTCTGTCTGCTCCTCCCCCACTCGTGCTCTATCTCTCTCTCTCTCAAAAATAAACATTAAGCAATTTTAATTTTTTTTTTCACTGAGCACCTCTCATGCATCAGGTACTTTAGATAGGCAGGTAATATTGCTGGAGCAAGAGCAAAGAATTACAGAGATTTACCTGCCCTGTTTGAGTTTCAATGGGACAGATTTTATTTTATTTTTTTAAATTTTTTTTTCAATGTTTTTATTTATTTTTGGGACAGAGAGAGACAGAGCATGAACGGGGGAGGGGCAGAGAGAGAGGGAGACACAGAATCGGAAACAGGCTCCAGGCTCCGAGCCATCAGCCCAGAGCCTGACGCGGGGCTCGAACTCACGGACCGCGAGATCATGACCTGGCTGAAGTCGGACGCTTAACCGACTGCGCCACCCAGGCGCCCCATCAATGGGACAGATTTTAGATAGCACCTAAAAAGGAACTGACTGCTTCTAAACATAGTATGTCCTTACTGTATAAATAAGTTAAATGACTATTTGTCAAGGATAGGTTATGGGACACAAGCACTGTGGGAGAAGTTTCTGCCAACTCACCAACTCCTTAATTTTTGTGGAGTAAGTATTTCCAAGCTGCCTTCCACACACAGTTATACAGGTCTAGACAGGTGCTCCTGCTGCCATAGAAAGAGACTGTATTGCAGGGTTTCCCTGAAGACATATTACCAGGCAGACAGATTCAGAGCCTGAGGCCTTCCTGTTTAGGTCACTCCAAATCTGGCCACATGACTTAGATCTCAGGACACACTAAAGACTTAGCCTGTCAGGACACTTACTTGTCTGTGAAAACTGTTTTCCTAACCCTTTCTTAGAACAGATTGATTTTATGAAAAGGAGACTTTCATCCAAAAGATTACCTAAATTGAATTAATTATCTGCAAGTCCTAATGGCAAAGAAAAAAAAGGGCTTGTGTCAAGATTACAAGAGGTAGGGAATCACTGTTGGTGGGTGCAATGTTTTTGAGGAATAACTGGTCGAAACTCACTAAAACTTCAAAAAGCTTAGAAAATTTAATTCTAGAAATTTACTTAAAGAAACAACATTCTTTATTTGTGTGTTAAGAATTTGTTCAAGGACACTGATCACAGCACTGCTTGTAATAAAGAAATACTGGAGACAGTCTACTTGTTCAACAATAATGAATTAAAAATTATACAATGATACAAGTAATACATAAATATAAAATGAGATTTACTAATATAAAAAGTTTGTGATATATTATTTTTTAATGTTCATTTATTTTATTTTTTATTTTTTGTAATGTTTATTTATTTTTGAGACAGAGAGAGAGAGAGCATGAGCATGGGAGGGGCAGAGAGAGAGGGAGACACAGAATCTGAAGCAGGCTACAGGCTCTGAGCTGTTAGCATAGAGCCTGATGCGGCACGCGAACTCATGAACCCCGAGATCATGACCTAAGCCGAAGTATGATGATTTACCCACTGAGCCACCCAGGCGCCCCAATGTTTATTTTTGAGAGAGAGCACGTGCATGCAAGGGAGACACAGAGAGAGAAGGAGACAGAGAATCTGTAGCAGAACTCTGCACAGAGCCGATGTGGGACTCAAACTCACAAACTGTGAGTTCATGACCTGAGCCGAAACCAAGAGTCGGACGCTTGACCAACTAAGCCACCCAGGTGCCCCTGTGATATATTATTAAATGAAAAAAACTGAATTATCATACATATATACACACACACACACTATATATATATATAACGTATATCGCATGTGATTCTGTGTTTTTATGTACTATGATTTATGTATATACCGTTAATGTTAGCTTTTAAAAGTCTACAAAAATATCTACAGCAATGTTTATCTTTTGGTAAAGAAGATAGAGGTAATTTTTCATTTCTTCCTATATCATACTTTTCTAAAAATAGGTATGTTGCTTAAAATGTATTTTAAAAATAAAAGGTAGGAAAGAAGGCTATTTCTGCCAAGGCAAGGAAGAGAGAGGCACAATAGGAAGGAAGGCAAATCCTTCCTACCCTTGGATCTATGCTACTGCAGAAATAATAATAGGAAATTATTCCTGGAAAAAAAACTGCTAAGAGACCCAAGCATCTCCATCATCTAATACAATTAGTAGCTGAAAAACTTAAAATGTAAAAGTTGTTAATAATTTACTGAGGGGCACCTGGGTGGCTCAGTTAAGTGGCTGACTCTTGATTTCGGCTCAGGTCATGATCTCACAGTTCAGTTTGTGAGTTTGAGCCCCACATCCGGCTCTGTGCTGACAACGAAGAGCCGACTTGGGATTCTCTCTCTCTCCCTCTCTCTGTCCCTCCCCCGCTTGCACATGTGCATGCATGCACGCACTCTCTCTCTCTCAAATAAAGAAATAAACTTAAATAATTTATTGAAAGTTACATCTGTTAAAATAATTTAAGACACGCTTACATTGGATTCTCCCTGATACTGGTAAGGACTAAAAAAGTGGGGCAGGACAGCACAGGACACCTAAAAAAGGAGGTACGTGTGTGTGAAATAACACACCGATTCACAAGACAACACTAAAAGTCACATCCTTCTCAGGCAGTCCTGTTTACCTTAAATTAGAGGCACACAGAAGTAACTAGCTAATGCTATCTGCCTGAAATAATTAGTGTTTTATTTTAATTTATAATAGCATTATATAATACAGTCTATGGGACTCAGTTAACCTAGATAATAATAACCATGAGTCTAAAGTTCAGACAAAATGAGGGCAAGAAAAGGCACAGTAAGAAGAGTGTCCCAACAACCAAAAAAAGGACAGACTTTCTTTTTAGTTATTTACATTGTAGGGTGGCTGTGAGCCGAGTCATCTTCATAGTAAAGACAAATCAAACCTGGGTTCCGATTTGGAAAATATGACGGTAAGAGTAACGAACGACCAGGAGGGGTAACCAGGAAAAAGTGCCTCTTAAAACTGGTGCCGAGAACTGAAGCTTACACGTACATTCAAATCCATCCAAAAAATCCCTCACCTCTAAGCAGAGGAGTGAGGCCACGAAGTCTCATCTGACCATAATTTGTACAGAGCTTATTATGTGGTAGGCAATGTGTTAAGAGCTGTGTGTGCAGCAATGAATTTAAAGGTACAGTGCCGAGGCAGCTTGGTATAGTAGAAACAACAGAGATTATAGAGTCAGAAGAGCTAGATTCAAATCCTCAGAATGCCGCTTACTAACAGTAAGATATAGGACAAATAGTAAGTTTTTTCTTGGGTAAACTAGAGATGATAACATACCTGTCCCTACTTCATAGGATTATTTTTAAAAACAAATAATATACTGATTATGGGAGAGCTAAACAAACATTAGTCACTCTTAGTCATTTTAATCTGATTTTGTTTTTGTAAAAATGTTGGAAGGTAGGGGCCAGTATGATTCATGGGCCCAAACACCTCCAAGGATAGATCAGGTTATCCGCCTGGCTTCCCAATTCATCTTCTCAAAATCTGAGTGGGAGATGATTACATTTAACAGAAATAGAGATATGTTTGACCTAAATTCATCTTGCCCTTTACAGAGACTTATCTACACTAACTTAAACAGTACTTCACATAACTGGAGAGCACTAGCCTTCTAATAATACTCAAACGTACAAATAGTCCAATACAGCCAAGTGAAAGTGCCTGCTCCAATTTATCTCAACTTGGACTAAGTTCTCAAATTGACAACAAAGCCCTGAAAATACATGTTTTCACTTGTTAATAAGCTTCATGTTTCTCTTCCTGTGTATTTGGTATGAAACCACAATTTAAACCTGAGAAGTGAAACTTTTGTAAATTTTGAAAGCAAAACTAGAAAAGAAATCTAAGTCAATCTGCAGTCTATCCCATTTTATCAACAACACTGGAAATGATGGATAAAGTGAAAATGGTAAACCTATGTAACAAAAATAACAAGAACACTAAAATGTATTATAAGCCTAAGGTGAAGGCTATATCCACAGGTCAATTCTGGAAACAGAATTTATATACCTGCACCAGTGATGGCACTGTTTTATGTCTATCTTCACCAAGATGAAAGTATTTTAAAGACTTCTTTTATAGTTCTCAAAACATTTCTATGAAGACAGAAAAGAGTTTTTAAATAATTTGTCTTCAGCCATGATCCAGAGCATCACATCTACTGTCAGAACCATATTCTTTTTTTTTAGGTAGTCATAAAATAAGCCTACTTCTGCACAGTAAGAAAAACAAATACTAAATACGATTTAACCAGATGATTTATAAAATAGTAAACATCCATAACAGTATACTTCACCTTAATAACACATTTTATTTTCACATAACCTTACAAAATATTTAATTGTTATTGAGCTTGATTTAATTAAAATCACAATGATCTGTACTCTTGCACCAGCCAATAAGATGGTATGATGGCAATGCCATGTCTTAGTTCTAATTCCTGACCCTTAAATTTACAATTTAGCAGTATAGATAGGGTCAGGTGATTCAGTAAGGCAGAAATATTTAAGACTTCCTCTGATTACACAGATATTCACCTGGCTAAGTCCTCGTTTGCTTCAAGTCTTTGCTCAAATCTAACCTTTTCAATGAGGCGGACCCTGAAGATCCTCTTAGAATTCCCCAACCTGACCCCTCCATACCATCCTGGCAATCCTGATCCCCCTTAACCTGCTCATCTTTTCCTTCTTTCCATATCGTTAATCACCTGCTAACATATTACATAATTTTTATCATGTTTATTGTCTCTCTCTCCTACTAGAATCTAAGTTCCATAAGAGCAAGAATCTTGGTCTTCCTCTTCACAGACCCCAAGGCCTCAAAACAGTATCTGGCACATAAGAGGCCCTCACTAAATATTGGTTAAATGTTAAATACACCTTTCCACCCTGTCATCACCCTGCTCCATCCCAGCTCCCCATTGATCAATGTGCCTCAGCCCAACCATACTCATAGGAAAACAAACAGAGCTGGAAATCTATGGAGGCTCTACTTTAGAGCAGAAGAGGGAGAGAAAAAAAGGGGGAGGGTAGAAGAAAGGAAGGGAAGGAGACTTTAAAAGTATTCCCCGTCTATGTCCCTGATAACCCCATCCTAAGTTTTTGCCCTTAATCTTTCTAAATTTTCAATACCTCCCAAATTCTTTGTCTTGATTTTATTCCCTGTGGAATTGTGTCTCAAAATTCAGCAACACTCCTGGTCACTTGGGTGATAAAACAATCCTGA
Source organism: Lynx canadensis (assembly GCF_007474595.2). Lineage (NCBI taxonomy): Eukaryota > Metazoa > Chordata > Mammalia > Carnivora > Felidae > Lynx > Lynx canadensis. Next base: position 98,142,968 of record NC_044308.2, read on the forward strand.
AGAATAATAACTGAAAAGCTATAATCATTCTCAATGGGAGGAAAAAAACAGAAGCAGTGAAGAAACTGCTGGAAGAAGCAGTGGAAGAAGTCTGTCTCATTTCTTTTTCCTTTCACAGCTAAGCTGCTTCAAGGAGGGTTCTACATTCCCTTAACTTCCTTACTTACCATTCATACCTCAAATTTTACTCTTTTTAAAAAATTAGTTTTAATTTTAATTCAAATATAGCCAAGACACAGCATTACATTAGTTTCAGGTGTACAACATAGTGATTCAACAACTCTGTAAGTTATGCTATGCTCACAAATATAGCTATTGTCACCATATAACACTTTACAATACCACTGACCATGTTCTCTATGTTGTACCTTTCATTCCTATGATGTATTCATTCCATAACTGGAAGCCTGTACCTCCCACTTCCCTTTACCCATTTTGCCCATCCCCTTCCCCCACTCCCCCCTCCCCTCTGGCAACTACCAGTTGTTCTCTGTTTTTATGGGTCTGTTTCTGCTTTTTTAATTTGTTTGTTCATTTTTCAGATTCAACATATAAGTGAAATCATATGGTATTTGTCTTTCTCTGTCTGACTTACTTCACTTAGCATAATATCCTCTAAGTACATCCATGTCATCGCAAATGTTAAGATTTCATCCTTTTTATAGCTGAGTAATATTCCACTTATATGCAGGTATGATATATATACATATATATATACATACATGTGTGTGTATATATAGTCTATCACATCATACTTACCAATTTATCTATCGATGGACACTTGGGATACTTCCATATCTTGGCTACTGTAAATAATGCTGCAATAAACACAGGTGTGGATGTATTTTTTTGAATTAGTGTTTTCCTTTTCTTTGCGTAAATACCCAGTAGAGGAATTACTGGGTCATATGGCATTTCTATTTTTAATTTTTTGAGGAATCTCCATACTGTTTTATACAGTGGCTGTATCAATTTACATTCTCACCAACAAGTTCCTTTTTCTCCACATCCTTGCCAACATTTGTTATTTCTGTTCTTTTTTTGATATCAGCCATTCTGACTGGTGTAAGGTGATACCTCACTGTAGTTTTGATTTGCATTTCCCTGATGATTACTGATACTGAATCTTTTGTTCTTAATCAACCCTTTCGACTCCTTACTTACACGACCACTATGTTGCTCACTCCTTCAAAACATACTGAGCACATACTATTTGGGAGGGACTGTGCTAGGCTAGCTGATTCAACAGTAGATGCAAGATCCCTGTTCTCATGCAGTCTGAATAGAGCAGGAGATTGACAGCAACGATGATATGTGATGAATGATGAGTAAGAGAGTAAGAAATCATTCAGCAAATAAACATGACCTTATTTAAGGGACAGAAAAGGCCTCCCTGAAAATGCAGTTTTTAAAAACAAATTTAAAGAGAAGATAGGTGAAAAAGAAGAAGCGGCAAAGTATTCTAAGAAAAGGAAGTACTATCTGCAAAAACCTGAAGGACAGACAGTAGAGTGCATATAAGGAACTGAATGAAATTCAGTATGGTTAAAATGTCAGGATAGGCAAGGTCTTAAACTGTATGATATTCTAAGGCTTTACTCCATAGACAAAGAGAAGGAGGAATGACACAAACTTCAGATTTATATTTTTTGAAGGTCAATATATTTTCCTTATTGCAGTCAGAGCAAAGGGGAACAAGAATAGATGCAGGAGATGACAGAGATCTTGATTTCTATGAAATTCTTGATTTCTTTTTTTTTTTTCTTAATGTTTATTTGTGAGAGAGAGAGGGAGAGAACATGAGCAGGGGAGAGAGGGAGACAGAGGATACAAAGTGGGCTCTGTGCCGAGAGTGGACAGCCTGATGCGGGGCTTGAACTCACCAACTGTGATAATATGACTGAGCTGAGGTTGGACATTTAACTGACTGAGCCACCCAGGCGCCCCAAAACTCTTGATTTCTATGAAAAGTTTCTCTTTTGTTTGTTCTTTGTTTCTTCTCAGACACCTTCAATGTCATTTTCTTCTGCCACCTCTCTTAAGACTACAGCATTTCCTCAACTCTCCTATAAACTCTCTTGGGTGACCTCACCTATACTTCACAGGTACCACCCCATAAAGTGATGATGACTCCCAAACCTGTATCCCCAGTTCATCTCTCAAGTCCAGAGCTGCACTGTGCTACCATCTGTCAGACATATCCACCTATCAATGTCATATGTTGAAAACCACACACAAGATCCAAACCCACAAATTTAGTATTTTCTAATTCTGTTGATGGCAGCAATATAGTCACCCAAATCAGAATTTTAAATGCCACTGATTACTTGTCCTTCCCCCAACTAATCACCAGGTAATTTTGATCATCTTCTAAATATGACTCATCCATCCCTTCCTTTTATCTCCAGTTCCAATGCCTAAATTTAGGCTTATATGAACGCTCATTTGGATAATTCAGTGACTGGTCTTTATACTTCCAGTAACTTTAATCTATCCACTACACTGTGAGAGATTCCCTTCTACAGTGTTTTCTCAATTTATAGGAAGAAGTCCAGATTCTTTGACATAGGTCCATTATCTGGTCCTTTTCTGCCCAAAAATAGCCTGTGTTCTCCATCTATGACATCTCTGCCAGATTTGGTCACTCCAAATCCCTCAAAATTCATCATGGCTTCTCAAGATACCAGGTGTTTGCACACACTATTCCCAGAGCCTGAAATATCTTTCCATCTTGTCCACCTGAAAATCACCCTGCATTCTTTTAAAATCCAGTTAATGTCCTTTCTTCCATTAATCCTCCCTGGTTCACGTCATACTTCTCTCTCCTCTCCTCCGTTCCCCTATCCCCAGTAAAAACAGAGTTGGGTATTTCTTTGACTTCACTTCTACTATTGCACTTACCACATTATAACTGTTTATATGTCTGTTTTCCCAACTAAATTACATGTTCCTTGTTGACAGTGTACTTTCTCTTTCTTGTGTTTGGATCCCCATCCCCTAACATCCAATTGGCATTCAACAAATATTTCCAGAATAAATGAATCTATATACAATGGGATCCTGGAATATGTTTCAAAGTGCCTCATGTCTTTTCAGAATTGTGACTTCTGGCTTAAGGGAGAGAAAAGGAGGGCATATATAAAAGAGGGATTCACCACAGTGGACCCAGTTCACCCAGGACCCAGAAGAACCCATGGAAGTGATAAAACTACATGATAAAGATTTCCACACAAATTATACATTATTCATAATTGCAAAAAAAATTATTTTAATTGAAAACAAAAATGAATCTTAGAAAGATTCACTAAATGGGTGTTTGTTCAACAGAACCTTTAAAAATAGATCCTTCAAAACTGGTATTTTTGGATAATATTTAATTACCAGGGAAAATACTAGCCATCCCAATTCAAGCAGAAAAAAGAGATACATTGCAGTCCTAATTTTATATAAATCATTTTTAGAAACATATTGGTTTAAAAATTATCAGGAAAGGGGTGCCTAGGGGGCTCAGTCAAGCATCTGACTCTTGGTTTCAGCTCAGGTCATGATCTCACTAGAGACTGAGCCCCACATCAGGTTCTGCACTGACAGCACGGAGCCGGCTTGGGATTCTTTCTCTCCCTCTCTCTTTGCCCCTCCCCAGCTCAAGCTCTCTCTCTCAAAATAAATAAATAAACTTAAAAAAACTAAACAAACAAAAACAGGAAAAAAGCAAAAATAAACTATGTTGAATTATTAACAGCATTATCTCTGGGTAATTTTCTATAACTAATGTCATTCAATAATTTATTGAGCATCCATCTGTTATCACACAGTGATGAACAAGAGACATCTATTCCTGCCCTCCTGCAGCTAAACATGTCATACTTGTATAATCAATCAGAAAAAGCAATGCAGGTTAGAAAAATACATGGGCTCTAAATTTATATCCCACAAAAGGTTAAAAAAAAAAAAAAGATTTCTAGACCTTCTCTGGAATGGAGGTTGGGAACAATTTCGATACAGAAATTTCGATAAAGACCACCACAATGGCTTGTACTGTTAACTACGAACTGTATCATGATGCTGTACTCTCTAGATCACTTGACATGTCTAGATCTTCTGTGGACAGAAGATAGTGAACACACTGTATCTCCAGACCTCTTCCTGCTGGCAGATTTAAATATTAACATTAATTACAAATAAAATTTGCCCAACTTAAATTTAATCTTTATCCATCTTCCACCACATTTCCTTTCTCTTTTGTGTTTCTTCCCCCTGCACCATTTCCTGCTCTTGCCCTATTTATCTAAAAGAATACTTATCCTTTCAACCAGGGAATCGCCAGATTGAGCTCTCCCCTACTGGAGATTCTCAGCAAAGACAGGAGCTTCAGAGGAGATCCGTGTTTTCGAAGAACATATATATAATTCACAAAGATTCTCAAAGGTGTAGTCCTTCTAAAGTTCCTGCTTCCTAAGATACCTGCTTTTCCTGGCAAGAACAAAATCCTGCTCCAGATGGTTGCTGGAGCTGTAATATTTATAAAGAAAAGTACAAATGATACCTGACTACAACAGCAACTAATGTACCTTCATTACTCTTCACTGTTATTATTTTACTAACTTATATCACTGACTGAAAATACTTCTAAAACTTTCAAGGATTTTCAGTTCATCAGAAAGAGTGATAAACAGCAAAAGTGCTCTGAGCTCCAAAACTTCAGCACTACATCCCAAATGTTACATGTTTTTGGTAATATTAAGGAGTAAATACAAACTGACAAAATCCTGTAGGATTCAGAGAGCTGAAAAAGGATATGCTATGAAATATTCTTTCAGAAATATTTTTCCTAGAGAACTCAAATAATTGAAATTTGTACTAAAAATACATGGCAGGATATCATAATAGGAATTACAGAGAAACATAGAGTATTAAGTGCTAATTTAATGTTGTGATGTTGAAAGAATATGCCCAGACAACGAGGTGATAGAATTACTGATAGTTATTCATTCATTCATTTATTCATTCATTCAATCTTCAAATTTTTAGAAACACTTACTCTATGCCAGACATAATTCCAGGTGCTGTTAGAAATAGAGCAGTGAATAAAACTCCTGCCCTCACTGAGTACATTAGTGGATTGAAACAGATAATAAACAAGAAAAAAATAAGTAAAAGATGTTACATGATAATTAAGTACAAGAAAAAAAAGTAGGAAGAAAAGATGGAGGGTGTAAAAGCAAGGGAGGAAGGGAGCAAGCTGTGGCTGTCTGAGGAAAACATTCTGAGCAGAGAAAATAGGAAGAACACATAAAGACCCAAAGGTAGGAAGATGCTTATTATGCATGTTTAAGGAACAGCAAACAGGCCAGTGTGGCTAGAACAGAATGAAGAGGGGAAAGAGTAACAGATGAGGGGAGAGAGATAAGCAGGAAGGGCTGGGGATTCCTGGAGGAGCCTTTGAGTAAGGTTTTTGTGGACAGGTAAGATAGCAACAGGTGAAAGCGGGGGAGGGTGTTGGGAGGTGATTCCAGGTAATCAGAACAAAGGGAAACGAAAGACAAGGAACCAGGATTTTGAGCACGTTTAGCAATCAAAGGCTGCCCAAGCATGGATGAGTATAAGTGTGAGGGAGCATGAATGTGGGGAGGGAAGGAGATGGGGTGGGGCGAAAGGGGGTAAAGATGATATATGATAAATATTCAGTCACTGATCCTCTGTTTAGGAGCTATGGAAGAGAGACACAGGGCAGGGAGGCACCAGGCTAAAGGACAAGCATTAGCTTTCCTTTTAATATAACCCTTTGCTTTTCCTGCAAGAATAAAATCCTGCTCCAGACAGTTGCTTTAGTTATTATACTTATAAAGAAAAAAGGTGGGGATCTTGAGATTTTTGTGGAGAAAACACTTTAAATTTTATTGTAGTAGAGAAAAAATATACAAGAACTGGAATTTAGACTATTTCATTAATATGAACTAAATTCAACTGATCTCATACATAGTGAATCATAAAATGAAAATGACTAAAAAGTGGGACTGAGAAAGCAAGAAGGAATTTCAATTTTTCAAGAGCATTCCACAAAATGGCCAACCCATAGCTAAACAATGAAGAGTTAATTACCTCTAATTCTACATAAAGAAGAGGATTCTGTTATAATTACCCATTTTGAATTCAAAGGTATTCACAGAGCAAGAATTGGGACTTTCCTCACAGTTCAATACCCCATGCCTAGAACGGCGCCTAGTACAGAAAATTCAAATGCCCTTTTAATGAATAAAAAGCCTACCCATCACAGTCCATTTCAGTAAAATGACATATACCATTTTGAATTGTTATTAATAGATTCATCATATACCATCATGAATTATTATTATTAATAGAATATTAAACAAAAGCAGAAAAGGAGAAAAAAAAAAGGATGTTTTCTTTCCATTTTACCATCCATGCAAAACAACGACAAACCCCAGAGGAATCTACCAGTAAATCACCCATATGACACAGGCTATTTCAACTATATGCAGAGGTGTTGTCTGGAACAATGGGATAAATATCATGATTAAATCCAATAAACAAAGCTGTTACAAAATCAAAGGAAATTTCCCTCAATATATCCATATGAATTGCATTAACACTCCCTTTTTGGAAGAGAAAACAAAAAGCATATAAGAATGTGAAACGATCTCTTTCCTTTTAATCCTTCAAGAACTCAGTGTATTTACGGAATTCAGCTTGCTTCTCTATGACTTCTCTTTAATCTCAAATTAAGAGTACCTTATCCTCCTGCCTGTTTCAACTAATGCAAAAGAGTACAATTAAAAAGACAACAGCTCTTATCCCCTCTTGGTCGGGGATGTTATAAATCCCTGAGAGAGGAACTACTAAAGTATAAGAATAAACAAACAAACAAAATCAACCAAACACAAATGATGAAACATCTAGCAGAAAAAGCAGAATTCTACATAGGATAATGTTTGCGCACACGTCATTTTGCTCAGCATTAGACTACTTACAGTTAAACCAGACAGACCCCCTTTCACATGACTTTTTAAATCAAGCTCATCCATTTAAAAGTTTTCTTTAAATGCAAATGCCTAATGTCAATATGCTTTCCCATCGACTGTCTTTCAGGAAGCATTTTTCCATGCTAAGACTAGCATCCTCAACTGCAACTCTATATTCGAACTCCCCTCAACAACACAAACGAAAAAAGCTTTTATACTACAAAAAAAAAAAAAAAAAAGGTACGACAGTGGGTTTTGCAAAGGTGTGTGGTTAGTTCTGCATGTTGTGAGCGATCAGAGCAAGCTATGACTAAAAGGCGCTCAGAACTGAGTAAAAAAAGAACCCCGACCCCTTCATCTCCAAGATGCAACAATAAAGGCATCCTCCCTACGTCTCCTACTTCGCTAGAAAGTAGCCCTACTCCCGGGAGCCAGCCGACCGCAGGAAAGGAGCCCGCCGCCGGGCCGGGCCTGCCTCACCTTATAGACGTCTCCGTAGGTGCCGCTGCCGACCCTCTGAACGAGCTCGTAGTCCTGCTGCGGGTTCCGCCTCAGGATGTCCGCGACAGGCCGCAGCGGGGCCTCCATCTTCGCTCAGGGCCCGCGCCCCGCCGGTTCTGCCCGCGGCGCCCGGATCGATTCCCGCTAACGAGAACGAGCGGCGCCGCTTCCCAACATGGAGCCTCTGCCCGCAGCTCCGCCTGCACCAGGGACAAGCAAAGGCTACAACCCCGAGCGGCCCAGCCCCTTCCCTTCCGCCCCGCCGCGGGCCGCGGAGAAGCGGGCCTGGAAGGGTCCGCGGCGTCCCCGCAGTCCCGTTCCGGCCGCGGCCCTTCCCCCTCCCGGCCGCCCGCGAACCGCCGGGGCCTGGGGCTGGCTCGGCACCCGAGGGGGGCGGCCCCGCTCTTTGTTGAGCGCCGACCCGGGACCTACTTCCTCGCCGGCGTCCGCGTCCTGCTTCCCGGCGTCCGCCGGCCGCTCCCGGTCTTGCGCCGCCGCCTCCCGCCGCACCGCACGTCCTCTCGCAGGCGGCGGAGGCGCGTACCGCCGCCGCCGCCGCCGCCGCCGCACCACGTCTCCCACCCGGGGCTGCGTCACCGGGTGAAACGTTCCTGGCCAGCGTGGGTCGGCGCCCAGCGGCCCGCCCGAGCGCTCCGGCCGCGGGACCAGAGTGCCGCCCTGAGGCCTGGTCGGGACACGACACCCTCCGGGCCGGGCCACCGCGCCCCCCAGCCCCCCCACGGCCGGCCGCGTCCTTTCGGGGGCCCAGCCTCTCCTACCCACTCTGAGATTAGGACCCCCCACGCTCACCCCGTGAGCCGACGGGCCTCTGCTAAACCGCCCCCAGATCCGTCAGGTAAACTTGGAGGGTGACGGGTAGAGGGAGAAGGGTGGGCACGAGGGCAACCTTTCCAGCTCAGCACGGGAAAGGTACCGAGGGCACTGGGCCAGAAGTTACCTGGCAGTGGGGCGCCAGGGAAGGAGGTGGGGGAGTGCCGGCTTAACTAAGCCGCGGTACACCCGACTGCACCTTCCTGTTTTGCAAACCATTCCCAGTGGTAGCAGCTTGAGGCTGCACTACACAGCTGCGCAACCTGTCTCCTACTGAGTTTTTCCACATTTCTGAAAGCCTGAATTCCTAGGGAGTCACAGTGGCCTTTATCCCTGTTGGGCACACGCAGTGCCTTGCCGCGGGGATTGCTCCTTACATTGGATGAGGAGTTCTTCAGAAGCTGAAACAAAATCAAGAGACCACGACCTGATTCTGGCTCTACTTCTTCCTCAGTAGGTGATCTGGGACAAGACATCGTAGTTGACAATATCTCAATACAATTATCTGCAGCTTGAAGAGGATAAGGTTTTGCATCTGACAGCCAAGCAAGTGTTTATGAGGCATTTTACGGGATTACAAAGAGGATTTTCAAATATAAGAAGTTGTAAAATACTTCACAGTGCATAGAATATGGAACAGGAGTTCAAGGAAGTAATTTGGCTGGTATTTCACAAGCTATTTTGCAGTTCTAGTTCCAGCGTTGTTTGGAAGGTAGAAATAAAGTTGCCAGGTTTATGTGTACTGGTAAAAATATTCCTAGAATCCAGTAGAGGTTTTGAACAGGAAAGCCAGATGAACACTCAGCCAGTGCATTTAGTAACTGAAAAATCACAAAAGAGCAAGTTACAGATGTTGGCTTGTGGTTTTGAACATCCAATTCAATTCTGTTCTTGGGCAATATACTCCTTGTTGATCGTTGTAATTAGTTGTATAATGTAGAAATTAAATTTACACCTTAACAGGACAAGGAATATATGTATTTTCTTGTGCTCCATGCACAAAGGGCACTTATTTAGGGAGTATAAGTAAGCTCAGACTTACATGCTCTATGGACAAAGCCTATGTGTTTGCTGCATTGAAAAAATTGTTGAAGAACAGTTCCTTCTTTCAAAGCTTCTTGGCACTTGTTTTGGTGGGCACATACTTTTGGCTTCAATGACTCAAAATCTTTTCAAATGTTCTATTGGTATCCTAGTACTTGTTTGCTGTCATGGATTCTTTTTTTTTCCCTTTGACCCTATAAGGGTTGATCCTATCTCTAGTCTGAAATTTATTCTTATTTATACTTGCATTATTCCAGAGAATTTGAGGCAGCATACAGAAAATACGTATTATAACACAAGATAAAAGTAAGTAAAGGAAGAAATAGGTGTGATGTTAAAGAGAGGAAAAATAGGATACCAGAACAATGCAACAAATTGGCCAAAGTAGAGGGTTTTATAGTGTTTTTGAGATCACCACGAAGCAATTGGTCAAGAGAGGCACTTCTTTTTTTTTTTTTTTTTTTTTTAATTTTTTTTTCAACGTTTATTTATTTTTGGGACAGAGAGAGACAGAGCATGAACGGGGGAGGGCCACAGAGAGAGGGAGACACAGAATCGGAAACAGGCTCCAGGCTCCGAGCCATCAGCCCAGAGCCTGACGCGGGGCTCGAACTCACGGACCGCGAGATCGTGACCTGGCTGAAGTCGGACGCTTAACCGACTGCGCCACCCAGGCGCCCCAAGAGAGGCACTTCTTGTGCTGATACTAAGACTTTAGAAAAGTTTACCTCATGGGCATTCATAAAGTGGAAAATTTGAATTCCCAGTTTGAAACAAGGATAAATGTCTGATAATCCTTCAAGCATGTTATTCTTGAAACACAGTGTTTGATATGAATTGGGTAATAAAAAGTTTGAGGTCATAAGCTTCAACAAGACTCTGGAATGCACATGTTTTATGTTTCCAGCAATGGCAGATCCATATGCTTTGACCATCAACCCAGATGTACATAGCATGGAAAAAGTTGAAATTCTACGTGGTGGTTAAAAAATGTGTCTGCTATAATCATTACTTGTACCACAATTGATGCAAAGAGGAAAACATTTGCTTTATTCTAACTCCAAAGGAATCTTAAGGATTTAAAAATAGTGGTTGAGTTCATTTAAACAAGATCAGTGAAATCATAGCTGGTGGGTTAAATATTACATGATTGGTAGAGAAATTCAAATTCAATTTCCATGAAATAAACATGTGGTATGTAAATTTAATCTTACCTCCTAAATAAGCACGTAGTTTTAGTAATAAAAAATAATATAATAATAAAGAATAATAAAAAATTATAGCTAACAGGAATTTCTTACAAGCTACCCAGCTTTATAACAAGGTATGGAATAAGGAAAAATATGGCTTGGTAGGCCCTTCATCCCAGCCTCATTATCATATATTCTTTGTGTCTCCATAATGTCTTAAATGCAAATATCTTCCAGGTTTTATTCTTATCTACATAATAACCTGTGATGGTTTGCTGTCTGCTTTGTAGTGTTTTTCCATTCTGTCAAATTTCTTTAGTAAAATGCTGATTGTAATCTGTGGCTTCTGGTTTCAACTGGACATAAAATTTTTTAACTTCTACATAGGTAAGTTTCCAATTACTATCCAAAACACAAAAGCTAATTAAAGCTCTCAAGTGTGACAACAGATCACAAGGACAGTTTTTGTCTATGGAACATATAGGCTTAACTTATATGATCTCCTGATGAACCTTCCAGCATAAACTAGTTGCAAAATGTAACCCTGTGTGATTGAGCTTATTGCCCCATATGTTTGTTAGATATAAATTAATTAAATTTTGGAAGACATCTGCCACAGTTATGATTTATATTTTCAAATAGTTAAACTATTCTTTTTGTTACTAATTAGGGTCAGTTGTCTATTGAGGCAAAAACCATGTTTTCAAAGCAGAAGAATTCTATCTTGCTCTGGATAGCAGTAGAACATGGATCTCATTCAGAATCAGTATCAGGTCATCATGATGGGAGTTTCAGTAAAGAAGAGTTGGGGGCTCCTGGCTGGCACTGTCAGTGGAGTATGCGACTCTTGATCTTGGGGTTGTAGGTTCAAGTCCCACAATGGGTGTAGAGATTACCTACAATCTTTAAAAATACAAATAAATAAACAAACAAACAAATAGATAAATTTTAAAAATCAAAAAAGAAGAAGGCGGCAATGCACATCTCTTTTTAATACAGCTTGAATTGATCATCCAATATGTTAAAATGATGTTTTTAATTAACCTTGATTCCTAGGGTGGATTTTAGGTTTTTACGAGATTTGGTAGTAAGGTTCCTGTATTCGGGACAGCTTGGTCATTTCTGCAAATTCAATAGCTAAGAAAAAACTATAAGTTATAAATAATCTTGTGTTGTTCGTTATTGATTTCCTCACAAAATAATAAGTGTAATATTCAGAAGGGATGCCTAAAGTTTGCTTGCACCTTATATAATCTAGTGTTCTGAGAACCCCAAATGTATAGAAGAAACCACAGTGCCTGACTGTGGCCTTATCCTACAGCTGTATCACTCTTAAAGGATTCTAATAAGCTCTTTTTTTCTTTGCCCCTTTAAGACAAGGATGATAATGGCATTCCACTGTGGCTAGTCTCGAGGTGTTTCACTATCTCTTATTGGTTCCTTTAATTCCTTTAACCCTGTCCTCATTTTTATAAATAGTCCTTTCATTAGATTCTCTTTCTGTGCTCTTTCTTGCCAGAACCCTGATTGATAGTTACAGGAATTGGAAGTAGCCTCAGGAAAGAAACCCTTGCTTTGTGGGATAGTATTACTCACATATCTGATGATTACCTGTATAAACTTCTTGCCATGAAAAGTGAAACAATGGCATCACAATTGCTGAAATAAACATCAATAGTGGCATGAGATGGAGTGCTGATGGAAGCCGTAGCATTGGAAGACCAGTCTTTAGCACTTAGCTCCTTTGATAGTGATGATTGCTGAAATCATTGTGTCATTTTTTCTGATTGCCTCTGGGAGAATATGTGAGGAAAAAAGACAAATGGCCTGAATTCCAAACTTAAGGCACGAGTAGAAAATCAAAAAGTTTCTTTGACAGCCTTGAAGAAACCTTATTTCTCATGCAGCTGCAGGGAAAACATGGCTGAGAATCCAGCCCACAGCCTAATATAAAGGCTGTAGAGTTGCAATGTTAACTGAATGTGAGACTTAGATCTGTTATGCTAAGAGAAGAGTCCAGGTAGAGAAGTTGTTGGGACCCCACGACATAGAATGGGGGCATTTGGGTAGATATAAATGAGGCTGAGAACTTGAACAAGAGTTAGATTTCAAATAGGTGATGTGCATTAAGGAGTACACTGGTCATGATGAGTACCAGCTGTTGTATGGGAAGTATTGAATCACTGTATTGTACACCTGAAAGTAATATGACACTGTATGTTAACTGGAATTTAAATAAAGCCTTAAAAAAAAAGTTAGATTTCAGCACAGCCCTGGTGGAGAAGGACAAGACCTGTTCTTGGAGGAGAAAACTTGTGCACTGAAGAGTTACAGGATCTTGGCAAATACTTATCTATGTTTCAGGTTGACCTGAGAAGCTGGTGGTCTTTCTAAATGGGTTACTTGAAGCTGGTAATCTATGTGCTGAGATGCCAGAACTTCCAGGGCATACTTTAGAGGAATAAATCTGAAGACTTAGGGAGATGGGAATGTTGGACTTGCCCTATTATGTGCACCCTGCTTAGTAATGCTCTATCTGTACCATCCCTACAAGGACCCATAAAATTTACCTTTATCAAGGCATTGAGTAGAGGGTCACAGCTATCCTTGAAAAATTCTTTGGTGGCTGTCTCAATTGGCTGGAGATGATAATGGAGATGCCACAATGAAATCAGGATCCATGATTTCAGTGGGAATATTGAGATCCTGGTAGAGGCCAGGTGGAAGATTCTTAAATGTTAAAGACTTGTTCAGCACAATTATCATGATAACCCTCAGGAAGAAGTGATAATCAGAGTGTTTGAAAGCAAGGATCTTTGATGGTGGTGTATGATCATCTGTGTTTAGGGATGAATGAAATTAACAGTCTACTTAAGTACTGCTTGCCATATGTAAGCAGAAAAATTCTAGGTCTGATGAGCAGAAACGTAACTCAAGTCACTGGTATGGTGATTCAATACATATCACCCAATTCTTTTTTTTTAAGTTTATTTATTTTGAGAGAGAGAGAGTGCGAGTGGGGGAAGGAAAGAGAGAGGGAAAGAGAGAGAATCCCAAGCAGGCTCCTCACTGTCAGTGTGTAGCCCAACACAGGGCTCCAACTCATGAACCATGAGATCATGACCTGAGCTGAGATCAAGAGTAGGATGCTTAACTGACTGAGCCGCCCAGATACCCCCATATTTTTCAACTGAATCCAGTTCACAAGCCTGGATGGAGTCCCTTTGAGGGGGGAGCCTTGAGGAAGAAGCCTCATAGTTGTATTTCCACATGTGGAATTTTTACTAGAGCAAATCAGTATAGGCTTTGGCACCTAGAATTCAGCTATGGACTTGAAATCTAGAATGTGCTTTTCAATTCCCTTCAAAAGAAATAATCAGAAGCAGTTTGCCTTCATATAGCCGGGATAGCATTGTCATTGTCTTACATCAAGGCTATGTAAACACGTCAGTTGTAATATATCATTCCAGAGGGACCTTTGTTTCCTTGATATCCATTAGAACATCCTGCGAGTCTATTACCTTAATGACATGGTGCAAACCAGATAGATGAACTGGAAGTAGCAACTGCCCTAGATACCTTAAAAAGACCCTTCTATCAGAGGATAAGAAATACATCCAGGTCAGAGACCTGTGCCACAGTGAAATTTCTAACAGTTCAGTGGCATTATTGTGCTCCACCTCAAAAAACAATGCCCAGTCTTAGTTGGCCTGTTTGGATTTTGGAATCACCATACTGCATGTACTGCTCTCTGATCCATTTATCATGTAACCTATATGACTGCCAGTTTTTCATATGACTTGGAAAAACAGAATGCCCCACAGATGGTCCAAGTTGTGGCACAAGCAGCATGGATAAGGTTTGGAATAAGAACATGCTCTCATCTCTTGGCAACTATTCTCCATTTGAAAGGTAACTCTTGGCCTGCTATGAGGCCTTGGCAGAAACTAAACACCTCACTATGGCATACTAAGGGACTGTGTGATGTGAACTGCTCTTTAGGAACTGGGTGTTACCTAATTTACTGAATCATAAATTGAACATGGGCAGCAGAATTCATTGTCAAATGGAAAGGCATATGTACTGGGGTGGCCGGAGCTGGTATAGAAGGCACGAGTAAATTACATGGACAGATTTCCTCTGTACCTGCCCCTACTTCTTTGCCCCCCCCTTTTTTTTTTAACTTTATCTATGGGCTTGTGATCATTTAACAGAGGAAGGAGAAACTTGGGCTTGGTTTATTAATGTTGTGCATTATATCCAACTGGAAGCACATAGCCTCTGAATTATGCCCCTATCTGTAATGGGGTGGTCTTGAAAAATACAGAGGAAGAGAAATTCTCCGTGGGCATAACTTTAAATAGAACATCTGGTTGCCCTCTTTGTTAGGAAGGAGAGCTGGCCTGAGGTATAGATCTGTATTTATGTACAGTGGCTAGTAGGTGGGCCAATAACTTGGAAAGAAGAATATCTGAGATAAGGGAGTCAGTAGGAGAGGTAATACAGATGGATTCTCAAAGTGGGCCCAGAATGTGAAAATATCTGTGAACCACATAACTGCCCACAAGAGGGCATTCATTTCAATAATCAGGTTTACAAGAGATGTGTCCTATGGATGTCAGCCTCTACCTGGTCACCCAGTGGTAGTTCAGTGGTCCTATGTAAAAAAGGAATGACGGCAAATGTGGGTTCAACAACATGGACTTCTACTTGCCAAGGATAATGTACTGGGGTGGCCGGAGGATAATACAGTTACTGCCACTTTGGAGCATTTAACCTGCTTATAACAGAGGCCATTGCAGAGACCCCAGTATGGTAGTATTCCCTAGACCAGTCAACC
This sequence comes from Lynx canadensis, assembly GCF_007474595.2. Classification (NCBI taxonomy): domain Eukaryota; kingdom Metazoa; phylum Chordata; class Mammalia; order Carnivora; family Felidae; genus Lynx; species Lynx canadensis. Next base: position 98,158,357 of record NC_044308.2, read on the forward strand.
ACCTGGTGGCAGTTTATTATACTAGATCCTTTCCATTATGGAGAGAAGAGGGATTCATCCTCATGGAAATAGTACATATTCCAAATACAGGTTTACCTTCCCTGCCTGGAAAGCTTTTTTACAAGTACCATAATCCAAGGATTTATAGAATGCCTTATTTCATCACCATGTATTACAACATTAAATTTAAGCAAGAAACTCATTTTATTTTGAGGGAAGTATGTCAATGAAGTCATAACCACTGAATTAATTGATCTTACCTTAAACCCATCACTTAGAAGCAGCTAGTTTAAGGGAAGAGAGGAAAGGCCTGCTGAAGGATTGGTTGTGATACTGACTGGGAGATAACCCAGTGAGGATATGGGATAGGACTTAACCTATAGCCAACATATGTTGCCATCTAACCCACGTGCAGAATGTGTGGGTCTAGGAACCAAGGAGTGCAGTGGTGGCTCTTCCTACTACTAACAATTCACTTGAAGAATTTTTGTCTCTACAACTTTGTCTTTAAAACATTGGGCTTGGTGGATCTGAAGGCTCTGGTGCCCAAAGGAGAGATACTGTCCCTAGATAACTTAGTCACAATTTCATTAAAGAGGAAACTGATACTGTCACCTGGCCAATATGAGGTCTTTGGACTACGGAGGCAAAGGTTAGAGAGGGGATCATTGTACTGGTTGGAGTGATTGGTCCTCATTACCAAGGGGAATTGCTTGTTGCTCCACAAAGAGAATAGAAGGACTATGTCTAGGACCCTACGTGTGCACTAAGATACCTCTTGGTATTCACATGTCCAGTATTACTGAACAATGATAAACTGCAACAACCCAGTAAAGATAAGGCCACTAAAGATTTGGCCCCATGGAAATAAGTTTTGGGTCATCCCATCAGAGAAGATACTAGTGGAGGATAAGGGGAAAATGAAAGCTGTCATTATCACCTTGGGACTTGTGCTATCTTCTCTTCTCATTATCAGAACCACAATTTTGTTGACCTTTCCTGTGTTGCTATGTCTGTCAGATGAGACTGAGACCCTCCCTATGCTAGGGGATAAATCTTGATTGGCCTAGCCTCACTTCTGTTACTAAAGGGATGGCTTAGGCTTGACAATTCTAGATAATAACACATAGAAAAAGTCTATGGGAGTGTTTTTAACAAGGTACACAAGGCACAGACATACCTTTTTCTGTTTCTAGACATGGCTACCCACTTCTAATGACTGGAATGGCAGATGCCATTTTGGGACCATGATAGGAGCCCACATTAGAAAATAAGTCCACATATTAAGGATGGTAAAGTGCAACCTTGGTCCTTGTGGTGAAGTCTGCTGGTATTCTCCAGTATCCATTTCCTTCTTTTAAAAATTTTTTTTTTATTTAAGTAATCTCTACATGCAACATGGGGCTTAGACTCATGACCCTGAGAGCAAGAGTCACATGTTCTTCCAACTGAGCCAGCCAGGTGCTCTCCTTTCTTTCATTAGCATTAGATCTCCTAAATTTTAGTTGGATACACATATACATAATGTGTTTGTCAAATAGGTAGGACATGTACTGGTCAATGGTACTTGAGTAGAGGTGATATGTGCCACTTCTGGGTTGTACTCTTAGAATGGATATATGCCCTTCTTTCCTTTATTCTCCTCTATTTGGCTGGAATGAAGATGCAAATGCCCAAGCAACCATCTTGGATTATACCATGGAAGTCCAAGCTTAGGTTTCTTGATATTTCAGAGCCATCATTAATATGAACCCTGGAGGGTTTATGCTAAGATTATATCATGAGAAAGAAATGAATATGTCTTAAGCCACTGTAATTTTCTGCAGCAGCCACATCTATATCCTAACATGTCAATGATAAAGTTGAGCTGCTGAATTAATCCCCACAGAACCAACTTACCTTAAAAAATTATGTGACACTAAATGTCCTTTTGGTTTAAGCTCTTTTCAGTTACAGCCAAAAGCATTCTAACTGATATAAGTATGTTTCCAAGATTGCCAGCTGTAGAGGGAAGGAGTGAGTTGTAGCATCCGCTATTGAGAAACTCCTGATTAAGAGAGCCCTTTTCTTTCTTAAGGAGGTTACATTTTATTTTATTATTTTTTTATTGAAGTATAATTAACACACACTGTTATATTAGTTTCAGGTATACAATGTAATAATTGGACACTTTCATGCATTTCTCAGTGCTCAACAAGATAAGGGTGCCCTTGATCCCCTTTATTTATTTCACTCATCCCCCTCTCACCTCCCATCTGGCAACCACCAGTTGTTCTCTGTATTTGAGTCTGTTTTGTTTTTTTTTTTAATCTTTTTTGTTCATTTGCTTTTTCTTAAATTCCACATCTGAGTGGAGTCATATGGTATTTGTCTTTCTCTGTCTGGCTTATTTCACTTAGCATTATACCCTCTAAGTCCATCCATGTTGTTGCAAATGGCAAGGTTGAGAGAGCCCTTTTCTTATGATTGGGGGAAATGAGCATGGTGAAGGAACACCTAGGAAAAAAATCATTGAGGATATAGGAGGGAGGGAATAGTGTACAGAGTAACATCCCAGAGGGGTCAGGATGAGAAGGGTTCTAGAGTACTAATGTACAAATATCTTTTCTTCCTTTTTTCCAATTTAAAATAAACTTGACCTTGACTTTTTTTTTTTTCAACGTTTATTTATTTTTGGGACAGAGAGAGACAGAGCATGAACGGGGGAGGGGCAGAGAGAGAGGGAGACACAGAATCGGAAACAGGCTCCAGGCTCTGAGCCATCAGCCCAGAGCCCGACGCGGGGCTCGAACTCACGGACCGCATGAACGGGGGAGGGGCAGAGAGAGAGGGAGACACAGAATCGGAAACAGGCTCCAGGCTCTGAGCCATCAGCCCAGAGCCCGACGCGGGGCTCGAACTCACGGACCGCGAGATCGTGACCTGGCTGAAGTCGGACGCTTAACCGACTGCGCCACCCAGGCGCCCCGACCTTGACTTTTTAAAAGCAGCCAAATGATGTGTAATACCATACCATATAATTCACCAATTTAAATTGTATAATTCAGTGATTTTTAGTATATCCACAAAGTTGTACAGAACTGATTTAAAACATTTTAAAATATTTCTAATATAATTTGTCAAATTGGCTTCTATACAACACCCAGTGCTCATCCCAACAAGTGCCCTCCTCCATGCCCATCACCCACTTTCCCCTCTCCACCACCCCCCTTAAACCCTCAGTTTGTTCTCTGTATTTAAGAGTATCTTATGGTTTGCCTCCCTCCCTCTCTGTTTGTAACTTTTTTCCCCTTCCCTCCCACATGGTCTTCTGTTAAGTTTTGCATTTTAAAATATTTTAGTTGCCCCCAAAAGAAATCTTGTACTCAAATGCAGTCACTCTCTGCTTTCTCCTCCTCCTCTTATGTGTATCTTTGTGTGTCTGTGTGACTGTGGACTCTTCTGTACTCTTTTTAATGAGATTTACCTGAAAGTAATTATCAGGCTGGAGTGTGAGCTGAGAATTAAGATATACAAGAAAAGCAGAACACACTTCTTTTTAATCCATGAATTTGGTTTGTAGATACAGGCGTGAGATAATTCCTGTCTTCCTATGTTGTTTCATTAGTGTTTGGGAAATGCAGCTCTATTGAACACAGCCCCTTCATTTATTATTTTTTTAAGTTTGTTTGTTTTGAGGTGGGGGGAGGGCACGAGAGAATCCCAAGCAGTCAGCACAGCCTGAATTGTGGCTCGATCTCACTAACTGTGAGATCATGACTTGAGCCAAAATCAAGAGCTGGATGCTTAATCGACTGAGCCACCCAGATCCCCCTGACGTCCCTTTTAAAACTATAATGTAAACTTGGTTTACAGTGTTCCTAGCTCTGAGGTCACTAGAGCCATTAACCGAAATACAGAATGCATAAGATATGGCAGTGGTGGGTGAGATAATTTGGTTTTTGACATGTTGATTTTGAAGTGTTAGTAGGAAAACAAAATGAAGATGACCTTGGGCAGTTATAAATTTGGTTCTCGTAAGACGATTTTTCTCTCTTTAAGAGAGCATAAAACTAGAAGCACAGATTTGGAAATTATCAGGATGAAGGTCCTGTCTGAAGCCATTGTAGCAAATTACATTGAGTGAACATAGAGTGAAGAGTTGCTTATGGTGAAGAGACCAAAGACGTGGTAATTAAGAGGCTAGCAATAATCTCATAGGCAGAACGCATCTGTAGAGTGTGGGCAACAACCAAATGCAGAAGAAAACTGTAAGGAATGGGTTAATGGTATCTTGAGGGTCAAGTACCATAAAGGACTGCTTCTAGAATACTGAAAGCTGAGTTTGTAGGCAGAGAGGAAGAAATCAGTGTCTTTGCCTTTTGCTTTGTATTCAAAATTGTCTGCAACCTTTGTGGATGCCAAGGCTCACCCAGACTATGTAATACGATTTTACCTAAAATATTTGCCAGTGTAACTCCAGAGGTTTTCTCTGCAAATCTAGTGGGCATTTTTGCCCACTTTTGCCCACTAGACATTGAGTTAGTTACAGATTATGATGAATTTCCAGCTTTCATTTATCTCAATCTTGATCTAAATTTTTCTATCCTAATTTTAAAAGTCAGGCCTGTTCAGTATACAGGTAAAAAAATACATGATATCCTCTTTACCAACATGACCTTGCTTTTAAAATGGGGGAAAAATGGTGCCTGGTAGATAAGTGCAGATTATTTTGACTTCTTTGGCTATATAAATGTTGTCTGCATATTGGTACTAATTTGTAACTGTTATAGGAAACGGGTATTTGAACATCCAGAATAATGCAGTATATTAGTAATTCTGTGACTGGCTAATGCTGTTAAATTCTTTGAGAGTGTGTGTGAGGGGGGTACTGTTTATTTGTGTGTGTGTGTGTGTGTGTGTGTGTGTGTGTGTGTGTTTGTGTGTGTGTTCTCCGTGAAAGATGTTGCAGTACATCGTCTGTCCCTGTCTTCGTGCTCCGGGGGTGGGCTGAGGTAGGGAGGGTGTGACGCTGGTATTTGTGTGAACTCGGGCTTGTGATGCTGAGCTCGGTTCACCCGCTTTCTCCTCCCTTCTCCTCCCAGCTCCTTCCCACCAGCGCCACAGCAACATCCTCAGAGTCTGAGCGAACTGCGCCCAGCGCGGGCACGGAGCCTCCCACCGCCAGCAACCTGCGGCCCGGGAGAAGAGCCAGCACAGTGACAGCGCCTCACCGCCACCAGTCCCCGGACCACCATGGCCAAGAACCGCAGGGACAGGAACAGTTGGGGTGAGTAACATATGGTGACTTCTGCAGCCTGCGCGGGGACTGGCCCTCTGGTTTCTGCTTCTGGGGACGAGAGGGCCAAGGGCTGGGAGACGGGCCACAACCGAGCTGCTCCCTGTAGGGCCGGAGAGACCATGGCCGAGTGGTACCCGTGTAAGCAGAATCGCGCTGTGGGGCGAGGGCTGCAGCTTTCCGCAGGCCGGAGCCCCCTGTCTCTCCCCCACCCCCAGTCCTCCTCCTCGCAGCATTTGGACAGCACCCGCACGTCGCCTCCCTGGGACTCGTCGGTTCCGCTTTAGCGATCCTTTGGCGGAAAGGCGATGAGAGTAGGCAGGAGCTGTTACCCGGCCGAGAGGGGCGAGGGGGTGAGGATCCCTAAGCCCCGGCCCCTTCCTCGGGAGCTTTGAGCCCTTCCGCCTGGCAGGGCGCGGGCTCCCGAGCGGGCGGCATGCTGGAACAATGAGGCAGAGCGCGCCCAGCCCGGCGGGAGCGTTGCAGACCTGAGCAACCCAGAGGAAGGGGCGCCCGCCTGGGAGTCCCCCACCGCTGCAGTACTTGTTTTAATTTGGGGCTCGGAGGGGAATTGGGGAAGAAGGGAAGCAAAGTTGTGGTTTCCAGCCTCTGCTCCACCCCAATCCGGCACCCCATTCAGGCCAGCCCTAAGTGTGGCATTGTTCTTTGATTTTACCTTTTGGAGATATTGGGCTCATGATTCAGCACCAGGCCGAGGGGAGGGGGAAGGAGAGGCTAGGCCCAGTGGGTTCACGCCGCGAGTGGGTGGGCGGCGCTCACGCAGGCGGGGAAGAGAGAACGCAGTGATGCAGGAGAAATCGCGGCCCCGCCCCGCTCTGCTGCTCCAGACTTGGTTCAGGACGGAGAGTGTGGGCAGACTGGGCGTCTTTTTCTGCCCTCGGCTCGGGTTTTCTTCCAGTCACAGTGCTAACCTCACTACCATCTTAGGAACCAAAGCCTTTCAGGGCATTTTGTTTTCTGACCCAGAGCAGATCTCAGGCCACTGTTCCTCGGTGGGTAGAGAAATATTTTGTTCATTAGCTTTGTTATTTGGAAAGTTTACACACATCCTCTAGGAGTTTGGAGCTCCTGGGTCTCTTCTGTGTCTCAGTGAGAACTCTTCTATAACTGTCCATCGGACCAGGAGGTATAAATTTAAATTTTGGGGGGGCTTACTTTTATCAAAAGACCGTATTTCTCCTTGCCTGGTTGTTCACAGGGCCAACTTAACTCCCAGTAGGCAACGTTTGTGGTAGGTGTGGGGAGCTAGGGCAGGGAGGTCTGGCTCTAGTTGTATGAATTTAAGAGAAAGCAGCTGCATTTTCTGAGATTACCAAACCTCAGTAAGTGTGAGTATTGTAATAACACTGTTTTCTTTGCTTCTTAGGAGATTATGAGTAAGCGTTTTCACTGTCCCCCTAACTTTTCCTTGGCCTAGAGTAGGAATTTCTTTTCTTTTTTTCTTTTTTTAAAAGTTTATTTATTTTGAGAGAGAGAAAGAGTGGGGGGGGGGCGGGCAGAGAAAGGGGGAGTGAGAGAGAATCCCAAGCAGGCTCTGAGCTGCCAGTGCAGAGACCCATGTGGGGCTCGAACTCACTGTGGTATTATGACCTGAGCCTAAATCAACAGTGGGTCCCTCGACTGAGCCGCCCAGGCGCCGCTAGACTAGGAATTTCTTGAACACTCATGGTTCAGGTGTGGATGTTCAAGTCAGTTTTGATCTTGATCTCTGTGCATTGTTGACTCAACCATGTTAAGAGACAGGCATGTGAAAATTTATTCTGAGCATTAAAGTTCTTCTTAGTGAAGCTTTGGATCATTATTCTTCAGTATTTTCTCTGGTTTCAGATTTCTTATATGGTAGAGGTTTTTTCCTCTTGGAAATGTGTTTCTCAAATGGGATTTGCATAAAAATCACATTGGGAAATTGTTAGAAATGCATATTTCTACATCTTCTAGCAAGAATTTTTCTCTTTTTTAATTATTTTTTTTATTTTTTTTAAATTTTAAGTCTCGTTAACATATAGTGTTATATTAGTTTCAGGTGTACAATATAATGATTCAACACTTGTATACATCACCCAGTGCTCATTACAACAAGTGCACTCCTTCATCCCCATCACCTGTTTAACCCATGCCCCCCACCCACCTCCCTCTGATAACCATCAGTCTGTTCTCTATAGTTAAGAGTCTGTTTCTTGGTTTGCCTCTCTTTTTTCCCTTTCCTCATTTGTTTTGTTTCTTAAACTCCACATATGAATGAAATCATATGGTATTTGTTTTTCTCTGATTGACTTATTTCTCTTAGCATTATACTATTTCCATCCATGTCATTGCAAATTAGCCAGAGTTTTTCAATCAATAGCTGATGTGAAGTCTAGGAATCTGCCTTTTAATTAGCATTTCAGGTGATTGACAAGCACTGGATAATTTATATTTGATGGGAACATGTCCCAGACGGTTTACCCAGAAGTCATCAAGAGACTCTCAACTCAAGTGATGAATTAGGAAAAGAAATACTAAAGTATTATACTAAAGTGTGGTCACTGGAAATTTTCACAGAAAAGAAATATTGGAATTGTGCAGTCTTGATCCTCTATGGAAATGCTTTAGTACTCAGATTTTTCTTTGCTATGAAGTATATATGACGTGGGGTGCCTGGATGGCTAGTTGGTTAAGCATTAACTCTTGGTTTTGGCTCAGGTCATGATCTCACAGTTTGTGAATTTGAGCTCCACATCCAGCTTCACATTGACAGCATGGAGCCTGCTTGGAGTTCTCTCTTCTCTCTTTCCCCCCCCCCCCCCCCCCCCCCGCCCCCACCAACTTGTGTGCGCATGCTCTCTGTCTCTGTCTCTCTCTTTCAAAATAAATAATAAATAAACTTCAAGAAATAAAGTATGTGTGATGTAAATGACTTAGAAAAATGTAGTAACATGGAGTAAGAAATAGAGGTTTTTTGGCGAAGATGTTAGCCATGTCTGTCCTGATTTCATTTTAGTACCAGCACCTGGTGTAATACCTAACACTGAGTAGGCATTTAAAAATAACATTAATAGCTAATGTCACTGAGCTAATATCATATGAGGTAGGTACTGTAATCCTCATTTTACATATTAAAGGTAAGTGATGAAGCCAGGATTCCAACTCTGGCGGTTTGACTTCAAATTCTTTTTGTCTTCACCAGCATGCTATACTGCCTCTTAGGAGTTGAAAATATCTGCTGCATTGTATAGAACTACAGTGTTTAAGGCACAGTCACCTGCATCATTATTTTTTAAAATTTTAGTTAGCATGCAGTGCAATATTGGTTTCAGGAATAGCATTCAGTGATTCATCACTTAACAGCACCCAGTGCTCATCACAAGTGCCCTCCTTAACGCCCATCACCTGCGTTATTGCGTTTGCTCTTTAGCCTCTGAGTAGACATAATCCCTCTTTTGCAAATAAAAAAACTGAGTCTCAGATAAGTTAAATGACTTGGCAAAAATCATATATTTAGTAAGTTAGAGGAAATTAGAACCTCGGGTTGCCTTCTAATTGATTTTCTATAACATAATGCTGTGGAATGTTTTATAAGATAATGGGGCATGGTGTGAGGGTAGAGAGAAAACAGGCTCAGGTGATAGCTTTTAAAACTCAGCTTTTAAAAACTCAGATGATAGCTTTATTATTTTTCTTAAGACAATGAACTGACCTTATCATCTGGCTAAATATATTTCAGACAAGTTAGAAAGCACTAGGTCAAGGCAAAGGTAGACTCCCCAGAATTGGAAAATATAGTTATTTCCAAGAAAAAGGCAAGAGAGAATTTGCAAAATTTGTACAGGATACCTAAAATTGAGAGAAGTACACTATAGGACCATATCACAGCTAATCTTTTTATCTGAGTGATCAGTGACCTGTTAGGTTCTAATAGGACCATGGAAGTTACAAAGCAAAAAAAGCAGCTCTACTAACCAAGAATTGGGGATGTTATTTGAGGATCATATCCAGAGATACAACTGAGAAGCAGGTCTGTGAGTAGAACTGTGAATCCCAACACCTATACCTAAATCTACACCGAACCAGAAGTTTCAATAAATGTAAGCATTTAAAAGTCCATTTTTCATGGGGCGCCTGGGTGGCGCAGTCGGTTAAGCGTCCGACTTCAGCCAGGTCACGATCTCACGGTCCACGAGTTCGAGCCCCGCGTCGGGCTCTGGGCTGATGGCTCAGAGCCTGGAGCCTGTTTCCGATTCTGTGTCTCCCTCTCTCTCTGCCCCTCCCCCGTTCATGCTCTGTCTCTCTCTGTCCCAAAAATAAATAAACGTTGAAAAAAAAAATTTAAAAAAAAAAAAATTAAAAAAAAAAAATAAAAGTCCATTTTTCAGAGGTAGACATTATTCTCATTTTAATATGTAAGGAATCCGAGACTCAGCATGAGGAATGTGCCAGAGGTCCCATAATTTATAAATTATAGATATAAGGTTTAAGTTCAGGGTTGTTTGCTTCCCCAGTCCACTTGATGAAGGCCAGGAACTAAAATAGTATGCCAAAAAGGTGCCATGTCAAGCCTGTGTAGGCTTAAGCTGGTATAAGAAATCAATGCTGTATAAACTTAATCGCTTTGGACTAGAAAAGAAGGTGAAGAATGTACTAGTGTGGAAAATAAAAGATACAGATGGTTATCAGAGGCAGTAGCTCGGAAAGCAGTCTTTCAATGTTGAGCTTAGAATTTAAGTACTACCAGAAGCAAAACAAAAGTGCGTTCTTTAAAATTTGTTTTTGTTAATTACAGTTGCTTAAAACTTGGGAGTTCACATGGGAATTTGGTTTTTCTACCGTGTAACAGAAACTGTCAGTACACGGATGCTTTAGAAAAATAATATTTGTAGTAAGTATAGGGAACGTCTGTTGAAAAAGCATTAGGTTTCTGTTTTTGTTTTTTGAGGCAAGATTATAAATGATCTTGAGTATAGTTACTTCCTTTTCTTTCTTTTCCAGTTGGTTGTATTCTATTTTTCTTAAAATGAGACTATTTGTGCCTTTTTACTCGCCTCATTCTGTATGTATCTATTCCTTTTGAAACAAAATAAAATTTCTAATGAGTCATACATGTGCTTCCCCTACAGACTCTCCCATCTCATTTTGCTAATTTGCCTTCCTGACATCTTTTCTCAAATACATTTTCCCAAAGATATGTATTTTTTATACTTTGTATCTGCTTACACCTTGTCTTGATGACTCCTGGGTTATATCTTTGCTCTGTTTCAAACTCTGTAGTCTTTACTATCTTTAGAACCAGTGACTAGACTCTAAATGGAACCTGTGCTCATCAGGAAAATGGTCTACTGTGAGAAAATTTTGGTCATAAAAAAAAAGGTGGGGTGTTTTTAAATTTAGAGGCTTTTCCTCTTTTACATAAAATTTTATGAAAAATATCTGTACAAAAGAATATGTAAAACATAGATGTTTTTTATAAACATAAATTTACTAATTTTCTCATAATTTTTTTGTAGTGTAACTTTTTAAAAGTTTATTTATTTTGAGAGAGAGAGAGTACATGTACATGTGCACCTGTGTGGGAATGTGGGGGTGGGGGGAGAGAGAGAAAGAGAGAGAGAGAATCCCAAGCAGGCTCCATGCTATCAGTATGGAGTCCAATGTTGGGCTTGATCTAATGAACTGTGAGATCATGACCAGAGCCGAAACCAAGAGTCGGATGCTTAACTGACTGAGCCATCCACATGCTCCTGTAGTGTAACATTTTAATTCCTTTATCATTTATGTTTTGTGTATAGCATACACTATGGCTTGAATATTGGTATCCCCCCAAAATTCATGTCAAATGTGATAGTACAGGAAGTGGGGGCATTGGAAGATTCTTAGGTCATGAGAGTGAAACGCTCTGAATAAGATGAATGGGATGAACAGCCCTCTCTTTAAAAAAGCCCCACAGGGTTCCCTAGCCCCTCCCGCCGTGCCAGGATTCAATGCGGACTCTTTGACTTGGAAGAAGGTCCTCACCTGACCATGCTGGCACCCTAATCTTGGTCCTCTAGCCTCCGGAACTAAGAACTAAATTTCGTTATCAACTACCCAGTCTGTGGTGTTTTGTTATAGCAGCCTGAACTAAGACATTCTAGAACTATTTTCTTTGTGGTTACTATGAGGATTACATTTAATATCCTAAAGTTACTGTACTCTAATTTGAAATTATATCAGTTAAATTTCAATAACCTATAAAAACTCTGCTCCTTTTTAGCTCTATATGCATCCCTTTTAGTTACTGACATCACACAATTACATCTTTATATATTATGTGTACAAAACATAAACTAATCGTTATTTTTAAAAATGCATTAGTCCCCAAAGAAGACATACAGATGGCCAACAATCACATGGAAAGATGCTCAACATCATTAATCATTAGGAAATGCAAATCAAAACCACAACGAGATGTAACCTTACACTTGTCAGAATGGCTAGAATAAAGAAGACAAGAGATAACAAGTGTTGGCCAAAATGTGCAGGAAAAGGAATCCTCACAGTTGGTGGGAATGTAAAATGGTGCAGCCACTGTAGAATACAGTATGGAGGTTCCTCAAAAAATTAAAAATAGAAACAGAACATGATCCAGTAATTCCACTACTGGGTATTTACCCAAAGAAAATGAAAACTTAATTCAAAATATGCATATTCTGTATGTATATTTCAAACACACACACACACACACACACACACACACAGAAATATTATCCATAAGAAAGATGTGCTCTTGCCATTTGTGACAATATGAGTGGACCTAGAAGGTATAGGGTTGTATAGTGACTGATGGAAGCTACACTTGTGAACACAGCATAATGTATAAACTTGTGGAATCACTGTATTGTACACCTGAAACTATTGTAACATTGTGTATCAACTATGCTTCAATTAAAAAATGTATTAGTGCCTTAAATTATGTAGAAAACAAAATGTGAAATTATAAACAAAAGCCATAATGCTAATTTTTAGGTTAGTAATTGTTTTTTTTTTAATATATTGGTACCTTAGATCATGTAGAAAACAAAGAAACAACATTACAGAATGTTGTTTTAATAATACTAGCTTTTATAATTGCCCAAGTATTTACCTTTACTGAGAATTTTATTTCTTCAGATGGTTTTGAGTTACTGTCCAGTGTGGTTTCATTTCAACCCATGGGAGTCCCTTTCACATTTCTTGCAGGGCAAGTCTGGTGGTAACAAATTTTCTCAGCTTTTGTTTATTTGAGATGTCTTAATTTCTCTCTCACTTTTGAAGGACATTTTTGCCAAACATAGGATTCTTGGTTGACAGATTTTTTATTTTTTTATTTTTTTTTTATTTTTTAAAAAATTTTTTTAACCTTTATTTATTTTTGAGACAGAGGGAGACAGAGCATGAATGGGGGAGGGTCAGAGAGAAGGAGACACAGAATTTCAAACAGGCTCCAGGTTCTGAGCTGTTAGCACAGAGCCCGACGTGGGGCTCAAACTCACGGAGTGCGAGATCACGACCTGAGCCGAAGTCGGACGCTTAACCGACTGAGCCACCCAGGCGCCCCAGTTGACAGATTTTTTAAAAAGCACTTTGAATATATCAGCCCAGTGTATTCTGGCCTCCAAAGTTTCTCATGAGTAATCTGCTGCCAATCTTATTGAGGATTCCTTGTACGTAATATCAGTTCTCTCTCGCTGCTTTCAGAATTCTATCTTTGTCTTTGTCAGCAATTTGGTTATAATATGTCTCAGTGTGGGTCTCCTGCTTGGAGTTAGTTGAGCCTTTAAATGTTTATATTCATGTCCTTTAGCAATTTTGGGAAGTTTAGGGCATTGTTTCTTCAAAAAAGTCTCTGTACCTCTTTCCTCTCCTTTTCGTACTCTTACAATGTGTATGTTGGTCTGCTTGATGGTGTCCTGTGTTTCCCTTAGGCTCTGTTCATTTTTCTTCAATCCTTTTTCCATCTTTTCTGCAACCCTGATAATTTCAATTTCCCTGTCTCCAGCGGCTCATCATTTCCTTTGCGTGCTCAAATATCCCTATGAATTGTTCTTGTGAGTTCTTCAGTTCAGTTATTGTACTTTTCAGCTCTAGAATTTCTTTTTGGCTTCTTTTATGTCTATTTCTTTGTTGATATTTCCATTTCTGTTCAGTGTTTTCTTGACTTTCTGCATTTTCATTTAGTTTTTTTGAGCATCTTTAAGACAGTCATTTTAATAAGATGTTTGTTTAGTAGGTTCACCATCTGGTTTTTCTCTGGGACGGTTTCTATTTACTTTTTTTTTCTTTTGAATGGGTCATATCTTCCTGTTTCTTTGCATGCCTTGTGATTTGTTAAGACTGGACATTTGAATCCAATAATGTGATGAGAAATAAGAAAGTTACTTTCAACTTGGTTAGTTCCCTATCTACTCCCAGAATCCTCCCCTGCCCCACCAGATTGCTGTAGGGGCCTAGTGTGCCTGGGAGCTAAATTGTTGACATTTCTTTTCTCCTATGCATCAGTTTTGCACAACTGGCCTTTTTCTTTCAAAACTGCAGCATTCCCACAGATGTGTGCATGCTAAAAACAAAACAAACAAAAACAAGCACTCCGCCCATCTCCTCAGTACCACCTGGAAAAAACATTTACATTCTTTTCAATAAATAGCAAGCACTATGAAAAAAAAAATAGGAAAGTCAGATTCTCTTCCTTCCCCAGGGTTTCCTGTGTTTGGGATTTGTTTGTTTGTTTTCATCATTATAGGATGAAATATATGTCTTTATGCTGACAATCAGCCTGAGGTATAAAGTTAAGACATTCTCAGGTCTTTTTTGAGCCTCTGCCATTCTGTGGGCATGTGTGGTGAGTTTTTTATTTTCCCTGTATATGCAGTTACCTTTGAATATCCTAATCTTTAATGTCTGACTCCCAAAAGAGGAAAAAGTGAAAACTGAAGAAGGGAAAAAAGGGACTGGCCCTTGGGGCATCTGGGTGGCTCAGTTGGTTGAGCATCTGACTCTTGTTTTGGCTCAGGTCTTGATCTCAGGGTCACTGGATCGAGCCCCATGCCAGGCTCTGCACTAAGCATGGAGCCTGCTTAAGATTCTCTCTCTCTGTCTCTCTCTCTGTCTTTCCTTCTCCCTCTCCCCTGCTCCCCCTTTCCCCCTTCCCACCCCCCCACCTCACCCCCACCCCCGCCAAAAAGGTACTGGCCCATTAAATCTCCTGGAAGTCACTTCACCGAGAAGGAAGTGGCAGTCAGCAATGGGGGAGAATACAACTCTGTGTCTGTACCTTTGTGATAAGAAGCAGCAATCAGCAATTGGAACACAAATCCCCAAATTTTGGAGGACAGGGTCCTTACTGACTACCCTGACTTCTGTAAACTGTGTGTAATGCGCATTAACTGCCTGCCATAGGGCTGAGGGGAGGAGGATCAGTAGCCGCTGCTGAGTTAAGAGTTGAAATTGACTAAAATTAACCACAATCTACCATTCATGCCTCCCCCCAGAAGTTGTAAGCCTTCCAGAGTTCCAATAGTTCTATCAGGTAGATTCTGTCAGTGTAATTGTTGTCATGGTAGGGACACAGATTCCTGGTGCTTCCTACTCTGCAGACTTCCCAACTTCATTTTAAGCTCTAGAACTATTTGGATTTTATTTTTATGGCTAGTATGTAGAAATCTCTTGGACTTTTTTTTCCATATGGACAACCAAGTGTCCCAGACTCATTAGTGAATAATACACTTTTTTCCCATTGATCTCCAAACTGTATTGTCAGATATTACTCCTGAATATGTGTGAGTCTGTTTCTGCACTTTTTTATTGTGCTCCAGTGCTCTTTGTCTATCCTTGTGTCAATAACAGTTTTAATTGCTGTGGTTTCATAGTGTCTTCATATATGGTAGAACAGATTGTCTCATTGTGTTCTTATTTATTGGTGTTTTGAACTATTCTTTATTCTTGGCTTTTGCTTTTGTATAAAATTTTAGAATCAGGTTTTCAAGTTCTTTGGAAAGCCCAGTGGGATTTTTTAAATTAAAATTGTATCCTGTTTGTAGATTAATTTGATAGAATTTTTACTGTACTGAATATTTCTATTCATGTACATAGTATATTCCTTCATTTATTTAGATTTTGTTTGTTTATGTCTTTCAATAGTTTAAAAGCTCTCCTTGAAGGGATGGCTTTTATTTGTTAGATTTATTATTTTCCTTGTATTTTTTAGTTGCTATGATTTTTCCTTGTTATATTTTTTACTAGCTATTAATAAAAATGCAATTGATTTTTACATATTTATCTTATATCTAGCAACCTTGCAAAACTCTCTTATTAATATTTGTGTGTGTGTGTGTGTGTGTGTGTGTGTGTGTGTGTGAGAGAGAGAGAGAGAGAGAGAGACAAAGGGACAGAGAGAAAGAGTGCATGTGTGAGAGTTGGGAAGGGGCAGAGAGAGAAAGAGAGAGAATCCCAAATAGGCTCCATGCCCAGCACAGAGCCCAACATGGGGCTCTATCCTATGACCATGAGATCATGACCTGAGCCCAAATCAAGAGTCAGATGTTTAACCAAAACAGATGTTTAACCTTTTTAAATATGTTGCTAGATTTTCTAATTTTTAAAAAATATTTTCAAGCATGCTTATAATCAATATTCCCTTTTCATACTTACTTTGTCTGAATTTCAATATATCAAGTCTATATTAACTTTATGAAATGAGTGGAAGATGATTCTTTCTTTTTTTTTTTTTTCCTATTCTCTAGAAGAGTTTGTATAAAATTAGATTGATCCAGTTTGGGAAAACTAGTTTATTAAAACTGTTTACTTTATAGTAAGATTTTGAACTATTTTTTTTAAGTTTATTTATTTATTTTTATAGAGAGACAAAGACCACATGAGTGGGGAAGGGACAGAGAGAGGGAGACAGAGAATCCCAAGCAGGCTTCACACTGTACATGCAGAGCCCAACATGGGACTCGAACTCACAAAACCATGAGATCGTGACCTGAGCCGAAACCAAGGGTCAGATGCTTAACTGACTGAACCACCCAGGTGCCCCAAGATTTTGAACTATTGATTTAGCTTCAGTATGGGTTTTGGAACGATTAAAGCTTTTTATTTCTTCTTGATTCAGTTTTAGTAATTTGTATTTTTCTTGGAATCTGTCCATACATCAGCTTAGCATGAGGTTGTTCTTAATTATCTGTTATTTTCTCTGCTTAATGTTGTGTTTTCCTTATTATATCTTTTATTGTTTAACCTCTCCTATTTTCTTTATATTTACTTAATTTCCATGTATCTCTATTATTTTATTTTTTTACTTTCTTTGATTTTATTCTATATTCTCTTTTTAACTTAAAAAGTTGGATACTGAGCTCACTGATTCTCAGCTTGACTTCTTGTATCCTATATATGTTGATATGCAGTAGATTAATTTTCATTTAGTTTCAAGTATTTTAAATGTCTACAATGATTTGTACCATGGTACAAATTTGGTATGGATTTTTAGGGCATCTGGTTGGCTCACTCAGAGCATGCAACTCTTGATCTCAGGATCATGGGTTCAAACCCTATGTTGCGTGTAGAGATTACTTAAAAATAAAATCTTTAAAAAAAAGAAAGAAAGAAAGTATGGATTTTTCTAAATTTTGTTACTTATGTGATACTTAATTTTACTCTAGTTAATATTATATAGCAGTACCACTTTCAGTGGTCATAAAAATGTTCTGTGTCTGTCCTGTCCAATATGTTAGTCACTAGCCATGTATATCTTTTGAAGGGTTGAAGTATGGCTAGTGAGAATGAAGACCAAATATTTACTTTTATTTAATTTTAGTCAATTTAAACAGCCTCATGTGGTTAGTTGCTACAGTATTGAGCTGTTCATGTTTATACTCATGCTGTGAACTTTGTTGAAACTTACTTTGTCGTCCTAGTACATGTTTAATTTTTATAGATTTCCACAAAATCCTGGAAAGCATTTTATGTTTTCTAATTTTTGATGGACTGTGCTTATATATGTTTGCTAGCTCAAGCTTATTTTTTTTTTAAAGAAGAGTGAATGAATGGGTTTATTTTAAAGACAAATAAGTTAATATAAATAAAGTATTTAAAGGTTGCATTTGCTGTCAAATCACTTTAAAAAATTTTTAATTCCAGTAGAGCTAAAATATAGTGTTATATTAGTTTTGGATGTACATTGTAGTGATTCAATAATTCTATATAGTTTAAGCTTATTAAATGTATATTCATGTTTTCAATACTCTGATTTCTGGACTGTTTGATCTATCAGATACTGATATCTGATAGATACTTTAAAAATCTGATAGAAATATTAAAAGATGATAGTGGATTTGTCAATTTCCCCTTGGTCTGTCAAGCTTTTATTGACTTTTGAGCTGTGTTGTTAGGTGCACATGAATATGGACTTCTTACATTTTCCTGATGAGCCTTTTATTCCTATCTAGTGATCCTCTTTATCTTAAGGAATGCTTTTTGCCCCAAAGTCCATTTTGTTTGATATTAATATAGATGCTTCATGTTTCTTTTGCTGATTTAGTTTGTGAGCATACTGAGCAGAATTAGCTGGAGTAGGAGGCTGACTAGATCACACAAAACAAATCATCTTGTCCATCTGATTTTTGAGTACCTACTCTGCAGTGAATGCCGTCTGGTGAGCATTCACATGGAACTGACTATACTTACACTCCATGCCCATTCCAAAGGTCCAGACACATACTTCTTTGAAATACCTGACCATCTGCCCAAAATGTTAGCTACTGTCTGTGAATTAGAACAATGCCATACCTTTGGCCATGTGCTACAAGTCTCATGGGCTCTGTCTGCTCTCATATCTATCCGTTCTACTAGAAGACAGTGTAAGTTTCTTCTTTGCTGTCTCTTCCAGAGGTCATGAGTGCCTTTCATGGGCAAAATCTAAATCAGAAATCTAAGATGCGATTATAAGAACTGTAGTATTTTACTTTCCACACTTATAGTCTCTGCAAATTAAAACGGTGGAGATAGTCCTGAACATGACACAGTTGATATTCATCAGAAAGGGTAACCAAAATTTTCCGAATAGCTGACTCAAAGATGATTAAAGGCCCAGACAATTGCTGAGAAACTAAATACTTCTAAAATTGACTTTTTTCGGGGCGCCTCGGTGGCGCAGTCGGTTAAGCGTCCGACTTCAGCCAGGTCACGATCTCGCGGTCCGTGAGTTCGAGCCCCGCGTCGGGCTCTGGGCTGATGGCTCAGAGCCTGGAGCCTGTTTCCGATTCTGTGTCTCCCTCTCTCTCTGCCCCTCCCCCGTTCATGCTCTGTCTCTCTCTCTGTCCCAAAATAAATAAAAAACGTTGAAAAAAAAATTAAAATTGACTTTTTTCAGTGACTATACATGCAGGTGTATTTGTTTGTTTGCCTTACTGGAAATGATACTTCCCATCTGCTTTTTTTCTTAAAATAGGTGAACATATTTTCTTATGATTAGGTATTTTTCAATCACATGATTTCAGATGGGTCCATATTTTGCATAGCATAGCCATGACATAATTTATTTTCGTTATCCTACAGTTAGGCATTTAGATTGTTTCCAATTTGTCATTCTATAAATAATGCTATAATGAACCTTTATGTAGACAAATACATATGCACAGTCTCGATAATTTCCTTAGGATAAATTCCTGGAAATGGAATTGTTTTATTAAAGGGTATGTACATTTTTTAATGTTTTTGAATGTTTCCAACTCTATGTGTACAGTTGACCCTTGAACAACATGGGTTTTAACTGTGCTAGTAACACTTAGATGCAGAGGTTTTTTTGATAACAGTATATAAATGTATTTTCTCTTCCTTCTGATTTTATTAATTACATCATCTTTTCTCTACCTTTACTGTAATAATACAGTATATAATAGCTATGGGATAGAAAATGTGTGTTAATTGACTTATTATTGGTAAGGCTTCTGGCCAACAGTAGGCTATTAGTAGTTAAATTTTGGGAGAGTCAAAAGTTATATGTGGATTTTTGAGCATGTGGGGGGTTGGCACCCCTAATATTGTTCAAGGGTCAACTGTTTATATTTTTTTAACCATTGCAAGTTATGATAGCCAAAAACTTTATCTCCTTTAATTAGTATTTTATCGGGGCACCTGGGTAGCTCAGTTGGTTAAGCATATGACTCTTGATTTCGGTTCGGGTCATGATTTCATGGTCATGGGATCGAGTCCTACATCAGGCTCCAAGCTGAGGGTTGAACCTGCTTGGGCTTCTCTGTCTCTGCCCCTCCACTGCTCATGCACATGTGCTCTCTTTCTCTCAAAATAAATAAATAAATAAATATTTTTTAAAAATTAGCATTTATTCAGTTACTAGTAAGACTGAACTTTTCCCTCTATGTCTCTTACCCATTAGTATTTCTTCTTAAATGTTTATTCATTTTTGAGAGAGAGAGAGAGAGAGAGAGAGCGAGTGCACGCAGGGGTGGGGAGGGGCAGACACAGAGAGGGACAGAGTATCTGGAGCTGGCTCTGCGCTGACAGCAGAGAACGTGATGCTGGGCTGGAACTCAGACACCGTGAAATTGTGACCTGAGCTGAAGTTGGACACTCAACTGACGCAGCCACCCTGGCACCCCAGTATTTCTTCTTTTTATCTGTTACTTACCTTTCTATTTAAGTCTTCTCACGTGTGTATGAATATATATGACACACACACATACACACAGTGCCTGAATCATGATGGCATTCTTCTTCTAGAGGCATCCATTGAATAGTTTATGGAATGCTTTTGTATTTAAAATAAATAAACAGACTGTTAAGTGATTTACTTATTTCTTCTAAGATTCTGAAGTTGTAGGACCTGCATTATTCCTTGAAATCCTCTTCCTTAAGGGTATTGCTAGCAGAACAGTCTGAGAGTCAGCATGGTAGTGTTCTGAGATCTATGTGTAATCATCTCATTGTAGTTCATATCTCTGCTCTTGCTTAAACATTTTTAAGAGATTCATTTTTGTGAGTTAATGTTTTGTTTTTGTTTCCTTAACCCATTTTGTCCCTTTCTATATGAACTCCCTTTGTTGTGATTTTGGAAATCATTCTGGGTCATTCAGACAAATGTTTTCAGTCATTTTTCAAGTTTATTTGTTCAAAAGAGATTTTACAGTGTAAGAAAATATATTTCCTTTTAATTTCAGTTGCTAAGAAACCGTTTCCTAGGTGCTATGTCTTTTCTCTGTAAAGGCTCCAATGTCCTCATAGTTCATCATCTTGTGGGGTTTAATTTTTGCTGGAAAGATGAAGTATAGATTTTTTTCAAAGTTTACAGTCAAGAAAATTAGAAATACGTACTCCCAGCATCTCCAATATATTAAAATGATTATTTTCCATATTTAAAATTTTTGAAGATTCCCTTTTAGCATATATAAATTTATAGCTGGGTGGCCAGCTTCCAGTGATTTAGAATATCACGTAGAATGGAAAAGTCCCAGAAGTCTTTATTGAACATAAAATCCACTATATAAGAAGATGAAACAGTATATATATTTTTTAGTTTTCCCCTTGTGAGCCATACATTTGTATCATCCATAGTAAAATGTTAATTCTCATCTGGTTTTCTTCTATCCTGTTGTCTGCCTCTTTCCCTTTTAAAAATTTGCATAGTGTTCAGGGAATTGAAACAAATTTAGTTTAGCAAAACATATTTAAGAGGGTAAAAATCTGGTGCTAAAGAAACTTGGCATGCATTCTAAAGGATTTTTAGATTCTTTATAACAAAGATAATCTTGATTGCTTGGTTGAAATGTAGTTACGAACAATGAATCAAGCACATAACATTTATTCTTAATAGTACTGTGCATCTCAATACTTTTTCAGAACTACTTTATATTAATGTAAATAGGTATTGGGTACCTTCTGTGTGAGCTTCCATTTAAAAGGTTTTTTTGTTTTTTTTTTTTTTTTTTTTTTTTTTTTTGTCAAGAAGTACAAACACGAGTAAGACAGTTTCCATTCTCCAGAAATTTTTAGGCTGTGATTTCAATTTTGACCTTTTTAATAGGAACTGAAGTTTTTCTAGTTTAACAGTTTTATTGAGCTATAATTATATACTATACAATTCACTCATTTAAAGTGTACAATTCAGAGGCTTTTAGTTTCTTCAGAGTTGTGCATTCATCACTCAGTTTTAGACCATTTCATTAGCCCCAAAAGAAAACTTGCATCACCTCCTAATCCCCTCCTGCTCTCCAGTCCTAGGCAACCACTCATCTACTTTCTGTCTCTATAAATTTACCTATTCCTGGCATTTTATATAAATGGGATCATACAGTATGTGGCACTTTGTGACCCCTTATTTAACATTGTGTTTTCAAAGTTTATCCATGTTGTAGCATATGTTGGTTCTGCATTTCTTTTTATTGCTGAATAATGTTTCATTGAATGAATATACCATATTTTGTTTATCTGTTTATCAGTTGATAGATATCTGGGTTGTAGCTTATCTAAATACGTATTTTATATGTCAATATTTATTAGCGTAAATATATGTATAGATTGATGGTTATGATAGTTTCAGATAGGAAGCCTTTCTTAACTTTAGATGAGATGCAAACTAATGACTATGTATTTATAAATATTCCACAGATGCATTCTATTTTATTATTCATTCTACTTAATAAAAATTATTTCTGTTTTTAGACGTTTTCTTACCAAAAAGGAATTTTTAATATGGTGTTTTGCCTACATTGGATTTTTTAAAATGTTTCTGTATTTATTTTGAAGAGGGGGAGTGGCAGAGAGAGGGGGAAAGAGAATCCTAAGCAGGCTTCACACTATCAGCATAGAGCTTCACTTCACAAACTGTGAGATCATGATCTGAGCCGAAATCACGAGTCAGTCACTTAACTGACAGAGCCATGCAGGGCGTCCCTGTTTTGCCTACATTATAATGAGACTTCTTCCCATAAACCACTTCATTATTTTATAGTCCTGATTCAGATATTTGTTTTATTTTACAGTATACTTACATCACACTTAATATATAATTTCCCTTTTCTTCATTAAGTCCATATGTAGCTCTTCAAAGGGCTTAAGCATATAAACCAAAAGTTCAGAGTTATCTATCTCATTCACTCCTAGTACACAAAGGTAGAGTAGGAAAGGATAATCATATACAAACATCTACTGAAGTCTTTTTCTCTCATCCCCAGTATTTACTTTGTTGCAGATCCATGCTTATCTCAGTCTGTTGATGTCACCCCTTACCACCTTCCTAGCCTGCTCCATCCATACTGTACTCCTTCTGTTCCTCCAGCATGCCAACACATTCTTCTTACACACTATACACATTGTTTTGTACCTTGAGTTATTTTTCACATTATATACTTGTAACTGTTTCAAATGAGCTCCATTATTCTTTACAACTACCTTAGGTTCACAGGTGGATAAACCATAGTTTATTATTCAGTCTCTTGCTGGTGGGCATTTACATTGCTTCTAGTATTTTGCATGTGTATGAGTATATCTGCAGGATGAATTAATTTATTTTTTTAATTTTACTTATTTACTTATTTTTTGACTTGTAGCAAAAATTACTGTCAAACTCCACTCATTGGGCCAGAGACCCTCGTGGTGTTAGTGATAGACTTGTCCTTCCTATAGCATACTACCTACACTTGTGAGTTCATCAGGATGAATTCTTTTAAATAGTATTGCTTGGTCAAGGAGTATGTTCATTGTATTTTTGATAATTATTTGCCAAATTGTTGTCTAAAGATGTTATATATATTTTAATTCCCACCTGCAATGCATGAGGATACAAATTTACATCCCAACCAATGAAAAGATTTATCATACTTCTGATGTTTGTGAATCAGATATATGTAAAAAGTATTGATCTGTCTTTTAAATAAAATTTTGATTTTAACTTAAAGTAATATTAATCAATTGAAATAAATTAAAATCTAATTTTAATTAAATGAATATGTTTTCATATGTGTGGAACCATTTGATACTGTGGTTTTTCTCAACTTCTTATTTGTATCCTTTGTCCACATCTCTTATTTCACATTTAGGTCTCAGATTTGTTTGGGACTGATTTTTATTCATAGTGAGAACAAGGGGTGAGGGTTCATTTTTTCCTCCATAGGAATATCCACTGACTTAGCATCATTTTTGGAAAAGGTTATCCTTTCTTCACTTATTGCAGTGACACCTTTGTTGCGTCAGATGATAGTATATGTGTGGATTTGTTTCTGAAATCTCTAGTCTTTTCTCTTTGTCTACTTGTCTATCCTTGTGACAGTTGCACTCTGTTTTCACTACTGTAGATTTTAAAAATCTGTTGGTGTCTGTTAGTGTAAATCCCCCAAATTCTTCTTCAAGATTGTGTTTCTTATTTTCCACTCTTTGCCTTTCCATTTGAGCTTGTTAATCCATATAAGAAGGATTTATACGAGAAAGAAACTTGCTAATTTGTAGAAGAAAGATTACTGAGAATTTGTTTGGTATTATAACCAAACTGTAGATCACTGGGGAACATGGACACATTTATAATACAGTCTTTTTAAAAAAAATTTTTTAAATGTTTTTATTTACTTTTGAAGGAGAGAGAGAGACAGAGCTTGAGTGGGGGAGGAGCAGAGAGAGAGAGGGAGACACAATAGGAAGCAGGCTCCAGGCTCTAAGCTGTCAGCACAGAGCCCGATGCGGGGCTCAAACTCACGAACTGTGAGATCATGACCTGAGCCGAAGTCGGATGCTTAACCGACTGAGCCACCCAGGCGCCCCTATAATACAGTCTTCTAATCTGAGGACATGTATATACCTCTTTCAATAATGTTTTCTATTTTTCTGTAGAGGTCTTAAATATCTTCCATTGCAATTCAATGATACATTGGAGCAGCTCATACTAGCTCCTGAGAGCTGATCAGGTGCATATCTTCCCGGTTCCACATTCAGTGAGTCTCACTGGTGGATAGAAATGAGCCATGGTGGTAGTATTTATATCACAGAAACTGGCAAACACTACAAATCAGGATTTTCCCATACCTACCTACTGCTAAGGGATGGTTGTTAAATATTTATCAGCACATCAGTTAGATTTATTACTAGATCTGTCAGGTTTTATACTGGTATATAAATGATATTTTTATTATTATTTTTAAACGATTATTTATTTTAGAGAGAGAGTAAGTGCAAGCCGGGTAGAAGCACAGAGAGAGGTGGACAGAGGATCTGGAGTAGGCTCTGTGCTGAGAGCAGAAAGCCTGATACAGGGCTCGTACTCACAAACCATGAAATCATGACCGCTTAACCAACTGAGCCACCCAGGCGCCCCAATGATATTTTTATTATTAAAAATGAACGTATAGGGGCGCCTGGGTGGCTCAGTCGGTTGGGTGTCCCACTTTGGCTCAGGTCACGTTCTTACAGCTCCTGAGTTCGAGCCTCGCGTCAGGCTCTGTGCTGACAGCTCAGAGCCTGGAGCCTGCTTGGGATTCTGTGTGTGTCTCTCTCTCTACCCCTTCTCCGTTCATGCTCTGTCTCTCTCTGTCTTGAAAATAAATAAAAATTAAAAAAAAAATAAAATGAGGGGCGCCTGGGTGGCGCAGTCGGTTAAGCGTCCGACTTCAGCCAGGTCACGATCTCGCGGTCCGGGAGTTCGAGCCCTGTGTCAGGCTCTGGACTGATGGGTCAGAGCCTGGAGCCTGTTTCCGATTCTGTGTCTCCCTCCTCTCTGCCCCTCCCCCGTTCATGCTCTGTCTCTCTCTGTCCCAAAATAAATAAACATTGAAAAAAAATTAAAAAATAAAATAAAAATAAAATAAAATGAATGTATAATGTACACATGATAAAATTTATGTCCTTATTTTCTGTCCATATATTTTCCTTAGTGAAGCATTGGTTCACGTCTTTTGCCCATTTTTAAATTGGGTTATTTATTTCATTATTATTGAAGAGGATTGATGTTAATTCTTTAAATGTTTGGTAGAAGCCATCTGGTCCCTGGAGTTTTCTGTGATAGAAGTTTTTGATTACTGATTCAATCCCTTTACTTGTTATTGCTCTGTTCAGTTTGTTCCTGTTTCTTCCTGATTCAGTCTTGGTAGGTTGTACATTTTTAGAAATGTATCCCATTTCTTCTAGGTTATGTAATTTGTTGATATAAAATTGTTCATAGTACGGGTGCCTGGGTGGCTCAGTCGGTTGAATGTCCGACTTCGGCCCAGGTCATGATCTCACGATTCGTGGGTTTGAGCCCTGTGTGGGGCTCTGGGCTGACAGCTCAGAGCCTGGAGCCTGCTTCGGATTCTGTGTCTCCCTCTCTCTCTTCCCCTCCCAACTCATGCTCTGTCTCTGCCTCTCAAAAATAAAGAAACGTAATAAAAAAATTTTTTTAAAATAATAAAATTGTTCATAGTAGTCTCTTCTAATTCTGTGTGTTTTTGTAGTGTCAGTTGTAATGTTTCCTCTTAATTTCTAATTTTATTTGAGTCTCTTCTGTTTTTCTTAGTCTAGGTAAAGGTTTGTCCATTTTAACTTTTTAAGAACAGCTCTTAGTTTCATTGGTTTTTCTGTTGGTTTTTTTTTTTTTTGGTCTCTATTTCATTTATTTCTGCTCTGATCTGTAGTATTTCCTTCCTTCTGCTAACTTTGGGCCTAATTTGTTTTTCATTTTCTAGTTCCTTAAGGTGTAAAGTTAGGTTGTTTCTTGAGATCTTTCTGATTTCTTAATATAAGAAACCTTTTATATATATAAACTATAAACTTTCCTCTCAGAACGCTTTTACTGTCTCCCAGAGTATTTGATATGTTCTATTTCCATTTTCATTTTTTTTTTGAGATAATTTTTTATTTCCCTTTTGATTTCTTCTTTGATCCAATATTCTGTTTAGAAGGGTGTTGTTTAGGGGCGCCTGGGTGGCGCAGTCGGTTAAGTGTCCGACTTCAGCCAGGTCACGATCTCACGGTCCGTGAGTTCGAGCCCCGCGTCGGGCTCTGGGCTGATGGCTCAGAGCCTGGAGCCTGTTTCCGATTCTGTGTCTCCCTCTCTCTCCGCCCCTCCCCCGTTCATGCTCTGTCTCTCTCTGTCCCAAAAATAAATAAACGTGGAAAAAAAAAAAATTAAAAAAAAAAAAAAAAAAAAAAAAAGAAGGGTGTTGTTTAGGGTCACCTGGTGGCTCAGTGGGTTAAGCATACAACCCCGGCTCAGGTCATGATTTTGCAGTTCAAGTCCCGCATCGGCTCTCTGCTGTCAGCACAGAGCCCACTTTGGATCCTCTGTCTTTCCCTCTCTCTCTGCCCTCCCCTGCTTGCACTCTGTCTTTCTCAAAATAAATAAATTTCTAAAAAGAAAAGAAGTGTGCTGTTTAGTTTCCACACATTTGTCAATCTTCTCATTTTCCTCTTGTTGATTTCTAGTTTGATACCATTGTCAGAGAAGATAGTTAGCATGATTTCAGTGTTCTTTTTATTTTATTTTTTTTAAGTTTATTTATTTTAAGAGAGGCTGAGAGCATGAGCGGGGGAGGGCAGAAAGAGAGAGAGAGAGAGAGAGAATCTGAAGAAAGCTTTGAGCTGCCAGCTCAGAGCCCAACATGGGGCTCTAACTCACGAAACTGTGAGGTCATTACCTGAACTGACATCAAAAGGCTGATGCTTACCTGGCTGAGCCACCCAGGTACCCCTTGATTTCTGTGTTCTTAAACTGGACAAAATTTATTTTGTAGCCTATCATATGAGCTATCTTGGAGAATGTACCATGTGCATTTGAAAAGAGTGTATATTCTGCTGCTGTTGGAGGAAATGTTCAAGTCCGTTTGTTCTGAAGTATGGTCCATATCAATATCTGCTTATTGATTTCTGTCTGGACAATCTATCCATTGCTGAAGGTGGAATATTGAAGACTCCTGAAATGATCTTATTGTTATCAACTTCTCCTTTAAGATCAGTTACTATTTGCTTAATATATTTTGGTGCTTGGCTGTTGGGAGCATATGTATTTATGCTCTGATGTGCTGACCTGTTTATCATTATTACTGACCTTCTTTGTCTCTTGTTACACTTTTTGACTTGAAGTGCATTTTGTCTGATGTAAGTATGGCTATGCCCACCTTCTTTTGTTTCCATTTTCTTGGAATAGCATCTTCCATTCTTTTGAGCCTAGGTGTGTCTTATAGACAAAAGAGTGTCCTGTAGGCAGCATATAGTTGGGTCCTGGTTTTTTTGTTGTTTTTTTAAATCCATCTAGCTACTCTATGCCTTCTGGTTGTGAGTTTAATTCATTTACATTAGGGTGATTATAGATATGCAAAGATTTACACTGCCATTTTATATTTTGCCTTCTTGTTATTTTTCTCTCCACTGTTTATTTTTCCTTTTGTTTTTGTCCGCCTTTACAAGTTAGTGGTTTTCCATGGTGCTGTACTCAGTCTCCTGTTTTTGTTTTTTTGTTTTTTGTTTTTTATGTTTCATATCACTGCTTTAGGTTTTGCTTTGCGCTTAAGTTTATTTATTTTAACAGAGGCTGAGAGAGCATGAGCAGGCGAGGGCAGAAAGAGAGAGAGAGAGAATCCAAAGAAAGCTTTGAGCTGCCAGCTCAGAGCCCAACATGGGGCTCTAACTCACAAATAAATAAACTCAATTAAGTTTACATAAAACATTTCATAGATTAAAAAGTCTTTGGTCATAGCAATTTATCTTTATTCACCTATAAAAGTACCATCCTTTAACTCTTCCTCTTTTTTATTTTTGATGTCAAAATTTTTCCTTATATGCTATGATTTTATTACCAAGTTGAAACTATAGTTATTTTTAATGCTCTTTTCATTTAACTTTTATACTGTAAGAGTTTAATGTACAATTGTAAAAAAGTTTCCTATTTCTGTTACCTTAATCAGTTTTGTGTACTTTTGTCTTTTTGTTTTAGCTTGAAGAATTCCTTTCAACATTTCTTACAAGGCAGGTCTAGTGGTGGTAGAATGAATTCTTATCTTTTGCTTGTCTAGAAAAAATTTTATTTCTCTTTCATAGCTGAAAGATAATTTTTTCAGATAGAGTCTTCTTGGCTGGCAGTTTTATTTTAAATACGTCATTCCACTCTCTCCTGGCCTATAGAGTTTCTGCTGAGAAATCTGCTGATTGACTGATGGGATTCCTTTGTAAGTTACTGTCTTTCCCTGGATACTTAAAAAAAAATTTTTTTAAGCTTATTCATTTATTTTGAAAGAGAGAGTGCATACATAAGCAAGGAAGGGGCAGAGAGAGTGGGAGAAGGAGAGAATCTCAAGCAAGCCATGCACTGATGGTACAGAGCCCTATGTAGGGCTCAAACTCATGAACTGTGAGATCACGAAGTGAGCCAAAATCAAGAGTTGGATACTCAACTGACTGAGCCACCCAGGTGCCCCTTCCCTGGCTACTTTTAAAATTCTTTATTTTCATTGATTTTTGGTAATCTTAATATGTATCTTAGAGAAGTTCTTTTTGTGTAATAAGTTATTCTGTTGGCTTCATGGATTTGTATATACAGTTCTTTCCCCAAATTTGGAACGTTCTCAGCTATTTTTTTTTAAATAAACTCCGCCCCCTTCTCTCTCTCTTCTCATTCTGATATACCCATTCTTCTTAGGTTGACTTTTCTAATGGGTCTGGTGGTTCTCATAGTATTTTTTCACTTTTAAAAAATCTTAGTTCTCTCTCCTCTTCCATCTGAGTCTTTTTTTTTTTAAGTAAGCCCTACACCCAATATGGGCTTGAACTCACAACCCCAAAATCAAGAGTCTCATGCTTCATCAACTGAGACAGCCAGGCACCCCACCAGAGTCACTTCAAGATTCCTATCTTCTAGCTTACTCATTCTCTCTTCTATCTGATCTCTATTTCCAATGCATTCTAATACATTCTTCATTTCATTTATTGAGTTCTCCAGCTCCAGAATTGCTTTTTTTTTTTTTTTTTTTTTTTTTAAGGATTTCAGTCTCAGGGCACCTGGGTGGCTCAGTTGGTTGAGCATCCGACTTCAGCTCAGGTCATGATCTCACAGTTTGTGAGTTCGAGAACCACATTGAGCTTGCTGCTGTCAGTGTGTCAGCACAGAGCCTGCTTTGGATCCTCTGTCCACACACCCCCTCTACCCCTCCCCTGCTTATACTCTCCCCAAAATAAATAAATAGGTTTTAAAAAGAATTTCAGTCTCTTTGGTAAAGTACTCCTTCTGTTCATTCATTTTATTTTTGATATCATTGTATTGCCTTTCTGAGTTTTCTTGTAGCTCATTGAATTTCTTCATAACAGCAATTTTGAATTCTTTGTCAGATCACAGTATTCCCTTCCATGTCTTTGGATTTGGTTGCTGGAAAATTGTCATTTTCTTTTTATAATGCCATATTAATATGACTTTTTCATGTTGTTTGATGAAAAGTGCCTCTGCTACCACATTCGAAGTTGCAGATACCTTTCTCATTTAGGCAAGGTTTTATTTGCTTTAATTCTAACAGTTCAATAGATTTGGTAATTAGAAGTCTTCCTTTTGTTTTCCAGAAGGTGGTGCTATAGCACATGTTTTTGGTTTCCTTGACAAGAGCTTACAGCTGGTAAAGTTAGGAGCATTTATATATATATATTTATAATGTTTATTTATATATATAAAGCTAGAAGAGGGGGAAAAAGGGTGGGTGGCTTTAGAGGGGGGAAATGTGTACTTAGCACTTGGAATTTGGGGTGTGTCCATAGCTGGAAGCCAGCCTAGTAGGGACTCCTTGAATGGAGGGATTTGGGTCTCAGAGGTCCCTGTGTGGTCCTTTTGTCAGAACCCTGGGGCAGACAGCAGGAGACATTTTTCCTCAGTTCTCTTTGCCTACTTCTTTTTCCTTTCTGTCTCCCCCTTTACTGCATTTTTACCTCAGAGAGAGCAAAGGTCCCTCCAGCTGCAGAATGCAGAACCAGCCTGGCAGACCCCCACTCATTGCCTTTACACTGTACCTCTTTAAAGGCTTATGCTTCCCAGCTAATATACTTGATGCTGGAGGCTCTATAGCCCTAGGTTCCATGGCCTCCTCTCTCTCCCTGCAGCCTCCTCTGTGGTCCAGTCCACCCACTTTTTGGTGCACATATGAATGGATCTCTTGGGTGTTCTAGTATGTTGTGGAGAGGCTCTTTTTTTCTTTCTCTTTTTCTTTCATTCGTTATAGATGTCCAGTTAGTTTTAAATCAAAGAGGTGAGAAACTCATGAGGAAGGACTTATGTCACCATGATGCTGATGTCATTCTCCTCATATTATCTTTTAAATATCTGTAGGATCTGTAGTGATATCTCTTTGTCATATCTGATATTGTTGATATGTGATTTTATCTTTTATTTTCTTTGAATTGTCTTAAATTATTAAATCATTCTGGTTGATCTCTATTTCTGGTTCATTGATTTCCCACATCTTTATTCCTACTTTTTCTTTTCTTTGAATTTAATAAGCAATTCTTTTTCTTACTTAGGATTAATATTAGATTATGCTTCTTCAAGCATATTTTCTATTAAATGCATTTCAAAGTGTAAATTTCCTCTCAGCAAGTTTCTGATATGTTATATTTTAACTATCTTTGTATAATTAAAATACTACACTCCAACTTATTGATTCTAATACTTATATGGAAAGAGTCAAAACACCCCCAACTGTTAATAATTAGAAGATAGGACCAGCTTGCCCTACTATATGTAATGACTTTTCATAAAGCTATTTTGATTAAGATAGTATAATAGCGCTGATGAATAGGTTACATTCATTAGATTAGTTTACAACATTTTCTAATTTCCATTATATTTTCTTTTATCCAGAGGTATTTAGAAATTTACTGCTTAATTTCAATGTATTTAGGAATTTTCTAAATATAGAGTTATTGATTTCTAGTTTAATTTCTTTATTATTAGAGAACATATTTTTTGCAATATTTTAATAATTTGGAATGTGCTAACATCTGATATATGAACCAGTACATGATCTATTTGGTAAATATCCCATATGAACTTTAAAAGAATGCATGGTTTTGCAGTTAGATGTCAAACTGGTCAGGTTGGCTAATGATACTATTTAAATCTTCTACATCTTTACTGACTTTTTCTTTTAAGTTTTAGACAATGGAGAAAAATTCCTAGAAAGATAAAATGGACCAAAATTTTTCTCAAGAAGAAATGTAAACTTTATTAGTATTAATGTAACTATTGCATTATAAGTATAATGAAATTGAGGTAACAGTTAAAAGTCATCTCACAAAAAACAACAGGCCCAGACAGTTTTATAGGCAAGATCTATCAAAATTTTAAAGAACTGTTTGCTCTAATTTTTAAAAATTTTTAAAAATATTTATTTTTGAGAGAGAGAGAAAGAGCGTGAACAGGGGAGGGGCAGAGAAAGAGGAAGACACAGAATCTGAAGCAGGCTCCAGCACTCTGAGCTGTCAGCACAGAGCCTGACATGGGCTTGAACCCACAACCATGAGATCATGACCTGAACCGAAGTCCAGCGCTTAACCTACTGAGCCACCCACGCGCCCCTCTAATTTTTATTACAAACTCTTTTTGAAGATAGAAAAGAAAGCATTTGCTAATTCATTTTATAAAGCTAATGTCACATGGAATATTATACTTGCCAAAGACAAAAATGAGAATGGAAAATTGTAAATTCAATTCATTTGTGAATATAGATGCACAATTCCTAAACAAGATTTTCATGAACTGAATCAATAGTATATAATAAGATATTGCACCTTGAAAATATTAGGTTTATACAAAAACTTAAAGATATATTACTTACTACATTAACAGAGTAGAGGTGGAAAACCAGATGATCATCTCAATAGGTTCAGAAAAGATATATGATAAAATTCATTTTCCATTTATGATTTTTGAAAACTTACAGTAAACCAGTAGAGGAGAAGTTCCTTAATATGATAAGGTAAAGTGTACCTACCAAACCAAACTATAACAAATATTAACTCAAATATTGGAAGCACTCCCATTAAAATCAGAAAGTTATGCTCACTAAAATCAGACGTCATGTCTGCTACTACTATTGCTATTCAACATTGTATTGAATGTCCAATGATACAAGAAGAAGAAAAGAAATACATAAGGATTAAAAAAGTAGAAATAAAACTCATTATTTCTACAACTTATTTTTGTTTCTACATTAATAAAACCCCCAAATGTCTAAGAATTTATAGGGAATGGTAGTTTAATAAATGTTTCAATATGAGGCTAATCCATTAAAGTCAGTTACTCTTTGCCCAAGCAACAACTATAAAACATAATTAAAAACACAATGAAACCAGTTATAGTTAGCAACAAAAACTAATGTATCTAGCAATAAATGTCACAAAACTACTTTCCTCAGCACCCCAAATTATAAAAAGTTTATTGAAGGAGATTAAGAGAAATATCTCATGCTTACAGGTTGGAAGACATTATCATAACAGTATTGAGTCCTTTCAAATTGATCCATAAATTTAATATAACTTCAAAAAATTCAGCTAACACTTTGATTCTAATATTTATATGGAAAGGGTCAAAATAGCTAAGACTGATAATAATTAGAAGAATAAAGGGGCGCCTGGGTGGCTCAGTCGGTTAAGTGTTCGATTTCGACTCAAGTCATGATCTCACAGTTTGTGAGTTTGAGCCCCACATCGGGCTCTGTGCCCACAGCTCAGAACCTGGAGCTTGCTTTGGATTCTGTGTCTCCCCCTCTCCCGACCCCTCCCCCACTCGCACTCTGTCTCTCTCTGTCAAAAATAAGTAAACATTAAAAAAAATTGTTTTTAAAAGAATATGGCTGGGGTACCTGGGTAGTTCAGTTGGTTAAGCGACTGACTCTTGATTTTGGCTCAGGTCATGATCTCATGGTCGTGAGACTAAGCCCCCACATTGGGCTCCCATGCTGACAGCATGGAGCCTGCTTGAAATTCTGTATCTCCGTCTCTCTCTCTGCCCCTCCCCCCCTCAAATTAGGTAAACATCAAAAAAAAAAAAAAAAAAAAGGAATATGGTTGTACTATATAGGACTTTTATAAAGCTTTTTTGATTAAGATAGTATACTGTTGGTGCTGATACAGACAAATTGTTGAATGAATCAGAACTGAGAGATCAGAAACAAAGTGTGTGTGTATGTGTATAAATATATACATATATATATTTATGCATATATACAACATGCATATATGTGTAACTCTTATTTATGACAAAGATCACATGGTAGACTGCATGAGGAGAGGAGGCTTTGATAGAGTTCTGAAAATGTTGTTACTCATATGGAAAAAATCAAATTGGTTTTCTATCTCACAGCTTACACAATAGCAACTCCTTGTGGGTTGAGAACTTACTTAAATATCAAAAGCAAAACTTAAAAACTAGAGGAATGTACGGGCGCCTGGGTGGCTCAGTCGGTTTAGTGTCCAGCTTTGGCTCAGGCCATGATCTCACGGTTCATGGGTTCAAGCCCCACGTCGGGCTCTGCTGACAGTGAGGAGCCTGGAGCTGCTTCAGATTGTGTCTCCCTCTTTCTCTCTGCCCCTCCCCGACTTGTACTCTCTCTCTCAAAAATAAAATAAACATTAAAAAATATACTTTTATAAAATGGAGGAATGTATATGATGTCTTTATATTTTGTATAAGGAATAATTTCTTAAACATGACAAAGTGCTAATCATAAAATAAATTATGAATAAAATCTGTTACATTAAGAATTTCTTTTCACCAGTAACAGCTTAAGGAAAGTGAAAAGGCAAGCTCTAAATTAGGAGAGTTTTGCCATACATGTAACTAACAAAGGACTAGCATTCAAAATATATAAAGAACCACTGTAAATTGAGGAGAAGACAAACCTAATAGAAAAATGAACAAAAGGCATGTGTTCACCTTATCAGTGTTTAGAGAAATGTGTATGAAAACCATAATGAGATACCACTCACTCATTTTATTCCTATGCAACTGACAAAAATTAAGAAGTCAGACAAAACCAAGTGTTGGAAAGAATATGGATGAATAGGGTCTCTAAGAAGCTTTTAGGAGTGGCTGAGGAGTGAAAATTTGGTACAACCACTCTAACAGATTGCATCTTTGATGCAATTTAAAAAAATTACAACCCAGAAATTCCATTCAGAGTACCTCTTATATATATGTAGTTTGATGCAAACAATCTTAGAGAATTATTTCAGTCTGTAGAAAGTTGTGAGATAGTTTTCAGCTCTGAAGATGTTTTTCCATACAAAATATTGTTTATCCAGCATCCTCAAGTCACATCAGTTGTGACTTGATATCCTTTTTTGAGGATATCAAATATACATTTTCTTTGACGAAGTCGAAGAAAATGCATATTTGATATCCTCAAAAAAGGGCCTGTGTTCTGAGGCTGAAATAAGGTTGGCAGGTAGTACTGGAATCAAATATGAATAGATAATAATAACTGATAGTATTAATAGAAGTCACTATTAATAATAGTGCTATTAATAATATTTTTAGTAGAGGTCATTATAAAGCACATACCATTTGTCTGGCTCTTTGGCCTTCATTTAATGAACATTATTTAATTGTCACAAAACCTTTCTGATATAAACACTATTCTCAATCGTGTTTTTCAGATAGCTGATAGTGAGCCATTGGGGGTGAAATAATTTCCACAACTTCATATATGTGTACGTTGTGACGCTGGGATTTAAACAAAGACTGACTCCATCGTCTGAGATAAGGCAATATGGAAACTGTCATCCTTTGGATATAAAATCAATTTTTCTCCACTTTGCTGAGAGAACAGCTCTGATTCATGGCTATAGGCAGTGGTCCTGTTGTCTCCAGATGCTTTGTACTGTTGTTCAGAAAGTATTGGTATATATCTGTCTCCAATAATGAAAAACTAAAATTATATGTTAGATTTGCAATATTTCAGTAATACTATCTTATAGATGAACAATATAATATAAAGAGAGATACAGTTATCAAGGTGATACAATTATTTATATACATATATATGTATATATGTAATCTGAAGATTCATTTAAAATAACACCAAAAGATAAAATTGGCTTGTTTTTCTCTAGTTATCAGACTTCTTACTAAGTATAGGTATTCTCTTTTTATTGCACTTCATTTTATTGCACTTCGCAGATACTGCGTTTTTACAAATTGAAGGTTTGTGACAACCCTGCGATGAGCAAGTCTGTAGGCACCATTTTTCCAACAGCATTTGCTCACCTTGTGTCTCTGTGTCACATTTTGGTAATTATTGCAATATTTCAAACTTTTGAGTTTGATGACTTCAAGGGGTTCAAGACTTCAGTAGAGGAAGTAACTGCAGAGGTGATGGAAACAGCGAGAGATCTAGAATTAGAAGTGGAGCCTGCAGGTGGGACTGAACTGCTGTGATCTCAGGATAAAACTTGAACGGATGAGGAGTTGCTTCTTATATATGAGGAAAGAAAGTAGTTCTTGAGATGGAATCTACTCCTGGCGATGATGCTGTGAAGATTGGGGAAATGACAACAGAAGGTTTAGACTATGACAGACTTAGATGATAAAGCAGCAGCAGGGTTTGAGAGGATTAACTCCAATTTTGAAAGAAGTTCTGTATGTGTAAAATGCTATCAGACAGCATTACATGCTACAGAGAAACCATTCATGAAAGGAAGTCAATCAGTGCAGCAAACTTTATTGTTGTCCTATTTTAAGAAATTGGCACAGTCACCCCAGACTTCAGCGACCTGATTAGTCAGTAGCCATTAGCATCGAGGCAGGACCTTCCACCAGCACAAAGATTACAACTTGCTGAAAGCTCAGATAATGGTTAACACTTTTTAGCAATAGTTTTAAATTAAAGTATATACATATATACTTTTTTAGACATAATGCTGCTGCACACTTAATAGACTACAGTGTTGTGTAAATATAACTTTTATATGACTTGCTTTATTGTAGTATTCTGGAACTGAATCTGCAATATCTCCAAGGTGTGCCTGCAGACATAATGGAGGATGTCTTTTAAATATATTTTTAAAGATTTAAATGAAAAGTTGTTTAAGAGCCCAGTTGGTTCAAAATTAACATTATTGAGGGTTGGTTTGAGGTTAGGTCATATATCTGATGTGAAGAATTAATTGGTATATGTCTTGGCTTTCTGTTCTTTTGATACAAAACAAATGAGCCCATTTATGTGGTGTCCAAGAGTTATTTGATTTCCACTAAACAGGCAGAATGTTATAGTAGAAAGGCCTGGGATGAGAGTTTAGATACCTGGGATCTAATCTCAGGTTGACAGTTACTAACCCTGTGAACTTGGATCTGTTGCTTACTAATGGGCACTCTCTTGGAAAAGTTACTTAACCCAGTTCTTAGTTTCCTTGTGTCAAAAGTACAGATAATAATAAATACCTTGCTGGAATGTTAAAACAATAGTAACACAAGAAAGCCTCCATGGTGGATTGCCTGATACAGAAATTCCATATCCTTTTCTTGGGCAAGGTTAGTTACATCTTTCGCTTTAGTTTCCTAAATCTATACTAATACTAATAGCATTTTTTATGTACCAGCCACTGTTCTAAGTGTGTTACATGAATATATTAATTCACAGCAACCTTATGAGGTAGGCACAGAGAGGTCAAACAACTTGCTTAAGGTTATTCAGCTAAACAATGGGGAAGCCTTTATTCAAATCCCACAGTCTGGTGCCAGGGCCTCTATTTTTAACCACTACACTGTACCTCCTTTCTAAAGGAAAGAGTTATAGACTTTATCAGTAGTTTATTGCCTGTTATGCTGCATAATAAACGACCACAAAACCTCAGGGGCATAGAACAATAAGCATTTATTGATCACACATGTTGAAATGGTTGGTAGACAACTGTTAATCTTGGCTGAGCTGCCCCATGTGGCTTGGGGTTGGTTTGCTGTGGGGTTGGTTGGGACTGGGCAGTTTGCCTCTGCTCCAAGTGTCTCTCATTCTGCAGCAGACTAGTCTGGGAATATTCTCATGGTGAATGGGAGAAGTGAAAGAGCAAAACGGAAAAACACAAGTGGTTTTCCAAGCCTCTGCTGTCTCATGTCTGATAAAGCACATCACATGGCTGACCCCAGAGTCAAAGTGGGGAGACATTGCAGTTACATTACGAAGGCAGTAGATTTAAGAATGTGTCACTTGACACATTGAAGCTGTTTTGTAATATACCACAAATGCCACGGTCTAGGGTTCTAAAATTCTTGCATATTAAGGATTAATTCTAAAAGCTGACCTATGTCAAAACTGACATTTCTGAAAATTAAATAAAAAACTTTTTTTTTTCCATCTTACATATGAAGAAACTAAGCACTAGAGTTTCAAAAAGACTTGACAAGAGAACAAGACTTCTTTGGCTATATTTTTGCTTTTACCCTTCGACCCTCTTCACCCATTTCTCCCACCCTCAACCCCCCATTTCTGGCAACCACCAATCTGTTCTCTGTACCTATAAGCTTGTTTTTTCTTAATTCCACATATAAGAGACACCATACAATATTTGTCTTTAGATGTCTGACTTATTTCACCTAACGCAGTGCCCTTGAGGTCCATCTGTGTTGTCACAGATGCCAAGATTTCATTGTTTTTTATGGTTGAGTAATAGTCCATTGTGTATGTGTGTGTGTGTCTGAACATGTATGTATATGCACACATACATATATACATACGTACACTCACAGACACACACAGTATAATTTCTTTATCCCTTCATTCATCATTGGACACTTAGGTTATTCTTAGGTTGTTGCCATATTTTGGCTATTGTAAATAATGCTGTAATGAACATATATCCTTTTTAATTAGTCTTGTCATTGTCTTCAGATGAATACTCAGAAATTGAATTGCTAGATCATATAGCTTTATTTTTAATTTTTCCATACTGTTTTCTATAGTAGTTTCACCAATTTACATTTTCGCTAACAGTGCACACAGATTCCTTTTTCTCTGTGTCCTAGCTAGCACTTGTTGCTTATCTTTTTGAAAATAGCCAATCTAACAGGTGTGAGGTGGTATCTATTTGGTTTTAATTTGCATTTTTTGATGATTATGATGTTGAGCATCTTTTCATGTGTCTGTTGGCCATTTGCATGTCTTCTGTAGAAAAGGGTCTGTTTGGATCTTCTATTTTTTAATTGGATTGGGTGTTTTTTTTGTTTTTTGTTTTTTTTTTTGCTTTTGAGTTGTATCAGTTCTTTACTCTGAAAACACACACACACACACACACACACACACACACACACACACACACACACACACTTCTGGAAACTAGGCAGAAACTTCTTCCAGGAATACTTAGTTCAGTCTATAACCCCAGGATAGTGGTGGGGATGATGATGATGATGATGATGATGACAGGTAATCTTTAGGAGTTTACTATGTGCCAAGCACTGTTCTCAGCACTTTATGTATAGTAGTTTCCTTAATCGTTACAACAACCCTATTAATGGGTACTATTAGTAGTTTATATTTTACAGATGAAGAACTGAGAAGTTTAGTAATTTCCCAGGGTTACACAGCTTTTGTATAAGATCTCCACACCAGACAAATTTAAAATTTTTCTTTTTTTTAAAATCAAATTGTGTCTAGACTCCTTCGCTATGGATTTGAAGGTTGTCTGTAATTCCATTGCTCTGAAGTATAATTTTAGACATTTAAGCATCTGGGATTTTGTAGATGGTGTGAATGTATTGAAAGGAGCTTTAGAACTAGATGCTTTAGAACTTTATTCTAGTTTCAAAAATATGTGATTCTGAGTCCCTGTATGCATTTCCTCTTTTGTATGTTCAGCTTTAAAAAGTGTTGCAAGGATCCTTTATGTGAATAACTAAACCTATTTCTAGGAGATGAAGAAAGTATGAACTAAAGTCCTTTTATTCCTGTGCTCCAAAAGTAGAATTCTTTGCTTTGAATTTCTTTCTCATTCTGCAAACAGAGTTCTCTGCCCTGACTTAGAGCATTCTTGAGAATAAAATTGTTTGGTTTGGTCACATGATCAGAAAGACCAGATATGTCTTTCTGAGACACGATGTGAATGACATTAATGTATGTCATTAAAACAGGCATTTCTAATTCCACTGTGCCCCTGTTTCAGATATTTGAGAATTGAGAGGTACCTTACATTTCTTGGTATTTTGAGATGCTTAGCCGAGTAAATTGCTGTTTTATTCAACAGGTGGGTTTTCAGAAAAGACATATGAATGGAGCTCAGAAGAGGAGGAGCCAGTGAAAAAGGCAGGGCCAGTCCAAGTCCTCATCGTCAAAGATGACCATTCCTTTGAGTTAGATGAAACTGCACTTAATCGGATCCTTCTCTCAGAGGCTGTCAGGGACAAGGAGGTTGTTGCTGTGTCTGTTGCTGGAGCATTTAGGAAAGGAAAATCATTCCTGATGGACTTCATGTTGAGATACATGTACAACCAGGTATGTTAAGTGTTCTAAGGGGCACCTGAGTGGCTCAGTCGGGTAAGTGTCCAATTCCTGATTTCAGCTCAGGTCACGATCTCATGGTTCATGGGATCAAGCCCCATGTCGGGCTCTGCACTAACAGTGTGCAACCTGCCTGGGGTTCTCTCTCCCTCTCTCTCTCTCTGCCCTTTCCCCACTATGCACACACTTGCGTGCTGTCTCTCAAAATAAATAATTAAACTAAAACAAAAGAAGTGTTTTAAAATGTCTTCTTGTTTCCGTGCTTTTGTCACTTTGTGTTTTTATTTAGTAGTGTTAAGTATTTCCGCTTCCATTATCATATACCTTAATATGAACTAGTTTGCTAATGCTGTGGTACAACCATTCTGACTTCAGTGCTTTGGGCACCAAACTCCATGGACCACTTTTGTCTGAAGCCACTTTGCAACATTTCCCTTAGGACATAACTTATTTTTTAAATTCTTTTAGAAAGAAACACAGCATAGTGATATGATTATAAACTTTACACTTTAGAGTGTGTAAAGTGTGTCAAATAATTTTTATCATAACTTTTATATTATAATCATATTCCCTCCAGCATTTATGATGACATTTTTCAAGCAGGCAGCAAAGTTAAAAGAATTTTATGGTGAACACCTACGTATCAAACTACCTAGATTTTACTGTTAATATTCTTGCTTCATCACATGTGTCTCCAGATACCCTTCCCTCTTTACATCTGTCACTGCATCTTATTTTTTTATTCATGTCATAGTAAATTGCTGACATTGGTTGCACTTCCTCATAAATATTTCAATATACATCATCATCATATATTTCAGTAGATTTTATCTTTTGTTGTAAAATCAGATACACTTACATGCACAAATTGTAGGTGTACATTTGCTAATTATTATTATTTTTTTTTTTTGGAAAATGCATATGCCTGAATGACCCCAAATGCTATCAACTATATCTTGCTGTTACCCCAGAAAGTTCTCTCTTATCTTTTCCCACTCGGTTCTCATCTTACCCATCCCTAGAGACAACCAACAGTGTTATAACATTTGAGACAGCAGTGTGGCACAGAAATGAGACTATAAGGGACCTAGGATAAACCAAAAGCAGAAGGATAAATGAGAAATCAGAGTCAGAAAACCGAAGGTTGGGAATGGAGAACGTACAAGTAGTTTTTTGTACTCTTTACCCATAGCCATTTCTGCTGCAAATATGGATGTTGAGGC
The DNA here is from genome assembly GCF_007474595.2 of Lynx canadensis. Lineage (NCBI taxonomy): Eukaryota > Metazoa > Chordata > Mammalia > Carnivora > Felidae > Lynx > Lynx canadensis. The sequence goes on from NC_044308.2 coordinate 98,199,306, forward strand.
AGAATAGACACACTACCCAAAGAAACTTTGTATCATGTATTTATACCGTAACTATTCATTTTGGATTGATCTTTTATAGTTAGGGTATTTTTGATCAATTTTGTAAAGTTAACTTTAATATCTTCTATCTCTAGCTTCAGTTCAAACAAATCAAGAATAGAACTACCAAAATACTTCATGCTTTGAAACCAGACAGAACTCTCTGTTTCTAGCATATCACCGTTAATATGCTACTTAACACAGCTGAGCAAATTAAGTGAACAAAATTAGTATCCATATTAGTTTCCATACTGTGGGATTATACAGTTTTAGGCATATTCATAGTTTTAACTGTGAAATAAACATTAAAATCAAATGCTCAGTAACACTTGTCATGTTGCTTGTATTAAATGGCACTTGCCAGATTAAAGTGTAACCGATCTGTTGTGTTTTTGTTTTTGTTTTTCTGCATCTACCACTAGGTGCTTCTCCTCTTGCTATTCACCCCCTCCTCTTCCAATACCAAAGCATTTGTATGTATTATTATTGTGTATATCCTGACATACTATGTTCTCTCTTATCTTTATTTCTTTGCTTCTAGAATGCCCTCCCCAAGTTTGCTCATCTGGAAAAATTCCCAAACATCCTTCAAGTTTTAGCACAAGCACCACCTCTCCTATTAAGTCCTACCTGACCAACTGTTAGTTATTTCTTTTCCTATGCTTCTATCTTTGCGTAATGCGCACCTCCATTTTGGCATGCATGTATTGCATCATAATGGTTTCTTGACAGGTCTGTCTTTCTATTAGGCTGTAAGCTTCCTCTGTTCTGGAATGATATCTTCCTATTCCCAGGACCTAGAATAAAATGTAGCACATGGTTGCTCCTCTGTTATAATGTTTCAGATAACAAAGAAAGTAATTGTATCAGTACAGTAGATGTGAATGCATCTCCTTTTGACGGCAGTTGGAGAGAGATACCCGTCAGAACGGATGCAGGGAGGAAAGTATACCACCGTCCACTTCCATATCACAGACTTTCTTAATTTGCAGGAATCAGTCGATTGGGTTGGAGATTACAATGAACCATTGACTGGTTTCTCATGGAGAGGTGGGTCTGAACGAGAGACCACAGGAATCCAAATATGGAGTGAAGTCTTCCTCATCAATAAACCTGATGGCAAGAAGGTAAGATGCAAACTTTGTAAAGAAAATTGAGTTTTCAATTGGCAACTGTTACCACTGTTCAGGATCCTTGAAAATGATCTTTTGAAAACTAATTTTGACCATTTGACATGAAGTTCAAAAGGGATTCCTTGTTTCCCTTTCTGTTGATCAAGGTGATAAAATAATAGGAACGATAGAACAGCAGATCAGCAAGCTAACAGCTGTCTGTTGTTTCAGTGCTGTTTGTGTTAGCTTGGATTACCAGTGAAAATCAATCATCATAGTACTCAGCTAATTAATATTTTCATTTTCTGTGGCATTCATGGCATATATAAAAAATTACCTGTTAAGTATTCATTGATAATGGGTTGCTATAGTTCTCATAGTGTTAACTTTGTAGTAGCCCTAATTCTACATATGTTCTATAAAATACCTATAATATATTGTCTACTTGCCTGTAGGTTGCAGTGCTATTGATGGATACTCAGGGAACCTTTGATAGCCAGTCAACTCTGAGAGATTCGGCCACGGTATTTGCACTTAGCACAATGATCAGCTCAATACAGGTATGGAATAAAATAAATCCATTTCGATGGCTGTTACTTTAAAAATTGTAAATATGTGTATTCCTACATTCCTACTACCATGCGTGTGGTAGTGAGACCAACAACAGAAATGCTAAATGTGTTATTTGGCTCAATTAGCATCCCAGTTCTTATGATTTCTATGAGTAGAATTGATTTGGTTATTGTAATCTAATTTCTGATCAGTTTTAAAGCTGCCAATAGCCAGAAAAGTTTGCATTATTTCACTGATAATTTTTTATGTTTAAAGCCTACAATAAACTTAATAATATTGTCTTATAATGTATGCAGATAGATATATTGGAACTACCCATTATAAGTTACATTTACTGAACCAAGATTTATAAATGTTTTTTTTTTTTTTTTTTTTTTTTTTTTTTTTTGTTTTTTTTATAGCGTGTAGAAACATTGCTAAGGGTAAAAGCATTTATATGCTTTCCCAGCTGTTAAAAACACTTAATTAACATTTAGGAAAATAAATGTCTCAAAATTTTTTTTATCTTTCTTTCCTTTTTTTCTTTGTCTCTTATTAAGTATTGTTTTTGAGGTTAATGTAAGCTTTACAGATCGTCTTGGAAAGTCTCTGGAGAGTTTTACTATAACCATAGAACACATAGCATGAAAGGTTTTACATTAACTTTTAGATATTTTCTATTTATTAGAAAGAGCAAGAAGTAGTAGTAGCCAAGAAAACAGTTAAAAGAAAGGTAAGATAGTTTAAAAAGGTAGGGGAGGCAGAGTGGTTGGGATGAACAAGTCAAGGCTGAATTACAAGTGAGCAGAGAAAGAGGCTCGTGAGCCAGCAACCAGGGTATCATGTGTGGTTAGGACAGTGAGAGGGTGGATAGAAGGAAGACTGAATATTTTCTACAAAAAGCTTTAAAGTGGAAGCCATGATTATAACCTGTAATTGATTAGCTTTTAAAAATAGACTTCTTAAATTAATGAGCCTGTGAAATACGGACTTAATGTCTAATTTCTTCATAATCAGCAGTATAAAACCACTTGCACAAACCAATTAAAACATAATTCTTTATTACCTATATTTCTGTTTTACCTGAAGACATTGAATATTTTCACTGAAAAATCTTAAGTCCTTAGTAATGACCTTTTTATCATCTGAGAAACAATCTCTTATTTAAATAAGTGCACAAAGCATTCTCTTTGTGTCAATACATAAACATAGAAGCTTCCTTCACTGTTTTTTGAAATTACTCCTCAAAAGAAAAAAAAAGATAGAATGTCATCTTAGTACTGTGTCTGTCATAGTGTTATGTATTGATAGGATATGAGCCTGATACTCAGAACCTAACTTCAATGTGATAGAACTTTCCAGAGACTTAACTAAATTAATCAATTGTGAGAAAGTCACATAATTTTTCAAGACAAATTTCATGTATGGCTTACTCAGATCTAGATTGTTATTATTTTGCTATGCTTGTAAGAATGATTTTTTATTGACTAATCGTTAAATCAGTTTCATAAATAATTTTAATATTCTGTTTCCAGAGCAGGTGGCTGTTGTATTTCTGGAACAATTTTATGATTGTACATGGTTTATTGTTTCTCAAGCTTTCTTTACTCCTCTCTCAAGGTCTTATAAATACCATTACGTGATAATACATGTAGGGGCACCTGGGTGGCTCAGTTGGTTAAGCGTCCGACTTTGGCTCAGGTCATGATTTCTCTGCTCATGAGTTCGAGCCTTGCATCAGGCTCTGTGCTGACAGTGTGGGTCCTGCTTGGGATTCTCTCTCTCTCTCTCTCTCTCTCTCTCTCTCTCTGTCCCTCCGCTCTCTTCCCCTCCCCAACTTGTGCTTGCTCACTCTCGAAATAAATAAACACTTTAAAAAAGAGTACATATAAGAAAGTTTGCTTTTGTGAAAATTGATATTTATAAAAATAATGACATAGTAAGTACTTTGAAGGATGCCAATTATTGTTTCATTTTGACTTTATTTCTTAATCAAGGTATATAACTTATCCCAGAATGTCCAGGAGGATGATCTTCAGCACCTCCAGGTAACAATATGTATACTCTTTTTTATATATATCTGGTAATGTTTTGAAGATGTGTGGATTTTGTTAGGCCTTCTCCTATCTAAAACTAAACAATTCAGAAAGATTTAGAAACATAATCAAATGGAGATTGTCTTATTCCCAGGTTTCTTGTTTTAGCCCTCCATGGTTATGTTCTCTCTCTCTCATTCAGTTTTTAAAGTTCTTTGTTACTCTAAGGCTACTTGCTACTGGCTCCGTATATTTGAAAATACATGGCAAATTAGAGTAGAGAAAGAGCTTTTGGTTTAAAAATGACCCCAGAAGTGAAGCTGATCCAGTTATAAAGTAAATAACTCACAGAGATAAAGAGTACACCACAGAGAACGCCGTCATTAATACCGTAATGACATCGTCTGGTGACAGATGGTGACTGCACTTGCCGTGGTGAATGTAGCATAGTGTATACAACTATCAAATTGCTATGCTGTGCACCTGAGACTAATATTATATTGTATGTCAACTATACTTTAATACTACATTTTAAAACCCTTTCTGTTCTATGTGCTGCCCTCAAGGGTATTGTTACAGCACAAATGCAGAGAACAATAGTGAAAGTGAAGTTGAAGTCTTATGGTCAGAGATTTAATAATTGCTAGTATGATACCAGTTGCGTGCCAGATTTTTTTTTCCCTGTGGACCACTTTATACTTAAGAACTATGAGGAGCTACCTGATAATTCATAAAACTCTGTTTTAGATCTGAAAGAGACTTCGGTGACTCCTAATTTACCCTTCATATTTTACAGATGAGGTAAATTTGGCTGAAAATAGTAAATGACTTGCCTAAACTCATGTGGCTAATTAGTGGTAGAGTGGGCATAGAGATCTGGGCATCTTCTGGGCTCAGGGCTTCTTCCACGCTCCAAGTAGCGTTTAAATTTCAGATAAGTAAAAGATTAGATATTTCCTGAAGATAGTTTACATCTCTGTAACACTATCTGCTCTTTTTCAATTCATGTTATTTTGGTTACACAGCAAAACCTATGTACCTTAAATATATAATATATCTTGGCAATAAGAGCCATGTACAGCTTTAGCAGACAACATAGAATGATAGAGCAGGGTAACCTGTGATGCTGGACATAACATTTGGAGTTCACACCCGACATTATTCCCAAATATATTTCTAGTATCTCACACTGAGCATTTGTGACAAATAGGCAGTATGCTGAATGACTGTTCGATGTTTCTTGTAATCAGTACGATTTACTTCTTCAGGCACGTGTCATAACTAGCCAATTATTTTCCAAGTTAATGGCATGGCACTGTTCAATACCAGCTTAGGGATTTCTTAAAGAAGGGCTGATTTTGGACTTTGATATTGAGTACGTAATGTTTTTCTGAGACCATTTAAAACTTTTCCTGTAAATGGCAACACCTCAGCCTCCTCAAAAAAGATTGTGAATTCAAATTATGTTAGTAGATGATTCCAATGAGAGTGCCTAATCCCTGGAGCAGCCGCAGTATTCCAGACTTTTCATTTAAATACTCTAATCAGATGCCTAGTAATTACTCTGGGCTTCCCCGATCCCCCTGCAGGAGAGATGGGGGTTGCTGTGGGAGCTATCCGAGAAGGGCAAGGGGTGGGAATCCTCTGTATCACTTGCACCCCAGCTCTGAGAAGCTGTTGTGCCTTATAAGTCTTGTGGATGAAGTGGCATTTCCTGTGTACAGACGGGGAAACCCATTCCACTGATGACACACTCATGGGAGGCCTAACCACAGTCACCCCCTAGGGTCTTTGTTCTCTGACATCTTCCTTACGTTTTTGACCAACACGAAAAACTGAGAGGGTGCCTCTCAATTGGGAGCAATTAAAAACAGAAGAAGGCAGTGTATTTGGTTGTATTTTTAAGTCAGATGCCTCTATGCCTTTGTAATAATTCAGTCCATTGTGCCATTAAATTTCCTCAGGCGACAACTTTCGTTAAATATATCCAACATAGTTTATGGCTCTCTGGTCTAATCTGTGGAAGTTCTGCTTTGAAAGGTTTTTTAACATGTTTCTTTCTCCCCCATCTTCCCTACAAAAAACTGCCCTACATTCTTGATATAAAGTTGTTGGCTTTGAAGTAGAAACTTTATTTTTAACATATACTTTATGTCCTTAATTTTTAAATATCCAATTACTATCGTTCTGCTTTGTTTAATACTTAGTTCCTTAAAATGTTTATTGTAACCTTAATAATATAGTATTATGTTATAGTGAGGGGGGAAAAATGAATGGAAGAAAGCACAGAAGTAAAACTTTGCAGATACTGAAGTTTGTGTGTGTGTGTGTGTGTGTGTGCGCGCGTGCGTGTGTGTGTGTGTAATTTCCCTTGTAGCTTTTCACTGAATATGGCAGACTGGCGATGGAAGAAATATTCCTGAAGCCATTTCAGGTGAGTGAAGAATAAAATTATGGTATATTCTTATTAAATTTTTCTTAAGAGTATGACCAGGTATATGAATTGAGAAGGTCACATTTCTTTCCTTTTTTCTTTATTTCATTCAAGAAGCACTTTGAATGCCTTGCTAGCGCTATTTGGTGCAAGTAGGAGATTCAAATGGGGAAATGAAAATTTAACAAACTATTTTTTCAAAGAAGTGGGAAAAACTTATTGGGAATAACAAAAAATAAATAAAAGAAATGGGAAGATGAAAAGATGAATTAGGTATTTTGATTCCTGCAAGAATATCATCTTTTCTTCCCTGAATTCAACTCTAGAGATGTCACAGAAACCAAAAGAAAACTGATGAATTTGTCAAACATAAAAGCTAAAAACAAACAAGATTCCTGGGACTATAGAAAGGGTTACAAGTCACACAAAACCTGGCTAAGGCACAGAGACAGGATATTGGTCAGGTGGGTGCAAGTTTATTGAAGGTACTTTCTCTTTCTTACACAGTGACCCATGTGAACCATCACTTGCTTCATTGCACTAAGTATCAGACTAGCAACCAGCTCAGCCTCTTGGAACAGCAGGATAACATCAGGGCAATATATGAGCTCGTGTTGGGTGGTATAAACAGACTATCGGGTCCTTTAATGCTCCCTTCTGCCCCAGCAGTCTTTAAATAACAGGAACCAGGAGAGTATAATTAAGTCAAAAAGCCCTTGAAAGCCTGGAGGAGGTACAGATTTAAATACCCAAGACTGCTCACTTGAAGCATGACAGCGTTAGCCTTGGCTTCTCAGGGGGGCTCAGGTTAAGTCCTAGAATTTAGCCCCTCCCTGGTACGTATCACCAGACAAGATGGATAATACCCTGAGAGGTATGTGAACGTACAAGGAGAACGAATGATAAAGGGCAAAGTAGAATTTATGGCTTAATTGGCAAGTAGTTTATTTTTATTTTTTTATAAGTTTATTTATTTATTTTGAGAGAGAGAGAGAGAGCACGTGCAGGTAGGAGGGGGGCAGAGAGAGAGGGAGAGAGAGTATCCGAAGCCAGGCTCTGTGCTGTCAGTGCAGAGCCCGAGACAGGGCTCGAACTCACAAACCGTGAGATCATGACCTGAGCTGAAACCAAGAACCAGATGCTTAACAGACTGAGCCACCAAAGCACCCCAGCAGGTAATTTAAAATGAGTTATTTAGTTATCTATTGTTGCATAACAAATCATCCTAAAAGGATAAACATTTATTGTTTCACACAATTTTTAAGGGTCAAGAATCTGGAGTAGCTCAGCCTGGGTGGTTTTGGTTCAAGGTCTTTAATGAAATTATGCAAGACATTGGCCAACGAAACATTCTCAGAAGACCTGACTGGAGGGTCCACTTCTAAGCTTACTCACATGGCTGTTGGCAGGAGACTTCAATTCCCAGCCATATGGGAATTGTTCACTGTTCACACCAAGGTTCCCAGGGCAAATGATCCCACTGCCAGAGTGACCAAGCTGCAATCATTTATAACCTCATCTTGGAAGTGAAGACACCGTCAGTTCTGCTAAATTGTATCTGTTGTACCCACCTACCCTGATATAATGTGGGAGGGGACCAAATAAAGGTGGGAATACCAGGAGGAAAGGATCTCAGATATAGTAAAAAATAAGCAAAGAAACTAGTACATACCTATTAGAATGGCCAAAGTCCAGAGCACTGACAATACCAAATGTTCCTCAAATGAGGACGTAGAATGTTAGAAACTCCCATACATTTCTGTTGGGTGTGCAAAATGGTACAGCCACTTTGGAAGATAGTTTGGCTGATTTTTACAAAATTAAACATATTCTTTACATATGATCTGGCGTTGTACTCCTTGGTATTTACCCAAAGGAATTAAAAACTTCTGTCCATACAAATACCTGCACACAGATGTTTTTAGGAGCTTTATTCATAATTGCTCAAACTTGAAAACAACAAAAATGTCCTTCAATAGGAGAATGGATAAATCAACTTTGCTACATCCAGACAGTGGAATATTATTCAGAGTTAAAGGAAATGAACCATCAGGCCATGAAAAGACATGGAGAAACCTTAAATGCATATTATGAAACAAAAGAAGCAAATCTTTAAAAGGCTACATACTGTACTATGCTACATACTGTAAAATTCCAACTGAAATTCATAAAACCTTGGTTTGCGAGCATGGTTCACTCTGGAAACATGTTTGTAATCCAAAGCACCTGTATATCAATGCGAATTTCCTCATAAGAGATAATGGAAACTCAGATGATTCATTTCACAACCCAAAATATTCATATAAAAATGATTACAATGCTATATATAATACAAAATAATAAAGTACAAAATACAAAGAAAAATTAACCAGCACTTACCTTTGAAAACCTTTGTTGTGAGGGAGACAAAAGACAGGAGTGTTATTGTGTAGAACGACTTTCACTATCACTCACAGAATCACTACTATCCATTGGGTCAATGGAATCTTTTTCTTTTTGTGCACCTTCAACAAGGAACCTATCCAATGACCTAGAATGAAGCAAATTATTCCTAAGCTAATTCTTGTATGGAAAAGCAAAGGACTGTCCATAGGTGCTTTGAAGTAACAAAAAATAAACTAGTGCCCATTGTGGGCACCTTCTAACATTCTGGAAAATCACTGATTTCTGCCAAACACCATAGCCTGAGACCAAGCATCTAAGCATGGGAGACGATCACCCACAATCCCACAGAGATAGAGAGAGAAGAACCATGTTCACATGAGGGAAGAGGGTGCAGACAGGAGTTCAGGTAGAATAAAAACAGTCCCTGCTTACAATCCTCTGTTTTGTTTACAATACCTACTAGTGTCTGTTAACTTTAAAAAATAATAATTTGTCAGGTTGATAAGTGAAGTATTCTATAGTAATTGGGCTATTAGCTTAGGTTTTTCTCTGAACTTTTCACTCTCTGGATCCATTGGCATAGGGTAGGAACTCCATTGCAAATTCTGGAAAGGATTTTTAAGTCTTAACCAGCAAATGTTACTATTTTTTAAAAAAGTTTTTAATGTTTGTTTATTTTTGAGAGAGAGAGAGAGAGAGAAAGAGAGAGAAAGAGAGCAAGCAGGGGAGGGGCAGAGAGGGAGGGAAATACAGAATCTGAAGCAGGCTCCAGGTTCTGAGCTGTCAGCACAGAGCCCAACACAGGGCTCAAACCCACAAACCATGAGATCATGACCTGAGCCGAAGTCGGGAGATTAACCGACTGAGCCACCCAGGTGCCTGAAATGTTACTACTTCTTATGCTTTTTAAGATACATTAAAACCAAGAGGGACCAACTGGTGCTCTGATTAGATAGATAGGTAGGTAGGTAGATAGGGAGAGAGACTGCTTTTGGTAAAAGAAATAATAATGAAAACAATGGAAAAAGTTTTAGCACTTGTTGGTAAACTGAAGGCATTTTGAAATGTCAGTGAAAAAAGTTTTGACTGAAAGAGTCAACAATGACTTCTAAACAAGTTTATACTTGTAAATCTATGTATCTGAAATTGAAATGAGAAAGTCATTAAGTAGCAAAAGTGGCTTCCAATACTTAATAATATTTAAAATGAAAGCAACCAAATTCAAAACAAAAATACTACACATCATGAAATTAAAAATAATATGCAAACATATTCAGGTCTCAGAATTTTTAAGGTATCAGCAAATAATTCACATTAAAAAAAAACATTAAGACCAATGTTAATGAGCTTTACTACCTACGAAATAATTCATATTTACCTTAGAAAAAGTTTCAAGAGAAAAAGTTCTGATATGGTATAATTTTTAAATGAAAGTTCAATTAATTCATCAAGATTTTTTTACTTTTTATTTTATTTTTTAATGTTTATTTTTGAAAGAGAGTGTGAGTAGGGGAAGGGCAGAGAGAGAGGGAGACATAGAATCCGAAGCAGGCTCCAGCCTCTGAACTGTCAGCATAGAGTCCGATGACGCAGGGCTCAAACTCACAAATGGTGAGATCATGACCCAGGCCGAAGTCAGACGCTTAACTGACTGAGCTGCCGAGGTGCCCCTATCAAGCTTTTTTTTTTTTTTTTTTATGAAATTTATTGACAAATTGGTTTCCATACAACACCCAGTGCTCATCCCAAAAGGTGCCCTCCTCAATACCCATCACCCACCCTCCCCTCCCTCCCACCCCCCATCAACCCTCAGTTTGTTCTCAGTTTTTAACAGTCTCTTATGCTTTGGCTCTCTCCCACTCTAACCTCTTTTTTTTTTTTCCTTCCCCTCCCCCATGGGTTCCTGTTAAGTTTCTCAGGATCCACATAAGAGTGAAACCATATGGTATCTGTCTTTCTCTGTATGGCTTATTTCACTTAGCATTACACTCTCCAGTTCCATCCACGTTGCTACAAAGGGCCATGTTTCATTTTTTCTCATTGCCACATAGTATTCCATTGTGTATATAAACCACAATTTCTTTATCCATTCATCAGTTGATGGACATTTAGGCTCTTTCCATAATTTGGCTATTGTTGAGAGTGCTGCTATGAACATTGGGGTACAAGTGCCCCTATGCATCAGTACTCCTGTATCCCTTGGATAAATTCCTAGCAGTGCTATTGCTGGGTCATAGGGTAGGTCTATTTTTAATTTTCTGAGGAACCTCCACACTGCTTTCCAGAGCGTCTGCACCAATTTGCATTCCCACCAACAGTGCAAGAGGGTTCCCGTTTCTCCACATCCTCTCCAGCATCTATAGTCTCCTGATTTGTTCATTTTGGCCACTCTGACTGGCGTGAGGTGATACCTGAGTGTGGTTTTGATTTGTATTTCCCTGATAAGGAGCGACGCTGAACATCTTTTCAAGGTTATCACTTCCATCCTCTTCTTCTATCTCAGGAGAGAGCAGGTTTATTTATTTGGATAAAAGTGTGGAGAAATTTTAAACACTGCCCAAGAAGGCAAGGTGAGAGGTAATGAAATTTAAATCATAGTAATTTGTACTCAAACTAAATTTAATAAATTCAAAATAGAAGAATTCTTACATCTGAAACAGTGAGATTGTAAATAATGAGCAAGATATATCACAGGCTGGAAAAGTAAGGGTAATTAGGCAATGAAGTAAATAGCTGCATTAACAGATTCATTTGATTCTTTTTTTTTTTTTAAGGTTTTTTCATTTTTCAGAGACAGAGCATGAGAGGGGGGAGGGGCAGAGAGAGAGGGAGACACAGAATCCAGAGCAGGCTCCAGGCTCTGAGCTGTCATCACAGAGCCCGACACGGGGATCAAACTCACAGACTATGAGATCATGACCTGAGCTGAAGTCGGATGCTCAACCAACTGAGCCACCCAGACACCCCAGATTCATTTGATTCTTAAATGAAAAGCCAGTTTATATCAAGAAAACAAAATATCTGTGGTATTTAAAAACTGTTTTTAAGCAGAGAACTAAAAGCGCAGTGAATTCAGTTTAAAAGCAATATTGAAGTGTAAAGTTTAGCCAAGTGGTGTGCTGGTAAGTGTATACAACTGGCTGGTGAAGAGGGAGGAGGTGGTTCTGATTTAAAGCATTTGCTGATTTCTGGTATGAATACCTTTACCATGGCTGATTTCAAGCTGCCAACATGATGTCAACTGACTTGTAAAATTTCTCAGACTTGAACAACTGCTCCTTGTGAGCCTGTATGGGCCAGCTTTACACTAGTTAGCACACTCAGGAAGTATAACCCATGACAAGACATTGCATTTGAAGATTGAATTAACAACTGGGCACGTCCTGGCAGAGGCATCTCTGGTAGGGGAGGTTCTGGTAGCAGAGAGGTGGGGTGCCGTTTCTGTGTACATTTTAATGTACAAGTTGGTAGTAGATTAAGGTTTACCTGTAATAGGAAAATAAGGATAAACCCTAAAAAAAACTTCCTGCACACAAACTTTAGTTCCCTTCTCTTAGAAGCTTTATTTTATTCCTGAGCATATATTTTAGGACCACTTACCTTCAATCTCTGCTCTTTCACCTCCTCGGTGTTAAGTACTTCACCTTTTAGATTAGTTAATTCACCCCAGTTTTCTCCCATAGCATTTAAAACATTTTTTTTCAATGTGTATTTATTTTTGAGAGAGACAGAGTGTGTGAGCAGGGAAGGGGCAGAGAGAGAGGGAGACACAGAATCCAAAGCAGGCTCCAGGCTCTGAGCTGTCAGCACAGAGCCCAAAGCGGGTCTTGAACTCACAAACTGCGAGATCATGACTGAGCTGATGTTGGACGCTTAACCGGCTGAGCCAGCCAGGACCCCTCTCCCATAGCATTTTTAATTAATCATTTCATATGCTTAATGGCCCTTAAGGGCCTTAGAAATAGATACACACACACACACACACACACACACACACACACACACACGATAAGTACATGAGGTGATGAATATGTTAACTAACCTTATTGTGGTAACCATTTCACAATGTATACGTGTGTCACATCATTATGTTGTAGACCTTAAACATACACAATGTAATATGTCAGTTATAGTTCAGTAAAGCTGGAGGGAAAAAAAGATTTGAATCCTCTTTGTGAGAAAAAGTGAAACTCAACTTTTCATGTTTCCTTTGGTAGAGATGTAATTATTAGATCAGTCCATGCCTCTTTTATGGTTAAACCGAATGTTGATGGAAAACAATAGTAGAGGAAGCATATAATAATATATTGCTATATTAGGATAAACCTGTTTCTCACAATTTCTCATTCAAATTGGGCCTACATATGGAAAATTAGTAATATTTTACTTAATTATATTTAAGGACCCTTTATTCCTGTGATTTAAAAATGTTCAGGGGCTCCTGGGTGGCTCAGTTGGTTAAGCATCTGACTTTGTTTTAAGTTTATTTATGTATTTTGAGAGAGCAGGAGTGAGTGGGAGAGGGGTGGGAGTGGGGAAGAGGGGGATAGAGAGAATCCCAAGCAGGCTCCATGCTGTCAGCACAAAGCCTGATGTGGGGCTTGATTCCATGAAACATGAGATCATGACTTGAGTCAAAATAAAGAGTTGGATGCTTAACCAACTGAGCCACCCAGGCACCCCAAGAGTACATGTGTGCTCGCTTGCTCTCTCTCTCTCTCTCTCATAAATAAATAAATAGATAAACAAACAAACATAAAAAATACATGTATAAAAATGTTTGGGGTGCCTGAGTGGCTCAGTCAGTTAAGCATATGACTCTTGATTTCAGCTCAGGTGGTGATCTAGGGTTCATGAGATCTAGCCCTGTGTCAGGCTCCATGCTGACAGAGTGGTGCCTGCTTGGGACTCTCACTCTCCCTCTCTCTCTTTGCCCCTCCCCAACTTACACACACACACACACACACACACACACTCTCTCTCTCTCTCTCTCTCTCTCTCTCAAACTTTCTCAAATAAAATAAACTTAAAAAAATAAAAATAATAATTAAAAATTAAAAATGTTCATCTACAGAATAAATTCTTTGATAGTGATTTCAGCCACTTTAAAACAAACTATTCTTGGTCAAATATCTATGATGACTGTAATTGCCAAGTCATACCAGAGAAATGCATGACTTCACTGAGAAAATGAGAGGCTGTTTGTGCCTATATGGGCTGTAAATTAAAGAAAAAGATACGATGGTAGGGCCGAGAAAAAGGATAGCTTTCTGAGAAAGCCACCTTATCCCATGTTCTGTCTAGAGAGCAATTTAGGTGATCTGAGAGCTGTATGATTCAGAATAAATACTCACCTGGCTACATAGAATTAGGTCAGTGATATGCACCAGGCTTCTCCCAGTGTCCACATTTAGGTACATGAACTATGTAGAAGATCTGTATAAAATAGTAATAGTTTATTGAGCATTTATGTTGTGCCAGGTGCTGTGCCAAGTATGTTTCTTACATAAGTCAGATTATATTCATTATAGTTATATAAAAATAAGTAATGTTGTTTCTTTACTCTTTCTCTTTTTTAACTGATGAAGGAACACTGAAGCATAAAGTAGTTAAGAAACTTGTCCCTGGGCACATCATATCTGTTTTTTTTTTAAAGGATTTATTATTTTTTTAAGTTTATTATTTTGAGAGAGACAGAGTAAGCACAAGCAGGGAAAGGGCAGAGAGGGGGAGAATCCCACCTAGCCTCTGTGCCATCAGCTCAGAGCCTGACGCAAGGTTCGAACTCAGGGAAATGTGAGATCGTGACCTGAGCCAAAATCAAGAGTTGGACACTTACCTGACTGAACCAGCCAGGTGCCCCTGGTCACATAATATCTTTAAGTTGCAGAGCTGGTCTTCAACCCAGGTAGGCCACAGGCTCAACACCCTGATAGTTCCACCATCCTTTATTGCCTCTCTTCCCCCTCATAATCCTCGTACTTATTGAGCTATATCGTGTAGTCTTATATTTGAATGTGCACATCTTCCTAAATTATAAATACCTTAGGAGCAGGAACTATTGTAGTTTCCTTGTTTTCTTTTTAGTCTAGTACATCTAACTTCATACAGCAGATGTTCAATTAATGTTTGCTAATTATGGTGCTGTATACATATTTGGGATTGTGTATAGTTTGAATATAATCCATGGGACTCAGAATTGAAAGACCTGAATTCAAGTTCTTGTGTGACTATTACATGTCCATCCTAGTATTACCTCTTTACATTTTAAGATAAGATACATAAACATTAAGTCATACGCTGGTATGAGAGTGTCCAAAGTATTTGTATATGCATGGCCCCTTCTTGAACTGCAGAAACAACAATCATGAAATTTTCTTTTGGTGGGTAAGGGTAGTAGAGATTCTGAATTGAAAGTATTAATTGCTGGGTGGTAATATAAAAAGAGTAAAGTAACATAGTTCATTAGTTAAGACTAACAGAAAAATGTTTGATGTTTTCAGTTTGCAGTAGTGATTGTATGTGGTACCATCAGATTTAAAGGTGATCCTAGTACAGTCTGAAGATGCTTCAAGTAGTCAGACAGTTAGTGGTTAGATGTAGTTCAAGTAGTTAGACAAGGTACTCTGAAGTTAGAGCAGCTGCTCTGAAGCAAGGGAAGCCTTGGCTGCTGGATCAAGGGATGGGCCATTAAAGTCATTGATGTTTGCCAGGTTGTAATTTAATACCTTGGATGGCCTAATTTCTTATATACATAAAAAAGAAAGATTTATGTAATTTGGAAGATATTAATCTAGACTCATAGATTTGTCACCAATTTTTCTGCCTATGTCCTTGGTGATTTTTGTTCAGAGAGATTCTTCGGTTACTTTTGGAGTCATCCACAACTGTATTTTTAGCCAAGAAGGGAAATTCATTCTTCAAGTGGATTTTTTGCTTGCTCTACCTATAGGTGTCTCTGTTGATCGATTCCTGATTCATAGAGAACAAAGGATATTTTTGGTCTTGTTTTTCATGTGGAGGGCCCCAAATTTGTTTTAATTTCTACCCTGTTAACTATTCAAGCCCCTCTGAAAAGTCAGCCATATATTGGAGATTTCTAGATTGATGATTTTTCTTTCAAGTTTTTTTCTTCAGATTCCTGTATTCTATGTCTGAGCCCATTTAAAAAAAGAGAAGACAAGGTTTCCTTTACTTCAGCTATTTAGGTACCCAAAAGATTGAAAATTTCCTGAAGTCTATTTAAGTTTTTTATGATTGATCTTTATTTTGTTTGCAGCTTTGAATCTTTGACCAATTAATCACTGAGAGAAAGCCTTCTGAAATGGTGTTAAGGGATGTTTTATCTATTTTTCTTGCCCTCTAAAGGCTATTAAAATGTTTTAATTTATTATTATTATTATTATCATTATTATTATTATTATTTTGAAGAGCTGGTTTGCTTGGATGTTCTCCTGGTCTTTCTTACCCTACTGCTTTTCACCATTTTCCCCCCATCCGAGAGACTAAAAATTAAGTGAACTAGTTGGAACAGAACTGATAGTTCGGGTCAGTAAGTATCAAACAAAATCCTGAATTACACAGCAAATTTATGCCTTCTGGGGTTAAAAAAAATTCTTTAAACTCAGCTCTAGACCAGGGTTTAAATTCAGCTATCTATAGAACAGCCTTCTGGTCTAGCAGTTTGAAGTTGTTTGGGGCAGTGTGTCCAGTCCTTTTCTAGGAAATCAGTTAGGAGGTCAGGGGAGGAAGCAGAAGGAATTGAAGGGGTGCAGTGAGTGGTGAAGATAAAACTGAAAGAGATACAAGGAGGGTAAGTTTCAGAAGGTAAAAGAGTCAAATTGAGAGATGCTATTTGGAATCAGCATTTTGAGATCTCAGTTTACTAATTAAAGAAGTGAATTAATGAGTTATTAAGAGAGATTTTATGTCTTAATTTTATAGAACTCTTCTTAACTGTATTAGTTATTTATTTTGACATGTACAAAGATCACCATAATGACCCCTGTTACTCTGAATTTTTTAAAAGGTCATTTATAATTGCAACAATTAGGATTATAGTGCAATACAAATAGAAAGCAGAGGTTTTTCTAGGAAGAGGGCCTAGCTTTGATATATATAAACCTGTAACAGGTTGGTCAAAAGTGTGTGCTTTGAAAAGCAGCTTGGAGGGGCAGCTGGGTGGCTCAGTTGGTTGAGCGTCCAACTTTGGCTCAGGTCATGATTTCACAGCTTGTGAGTTCGAGCCTCGCGTCAGGCTCTGTGCTGACAGCTCAGAGCCTGGAGCCTCGTTCGGATTCTGTGTCTCCCTCTCTCTCTGCCCCTAACCCACTTGCATTCTGTCTCTGTCTCTCTCAAAAATAAATAAACATTAAAAAAAGAAAAGCAGCTTGGTTCCTCAAGCAAGCAGAGGTCAATATGGTGCTGTACGATCAGTCATCTGATAGCCACTGATCCTGTATTATGGGCTAAGAACAGTGACTCACAATTACAAGATCAAGAGTGTCCTCTTAAAAGTTTTGTAGGACTCCCAAGGCCAAGTTTGACTGATTACTTTTGTGTAAATTGGTTGCCAGTTTAACAGACCTCCAACCATTTGTCCTTGGGGCATCTTGATTGGTTTGGAGACTTATGAAGTCTGTGCCTCTATCTGTTCTTTCTGAAGCACTTCTCTATACATTCAGCAACACAAGACAATTCAAGCAAAAATACACAATACGAGGGCTTTATATGAATTGGCAAGCAAGAAGGCAAAGCAGCAAAAGCATAAAGATATTAATAACAAAAATATTTACTAAATCGTATACCTCCAAGCCAAAAGTTCTAATAACCTTATACAAAAATTAGGTCTAATTATAAAGTGAGTTCACTTCCAAAACTGAAGGTTGAATTGCCCTATACAAAGACTTTGAACTGATGACCTTATATGAAGACCTAGTGGGTCTTTGTAACAAAAATCCTAGAATAACAAATTAATCAGCAACAAGAAGCTCAGTGAAACAAATCAGAACTCTAAGTAAGACCATTGTTGAGACACATTCACCTGGCAGTAAATTTGAAGGACAAATGGAATTTTGGAACAAGGGACAAGGAGAATGCACCTGTTAGTCTGAGGGTATCAGAGACTTCTGCCAAGTGAGAGTATTCAAAATTGTCTCAGCGAGACTTCCAGAACTGTCAAAGGATGACACCATCACTCAAATCTGGTACAAAAGCCAAAGCTGAATTTATTGCTTTATTAAGTAAAAGAGGTATGCTGGTGAGGCTTAGTCTCACTGAGAAAAGTCAACTAATGATTATACATAGGGTTTAGGAGTGTGTTTTGGAGTTGCGTGGTTTCCAGAGGCAAGAACAGGTTGATGTCAGTTTTAGAATATTTGTCATTGTTGAATACAGAAGCATGTTTTGTGTTGGCTATAGAGGGGAGAAATGGATGCACATCAGCCTCAGTGAATTTTCTGGAGTGATTCTTCCATTAAGTATGAAGCTTTCACTGATTGGTTGGCTTTCAGTGGGCTGTTGATTGAAGTGACTTGTTAGTTAGATGGTTTTAAAACAAGTTCTAAACCTTGTTTCATTGTTCTCTGAAAGTGAAACTGGAGCTGAAATGTGTTGATTACATGCTTAAAAACCAGTTCAGGTATTTACTGACTACATGGTTCTAGAACAGCTAGTCTTTTCCTGGGGATGGGGCTGGTAGGTATCTATAGCTAGCTTATATCAATTCATGCTAACTAATTAGTAAATATTCAGGAATGATATAAGCCGACTATTAAACTGCTAATAGCTTAAAATCAGCCATGTTGGGCATATTTACACCACAGAAATGGCCAAATGCTACAAAATCAAGTCATTTGGAGAGTCAGTTTACCAGGACATCACTGGATGGGAGCATTAGGCATGGAACTTACGAATTTAATACTATAGACAGGTAATAGATTCCTGATTTGAGAAAATAAGACTTCATATTTGATCCTATTCTACACATGGTCCTCATTATATTGACTTAGGGAGATGGCCAGTGAAACAGACCAAAAAATGAAACTAAAATTTCCCAAGAAAAATGCAAAATATAGCCAAATCCACATACTTGGCTTCATTGATCCTGGGTAATGAAGCTCTATTTTGTAAAAGTTGCTTCCTAGCTAATCTCTATTTTCAAAATACATGTTTAGGTAGAAATATTCTGAATACAAATTACTGTATTTCATTTTGAGAAAAATGGGCATCTGTTACAGTTTAAAGATCATGGATAGGGGTATTTTTATTTTTTTAAAAATTTTAATTTTTTAATTTTTTTTATTTTAGAGAGAGAGCAAGTGAACAGGGAAGAGGGGCAAAGGAAGAGAGAGAGAATCTCAAGCAGGCTCCAAGCCCAATGTGGGGCTTGATCCCATGACCCTGGGATCACTACCTGAGCTGAAATCAAGAGTTAGATGCTTAATTGACTGAGCCACCCAGGCGACCCATTAAAATATTTTATTTTTAAGTAATGTCTATACCCTAAGTGGGCTCGAACTCAACTTTGAAATCGGGAGTCACATGCTCACTGACTGAGCCAGCCAGGGGCCCCAGAAGTATTTTTAAACTCTCCTCTCCACAAAAATCTCTCCTTCCCCACAAGAATCCCCAAAATGAAAAAAAGAAAGGAGAGTTTCCACTTTGTGAAACAAGACTATCCATAAGTCAAACTGAGAAGTGTCCCTGGTTTCAGGACAGGAGATGTGAGCCAAGGATTTTATATCCAGCAAAATTGACTTTCAAATAGAAAATCACAACTGTTACAACGGGTCACAAACTTATCAACATGTAAGAATGCAAAGAATATTGTTCTCATGAGCCCTTAATGAGAAAGCTACTGAAGAATGAACTTCAGATAAGCAAAGATGACATAATTTCACCAAAGGAGAGATAATCATAAACTATGTGCCTCCTGATGGAAGAGCACTCTGCCAAAGAAATAAAACCTGAGATCAAGGCTCTGTCTCCAGCTGCCAATTTGCAGAAATCCAGAAGAAAAAAGAGCATGTTGAACTGCCGGTGAATATGCAGGGTCCACGTTGTGGGAAACTCTACATGGTCATATAGAATTTATGGTTAAATTCCTAGGTTCTTTAACAGATAAAGTAAGGAGGAAGAACCCATCGATTAAAAGAGAATTAAGAGACAGGTCAACAAATTTTAATAAGCAAGATTAAAAATTCAGTTAAAAACTCAGAAGATACAAACTTTTAGAAAGATCATTTAAAGATAGCTAATTTCATAAAAATTATTAATTTTTTCTCAATTTCCTGCATTTTTACTAAAACTAAAATTTGAAGCATCTTTTTTTGCTTTAAGTTTATTTGTTTATTTTGAGAGAGAGAGGGAGAGAGCGAGAATCTCAGGCAGGCTCTGCAGTGCCAGCACAGAGCCCCGGGTGGGGCTTGAACTCACGAACCCTGAGATCATGACCTGAGCTGAAATCAAGAGTTGGACGCTTAACTGACTGAGCCTACCCAGGTGCCCTGAAGAGTATCTCTTAATCTAACTTATAAAATTAGCATGATTTTATCAGACCTCAGATTTAAACTCAGTTGCATGGTGTAAATACTTACTGTGAGGCAGTACAACAATGTTTTAAGTAACCCAAGTTTAACCTGTTCTATCTCTGTGTGCCTTTGGCCAAGTCACTTAATGTCAGGTGGAGGTGATTTTTATATATCTCTTGTGAAAAGAGTCACAAATTATAACCTATCTCTTAGCTGTTGCAGGAATGCATGAAATATGCGCATAATTCCTGATATTGTGGTTGCCATATGATAGGCACTTAAACGAAAGCTACAATTACTTTGGTTCCAAGTGGTCTGGGGTGGGGCCCAAGAATTTTGTGCTTTTAAAAGCCTCTCAAATGATGCTAATGATTGTTCTAATTTTGGAAACACAGTCTCTGATAAAATCTTCCTGGATGTGAACAAATATGCAGCTTCAAGGATTTTTTTCAATTCATTTCTTAGTAGAAAAACTGGAAGACATCTGGGAGACTGGCAAAATAAACTATGGCCTATCAATTTCCTAAAATATGTGGCCATTAAAATAAAAATCAGATCGCTAACACAGCACTGTTCCAAATGCCTAATACATATCTCATTTAGTAGTCCTGGGAGATGGATTCCATTATTACCCCTATTTCACAGATGAGGAAAAATGTACACGGCATTACAAATAAGTTGTGAAGCAGAGACATTTCTAAACTTTCAGTACTATTTTTTTATAATAAAAGATGGCCTTGTTAGAGGACAGACTGAATTAGCTTTTTAACAGAAATTATTTTATAATCATTGAAGATGAAGCAATCAAATCATTTGCAGCCAAAAACAGTAGGGAAAAATCTATTAACAAGGTACGTTAATTATTTTTCAGGATTTGTGTGTGTGTGCTTGTGTTTTTGTCAGCTTTTTTGTATTTGTAATTTGTTATTTTTCTGATTCTAAATAAATATTCACTATCAAGCCTAATTATGTATTCTTTTTTGTATTGAGCCCTTCTCCCCCCAACAGACTGAATAAGCTTTGGGCCTCACAAAACCTGGATTCCCATCCATCTGCATACCCTGTATGTAAACTGAGAGCCCCTGAAAAAGAGAATGGGACAGAAGTAGTAGGGGAAAAATATTTAAAGAGATAAAACTTTCCTCAAATAACACTTGAGTCTTCATAAAGAGCTGTCCCCAAATTGCCAAGAAGAATGCGCCCCACCCCCCACAAGAGATGGGAGACAGAGGTGCCCTCAAACTGGCTGAATGGTTCTATGTCACTACAATCAGTTTGGAGGCGGCTTTCTGTTTACACTTAGTGGGAACAGGAAGGGTGATCTCATGGGGGAGAGATTGCTTGGAAACTTTCAAAGGTTTTATGTTTGCTGTTCTAATTCCATAGTGCATTGTAGGACACTACTCATATGGTAGTAACAGTAGCACTTCATTGGTTTCCATAGGAAGCAGAGGAAGGCAATTTAAAGTCCCCTTATCAATCCTTTCTTCTTCTTCTTGTTTCTCAGAGTCTGATATTTCTTGTTCGGGATTGGAGTTTCCCATACGAATTTTCATACGGAGCCGAAGGCGGCTCCAAATTCTTGGAAAAACGCCTCAAGGTTTTTAGAAATTTAGGTGAATGAAACTTCATCAGTAGTAATCTAGAATTATTTCTGTTGAATGAGTTGCAGAATGGACATTTAGTAGATACAGTCTTATGCTTCTAGTGTCTCTACTAACAAAAATTGATATTTAATACAATGCTTTCAGAGTTACAGTTTTAAATATTATGAGTAATTATGATACAGATAAAGAATTCTTTTGTAGATATCTACAAAACAATGACTGATTCCTAAAGATAAATCTTTTAATTTGAATAATTAAATCAGTTCAAGGCTGACAGTACAAATATCTGTTTTCATTGAGGTTTAAAACAGTCTAACAGAAATATATAATTTTGAAATCCCCAAAGTCAGTCTTAGAACATTCTGCTAATAGTTCAGAGAAAGTGAAATTAGAGGGTTCTCTATTTTCTGTATCAGGATAGTGCAATATTGAATCAACTGTTTATATTGAACACAGATGACAACAAATACCCACTGAGAAAAAGTCCTTTTTGGCTTATAACTGCTTTTAGGGTGGTCGTTCTATTAACTGTCAAATACATTTGAAAAAAACAGGGGCAATTTAGCTTATAAATACCCACCTATTCAGACGCATTTCTAGAATTTTAATGTATACCTACCAAGTGACAAGAGGTTGTCTTGAGTATCTCCTGAAAAGAAGGTAGGAATATCTTATGATCCATTCATGTCTCCTGTGAGTACTTTGAATTAAAATTGGAATTTATAAGAACTAGCTAGAATAAAACCCCACTAATTTGTAGTAAAAAATGGGAAGGCCCACCTGAGTTAGCATAAGAGTAAGCATTTGTTAATTGTAATAATAATGGCATATATATGCTATATGGAGATATGGCTGTTCACCCAAGACTTTATTCTTTCTTTATCAGCTTATATATTGTCATTTTTATCATTGTGGGACCAGACAGACATAGCAAATATAAGATGCTACAGAATTCTTTGGAGTTCAATTTATGTTGCAAGTAGTTTAAACTTTAGAATGATTTACTGCAGGTCTCAGGGAACCAGCATGAAGAACTACAGAATGTTCGAAAACACATCCATTCCTGTTTCACCAAAATTTCCTGTTTTCTGCTACCTCATCCTGGCTTAAAAGTAGCTACCAATCCAAACTTTGATGGAAAACTGAAAGGTGTGTTTTTTAATGAATATATACTTACATTACTTAGTCTGGTTGTAAAATTGTCATTTTATCTACTGGGCTTACAGCTGCTGATTTAGGTTATCCACTTGTGTGAGGCTGATGACTAAAAATGTCAGGAGAACTGGGAATCCTGGTCTGGTGCTGGAACACCTTCTTGGGGAACTGTAGGATTCCATGGGTACTAAATACGTACATGGAGAAAACAGGCAAAGTCTTGCATTCACCTAGGAGGCAGCGACTCTGCCCTTTTTGCAGAGGTTTCTACTTACGTCTGTACATTGAGAAATGCTCCTTAATGTCTTCCTGTTTAATTTGCCTTATTTGCATTAGAGGAGAAAAATAGATGTCTATGTTATTGGAATGTATTATAAGTTATAGAATATTATGATAAGTTATAGAATTAAAGATTGAAAGAAACATTGTGTAGTTCTGAACTCAACCTCTTTAAAAGTGCTACTAAGGAATTTAATTATAAACTATTAAAACCATCACTAAAAGTGAAATCCTCTTCTGGATGAGGACCAGTTGCTGAAAAATCCAGAAGCACTAGAGTGTTTTTGAAATAGTGTATTCTAATAGTATGTAATTATCTGTCAAACAGAGAGGCATTCCTAACATTTTAAGATTCCAAAAAATCTCAACTTGTTTAAAAAAAAGGGGTGGGGTGGGTGGAAGGGGTCTGAAGAAATAGAATTTAATAGTTCCTAATAGATATCACCAGGTCTTTAGATATTTGCTTTGTAATTCATACAAAAACATTTCTGACTTATTTACTTGTAAGGCTCGCACTGAATACACACCCCACTGAGTTCAGATATTTGCTTAATTTCCTGTGGCCTTTCTGCATCATGTCAGGGTTGGTGCGACAGTGACATTAACAAGCTTTTCAGCACAACTGTTCTCAAAGGGCTTCAAAATTAATCTTAAAAAGGGACAACATAACATGTATTCACTTTTACAGAACTGGCAGGTTTGAAAAGCAAACCTATTTTTTTTCCCCGTTTCCATGGCATTTGTAGTCAGATACCTTATATTTAACTATGACAGTATCATAAATAGAATCTCACATTTCATCAGCAGTATTTCTGTACATGTTTTAAATTATCTTTATATAACAGAACAGATAGCACCAGGCACATATTAATGGAGGGATTCCAGGATCCTATCATGTCACTTGTCCCTGTCACTTACGAATTCCAACCCAGTAATGAGCACACAGACCTCTTGATACTGTGCACTTACCTAATGCCGTCAATGTGTTTTGAATAAATTACATAAAGGGTGAGCTCCCACAAGGCCCCTCTTTCTTCTCTGGAGTTGGGGAGTCGTAAACAGGCAGGGGAGGGCCAGGCCTTCAACAACAGTCCTTTATTGGGACACAAAAGTACTCTGGCTTGTTCCATTCGTGCAGTGTACAGCCACAGTTCTTAAATTAACTGATAGATTTTGCAATGAAAGAGCTCAGGGAGAGAGTTGAAGACAACACACACAGGTATAGAACCCCCACCCCCCTTTTTTTAAGTTTATTTTCAGAGAGACAGAGACAGCATGAGCAGGGGAGGGGCAAAGAGAGAGGCAGAAAGAGAATCCCCAGCAGGCTGTGTGCTGCCAGCACAGAGCCCGATATGGGGCTTGAACTCGTGAACTGTGAAGTTATGACCTGAGCCAAAGTCAAGTCGGACACCTAACCGACCGAGCCACCCGGGCGCCCCACGAACCCCACTTTTTTAAGCAGATTTGTTTCTCATCAAATTGTACATATATGTCTAAATATGTACTAACCTACACAATTGTTTTACAGGTACCCCAAAATTATGAGTTTACCAAAGTGGCTAGCCTGAGAGAAAAAAAAAATGAAAAGCAGCTTCAGGTGCCCATCAAAATTGCATTTTGATGAGGCTTTCTAGGACGCCTGCTGAATCTGTGTGTGCCAAAATGTTCTTAGCCTCAGTTTCTCCTTGGGTAGTTTTGAAAGTCAGCTATCTACATTGCTTTTCCATCCCATCCTGAATCTTGTAATTCAATGTGAGTTCTATCTGGGATGTCTTGTCCACTGGCTATGCTGCTCTCCAGAAGGCTGGCATCTGAATAACCACTTTCTTCCTCTACAGAAGAAACGTCTCTAAATAAACAGTTGTGCAAAAATTGTTCTCTGATGATAGTTCCCACATACTCTTTCATAAACTTACAGAAGTACTTTCTAGTTCATTATCAGCAGTAATAATTGTTATAATTACTATTCATGGTCCCTCACTACTGAAAATGTTATCTTACCATTTCCTCTGTTATGTGAAATTTATGATACTATGATTAAATTTAGCTGCTATTAATTTAGTGGCTTCCCACATAGGAAATCAAAAGGATCAGGTTCATTCCTGCTGCATTCAGACAGTTCTTTCCAAGTGCCCACCGAATACCTCCCCTGACGTAGTCAGTCTAACCTTTCAATTAATAAGGAGTTACTTTTTTTGTTTTTTTTGTTGTTGTTGTTGTTGTTGTTGTTTTGAGGTTCCTCTGGGTTATGGAACCACATGTAGAACGGCCAGGCAAACCACATCATAAATTGTGGAGATGCATTCTTAGCAGCTTCAGTTAGAGTTCAGGAAGCGTAGCCAAACACTATTGCAAGATAATGGTTTTTTAAGAAGCTGTTTCTAATGAATTGTCAGTCAGGTAATCCTGAGATCTCTTTCTTGGTTGATTTACACAGCAGTTCCACACCAGTGCATCTGCCCCGCAGAGTTCTTTTACAGCATCTTATCATGTCCCCAGTTGTGGCAGATAACCACTTTGGCCTAGCCCCTGAATTCCTGGCAGAGTTTTACTCCGGTGGCAAAGATTATTGAAGGAATGGTAAAGACAGAACAGCATCCCCAGTAACGGTCTCCCCACACGTATTTGTTTGAATACTTGGAGTGGGTCAGAGCTAATGAGCACACCTCTGTAAATTGACCTGAACTGGGCTGCCGATATTCTGGGTCATGTGTGTACTGTGTTGAACTGATAGTGTTAGCAAGAGCTCACCACTGCGTGTGTTGTGAACCTTTGGTTTGTGTTATCTGAATCCAGAATTGGGATATCTGGTATTGGTCTCAGTGAGAACAAAGACTATGGCCAATGCCATCTTCAGAACGCATTTTTAATCCAAATATGTGGTTATATGCTGGCTGCTTTAATGATAATTACCACACCTGCTGGTGCATGAGATACAGGTGTATCTTATTTCATTCCAATTTTATAAGGGAGTGGGTGAGGAGTGGAATTTAAGTACATGTGTTAGAAGTGATTTTAAAGTCATTTTAAAATGAGAAAGGTTGTTTCATACAGAAATTCAGGAAGAATTCATACATTCTAGATATATAGGAATATTTTACAAATGCTAAAAAACAAACAAACAAACAAAAAACCAAGGTGATAAGCAGAGAAGAAAACCTACTGGTATCCGTGAATACAGATGCATGTGGTAACATAATACAGACACCAGTATTGTTCGTGAATATTGGTACCTGAAAAGCAAACCGCAATAATAACTGAATAAATACATTTGAATAAATCTACATATAATACAAAGCAAAATTATGAGTAAGAATTGGTACAATGCAACAGCAAAATACATTTGAATAAACACCTATGCAAGTACTCATAAAAGATTGGGCACTACAATTTCAAAGGTATACAAAACCTGAAATAAAAGAAGTCTGAAGGATTTCCAACAGTATGTTCATGCATCTCGTAAAGGCAGCAAGCAAGAGAAGAGAAGCATGAATTCTTATGTAAACTAGTATTTCAGTGTATAGTGGGGTTGTAGTAACATGCAAGGAAAATGCAAACACAACCACATGGTTTGAATCTTTATTCTTAAGACCTCAGAAATCACCAGTCCCAAAGCCTGAAAGCTCAGTGATTCTGCTTAAATTCAGATTTTTAAAAATTGTAGGCAGTTATTACATTTACTTAGATATCAAATCTCTGGACATATCTTGCTTTTTATGTAGGTGTATTTTTCTATATCTTTTGAAATGATTTAGAAATTATCACTATGTTCAAAAGACTTCTCTGAATATGTATTTTCTATGTTACTTTGCTAAATACGTAATGTTAAGCTTGAACCTAATGCCGTAACATGGATTATGTGTCATCAGTTGTCCTAAACATGATAGGTGAGCAACTCAGACATCCTGATTTGCCTCCATGGCCTTTTCTTGCCATGTTATTTTGTATGGGCGAATTTCATCACCAAATGTCGCATCACCATCACTGTCTTTCTGAACTTGAGTACTAGTTAACAGACCTTATTCAGTTCTGTACACTTTTCATAAGGTGGGCACACTAAAAACAGAGCAATTTTTGCATACATTTTCTGGCAGGAATACATCTTATAAACCAGTGAGTATCTGGCCTTTTTCCCATTTATGAGCCTGTATACATAAAACCTCCAACAAACTCATCAGAATACATGAAATGTGGTTATGTGAATGGGATGTAAAATATTTAATGTTTAACATCAAAAAAGCTACTTTATGGGTGGAAGGTAAATATGTAGTTGAAATAAAGAACAGCAGTTTAGGCAAGGAGGATCACTCATCCAAGAAAAAATGGGTTTTGGGAATTGCTTAGATGATGGCAAAGTGAGTGATGGCTTTATCACTGGAGAAGAAGTAGACAAAATCAAGAATGTTTTATTTATTGTATGCCTTGGAGGACTTGGATTGGATTTTTAAAATAATGATGAATGTGCTTTTACTTGTAGAAATAGATGATGAATTCATCAAAAACTTGAAAATACTCATTCCTTGGCTACTTAGTCCTGAGAGCCTAGATATTAAAGAGATCAATGGGAACAAAATCACCTGCCGAGGTCTGGTGGAGTACTTCAAGGTATGACTCTCATTTCTAGAGCATTGTTTTGGAATGCAGTTCCTACTTGAAACAAACAAAAAAGTATAGACTCTGTAATATAGGGGCAAACCTAGGAGGAATCTATAAAAATGAGAAAAAATCATTAGACTCCCAAGAGTAGCTTGCTTTCTGAAATTAAAATTTTAAAACTCTTAGTGTTAACTTTATCTTGAGAGAAATATATTTTGAAATATAAATATGAGAGTTGGTAAAGTCTGTTTTTTGTGGGGGGAGGAGGTGTTTCTCGAGGTCCATAACATGTAGTCCTCAGTCATGACCTATGCTGAATTTTACCTTCATTCTGAAGATTCTTCCGAAGGGGCTATACTTTACCTTTCTACTAGAGAAAATTCCTCCACATTTCCTGTCTCTGCACCACGGGCCGATGTAAAGTGGAATAACTTTAAATTTGTGTTTATTTTTTAGCTCAGGTAGCACCGAATACTACACTTTTTTTTTTTTTTTAATTTTTTTTTCAACGTTTATTTATTTTTGGGACAGAGAGAGACAGAGCATGAACGGAGAGGGACAGAGAGAGGGAGACACAGAATTGGAAACAGGCTCCAGGCTCTGAGCCATCAGCCCAGAGCCCGACGCGGGGCTCGAACTCACGGACCGCGAGATCGTGACCTGGCTGAAGTCGGACGCTTAATCGACTGCGCCACCCAGGCGCCCCTACACTTTTTTTTTTTAACCAACCACATACTTATTGGGGAATTTCAGTAATCAATCTCATTTGTGGAGTGATGCTCCAAGGACTAAACTATTTTTAAAATTCACATTTTTGTCATTAAAAATACTTCACATATCTCCTGTGTGATTATTTACCTTCATCACTCTTAGCAATTAATGAGATGTTATTTATCTAAAATTTGAATTCTTATTGTGCATAACACTATGGAAGAGCTTAGAAGTTAGTAGGAGGTTAAGGACCCTTACAGAAATCAGATATTCCATAAAGCTGACAACAGCAGCAGGTACAAATTCCTGTGAGTAAATGAAAAAGAAAGGTTACTCCTAGCAGAGGGATCTGAGAAGGTTTTAGAGAAGGGGGCAGTGACTTAAGTCTTTAAGAAGGGTAGGATTGGCCAAGTAGAGTTGGATGAAAGGGCCACTTCAGGAAAAGGGAACAGGGACTAAGAAAGGGGGAATTAACACATGAGAAAGATAATAGTTCCCCAAACTGTCAAGACTTTAGACCTTCGAGTACAATTTCACAGAGTTTGAGAAATAGTGAATGGAATTACTTGAACATGAGTCTCTCTTTTTCTTTTCATTTTTTTAGGCTTATATAAAGATCTATCAAGGTGAAGAATTACCACATCCCAAATCCATGTTACAGGTATTTATTCATCAAGAGGCGTGACATTTTTAAAAATACTTGTTACTAAAGCTAAGCTTTCCTTAGCTTTAGGCTATGCTAAGCTAAAGATAAGCTCCAGTCCAGCTGTCAGTAATTGCCAAATAAACATGGTGGAATGATTTATTGGAAGGTTATTTTTCTGTTAACTACTGTTTGTGTGTTCAGCTAAACAGTGTTGGATACACATAGAGGAGCTTCACTTGTGCTGACTATACAAACACTTTTTTTTTTTTAAGTTTATTTATTTTGAGAGAGACAGACTGCAAGTTGGGGTGGGGGTGGGCAGAGAGAGGGGGAGAGAGGAATCCCAACAGGCTCCACACTGCCAGCACAGAGCCCAGAGGGGCTCAAACTCATGAAACTGTGAGGTCATGACCTGAGCCGAAACCAAGAGTCAGATGCTTAACTGACTGAGCCACCCAGGCACCCCAACATGCACTTTAGACCAAAGAGTTCTCATTCTCTTTGTACAAAATTAGTTTGGAAAATAGACTCATACTGTGGTTTAAATTCACACATGTTAACAAGTAGAAAAGCAGGTCCAGGTTTTTAAACAAGTGGTCTCTATAAACATTTAAGGAAGGAGAAATTAGCTTTTTCTTTATTAAAAAAATTAAGTTGTTAATAGTTCCTTTTTGTCAGTGATCCATTGTTCTATCAGTATCAATCTTTAAACTTAAGACATATTTATATATATATTAGTACAGATAAAATGCACTGTATATTATTTCCCATGTGTTTGGGTTTATAAATTTCCCCCCCACATTTGGTGAGAGGGTTAAAAGTATTTTTAAGAAGAAAATTCTTCCAAATGAAAATTCAGTTTCAGAACTGTGACTTACTGAGTAAATTTCTGTGTTTTATGTATTTTGAAATTTTAATTTTACCAGTTTTTAAAAATGTAGTGGAAATACTTCAATACTTTCAAATTATTTCATGACCTTGTGTTCTTGTACATTTCTTGCACATGATACTCAGAAATGAGAATTGCCTGTGAGAGTTTAATATGAATTCCATTTTACATCATATTTTATACTTTGTCCAAAGGCCACAGCAGAAGCTAACAATTTAGCGGCCGTAGCAACTGCCAAGGATACATACAACAAAAAGATGGAAGAGGTAAGAATTAAATAATATTTTAAATTATGTTTTAAATAAAATCAGTATTTCTTCCATGAGATCATTCTTTTTTTTTTCTTCCAAGTTATACTGTCTACAAAGAAGTGGTTTTAACTTCTGCTTTCTCAGCCTATGTTTATCACATTTCTATTTATTATATTCCTAAAGTATTTTTTAGGAAAGGAACACTATGTAGGCATAGTGTTAAAACACTTTTTACAAAACATAGTGTTAAAACATATCTTAGATGTGTTCTCTCTATATTAGAGACACTTTTCTTATTCTTTTTTTTTTTTTTGGCCATTTCTTCCCACTATTTATAAGTTCTAGTGACTAATATAATGTGCTACCGTCTCCACTACACTTCCCTTCTTGCAACAATTCTAGTATTTCTATCTTAACTATAAAAACCTGTTAGGAAGAAAAAAATTAAGCCTCAAGGGCCAATATTTCTACATACTATATTTCCTCTTTTTAACATTCCGAATTTGGGTGCATCGAATAATTACTGTATATGCCTCCTAATTGGATAGGTTTTTTTCCCTCTGAAAATGTCCTATGATAAAGATTACATCCAAAGTAGCTGGAGTCTTAAGAGTCAAGAGAAATACAGTATATGGAATAGTGTTCACACCATACCTAAACGGTACTTAGAGTATGTACTTGGTATGCTTTATGTAGTTAAATCTCAAAAAACCAAAGTGAAAGGTATGGGTAACTGAGATTTCCCTTGTAACTTTTGAAAAAACTGCAAATGTGGTCCAAGAACATTTAATATGCTTTCATTTGGTCTCTTGAAGAAAATACTGAAAGGGCTCCATTCAAACAAAATCAGTAAAACTGCCAAAGAACATGTTTTTCATAATTTTACTTTAGAGTTTTATAGCACTACTCATTGTTTTAAGCTAAACCTCATTGGTTAAAAATACTTCAGTGTAGTTAGAATAAATTTCCTAGAAGAACTTGTATGTAAGTAGTTTATTTGAATTTGGATTCATTCTGTGAATGAACTCAGTTTGCAATTCACTTTGTATCATGCGTTTTCATCTTGAGGAACTTGGATTAAGTCTTGGATATTCTTTCCCAGGTGAAAAAAATAAAAATTAAGAATGGCTTTATATAAGTCACCTATAAAGTAGCGGTCCCACTTACAGTGATGCCTGATAATGGAGGGTGCAAATGTGGGTTGACAAAACATAAAAGTAGACTCCTTCCGTGTTCTAACAAATTCACCTAGCTAAGTGGAAGATTTTGACACAGTTGTGAATTTTACTCTGCATTGCATAAATGGCACTTCTCTATCTGATACAGATTTGTGGTGGCGACAAACCATTTCTGGCACCTAATGACCTACAGACCAAACATTTGGAGCTTAAGGAAGAATCTGTGAAGCTATTCCGAGGGGTGAAGAAGATGGGTGGGGAGGAATTTAGCCGGCGTTACCTGCAACAGCTGGAGAGTGAAATAGATGAACTTTACATCCAGTATATCAAGCACAATGATAGCAAAAATATCTTCCATGCAGCTCGTACCCCAGCCACACTGTTTGTCGTCATCTTTATCACTTACGTGATTGCTGGTGTGACTGGATTCATTGGCTTGGACATCATAGCTAGCCTATGCAATATGATAATGGGACTGACTCTTATCACCCTGTGTACCTGGGCATACATCCGGTACTCTGGAGAATACCGAGAGTTGGGGGCTGTAATAGACCAGGTGGCTGCAGCCTTGTGGGACCAGGTAGGAATACATTTCATCCTTTTCAACTAATTTCGGCACATTTTTGAATGCCATCTGTTTACCAGACACAATGTAAGATGTTGGAAATAAACAGGTGAAAATGACTTGGGCCCTAGTCTTCGTGGGCTTTAAAATCGGTCAGGATGGCCAGATACAAACTGTAATACAATATGTGAAGTCCCACACAACTGTTTCCCAGTTAGCATTTCAGTATTTTCAAATATCCATGGATTAGGCAGTGGTTTTTTACTTTTTGTCCTAAAAGTTAAAGATGTTAAGCACAGCTGAATTTTTTTGAGCCGATTATTATTTATGTGTTAAGATTACTTCATACTTAAAACCCATCGTTTGGCTAGAGTAGGCTTGGTTAGGGGTGTGTGTGAACCACTATCCTAAGTTGTTGTATCACTGTCTCTTTTAGTATAATCTCCTGAAAGCAAGATCTGATTGCTTTAGATTGTCTCTATTTGAGCTAGACATTTGTACCGGGCCACAGGAGTCCAGGTCAAACTCTGGATCAGCTGCTGATCGGTTGGTTGTCCTTTATGTTTCAATTAACCATAACCTAGAGAGTCAGGGTCACTGTGGCCTATTGTTCAAATAACTGATTATGGGTAGGGAAGACAATAATAAACACACCTAGAATAATAATGAACTCACTCTGTCATCCTGGAAGGGTCTTCAGTACCTCATGAAAATTTAGGGGCATTTAGTGAAGCTAAAATAGAGATTCTTCATAGAATTCTGGAGTTAAGACTTTTGAACATTTATGTTCTGCAGGTAGTAATAGCTACAATTATTCCAGCATTTATACTTACATACACTCTTTAGAATTGTAACTAATGAATTTACCATGTGCCTTTGAAGAATCTAGCTAAAATAAACTAATGGTTGCACTGTGGATAAAGAATGAATGGATCCTCTGACACGGTCTCAAATAGCTCCTCAACCTCAGAAGAGTGAAGAGGGGCTATTTGAGGTCAATTCCAAGGACCTCCTAGAATATGATGCTGAGCCCTACGAGGAATATAGAATTGGGTTTGTCAAAAAATTCAGATAAAATATATAATCTGAACTAAAAATATTTGCAGGAGTATTTGTTCTTAAATGCTCATAAATATTGTAAAGAGTTGAATTATCATAATGCTATTAATGAAGCAGGATATATACTTTTCTTTTTTCCCTTTTAAACTGCCTTTGCCACAGGGAAGTACAAATGAGGTAAGTTGAATTTTTTTAATTAAGAGCTACATATTTATAAAAATTACTATGTTCTTATTTTGTAAACTAGCCATTAATGGATATCTCAATATAGATTAGAAAATCTCTGGTGACAACTGCTGTGTTCTAAGATTCACAATTTTAACTATGAATTTTTAACACGATTTTAAATAATCTATTCCAGACATCTTATGTGATTTGATCAGGAATATCATGTGTTGTTTTGTTTCCTGAATGTGTAGAAAATTTTGAAAGCATTTTTTAAATGTTTATTAGAGAGCATGTGCACACACAGACGTGTGAGAGAGTGAAGGAGGGGTAGAGAGAGAGGGAAAGAGAATCCTAAGCAGGCTCCATGCTGTCAGCACGGAGCCTGATACCACGGGGCTGGCTCTCATGAACTGTGAGATCATGACCTGAACTGAAATCAAGGATTGGGTGCTCAACCAACTGAACCGCCCAGGTGCCCCCCCAAATCTCCAAATTCTGCAGTTACAACATTGTGTATTTTGTTGTCCTGGGAGTGCAACAAAATACAGTTACGAATCTTGAGGAAACTTAATTAGTAGAGAGTATTTAAATGGAACTACAACCTTTAGAAGTCGTTTTTAATTTTGGCTTTTGAGTGACCATTACCTTTACCACTGTAAGCAGGTTCCGGGCCAGTGTGCAGTGTAACTTTCTTAGCATACCTCAGACAGGACCTGTAAGTTGTTCATATCTCCTGCACATGGCCAAAACTCTGTGTCTGAGGAAAGAATCTGAGCTTGCAGGAAGGAATCATTTGTTACATAAGAAAAACGATCTCTGTGGAGTTATTCTGGTCATTATCTTCAGGAAGCAAAACTGATCTTAACGAGAGACAGCACATAATTCTTTCCTCAGTTTCTGCTGTTACATGTAACTGAAGTATGTCCTCTAATTAATATCAATGACACATTTAATACAGGTCAATAAAGAATCATTTTATATAAAATTAAGTAAAACAAATTCATTAAAAAATAAAAGCAATCTAAGCTTTTAAGAGAACAGGGATTAAATTGAATGTTAGAATCTAATATGATAGATCTAGGGCAACACCATTTATGCATTTATACCCATATGCATTCATAAAACTGATGATGGTATTACTTAGACTTAAGAAAACAGCCATAGAAACTTCAAAAAGATTAAAAAATAATAATAATAATGGAATTTCCTGGGCATTGGTTACTATTTAGAGGATATCAAGCTTTTACCCAGCTTTTAAAAATATTCAGACTCAAGGGTTGCCTGGGTGGCTCATTCGGTTAAGCGTCCAACTTCGGCTCAGGTCATGATCTCACCGGTTTGTGGGTTTGAGCCCCGTGTTGGGCTCTGTGCTGACAGCTCAGAGCCTGGAGCCTGCTTCAGATTCTGTCTCTCTCTCTCTATCTCTCTCCCCTCCTCACCCTCTCTCTTAAAAAGAAATGAATATTAAAAATACGTATTAAAAATATTCAGATTCTTTACAGACCAGAATTACATCAGTAAGTTGATTTTAACTGGGTGTTCAATATGTGAAAGTGCGAGGGGGGAATGAATCTTAGACATTTGCTGAGGGGGAAAAAGGACAAAAATATTTATGGACACTTATGTAAAGCAGTATGTAAAAATTCCTATGATTCAAACACTGTTGACACAAAGAACAATCACAGTTTTAATGAGCAAAGGCTTTCTGAGGTAATGCTTCTGAAAAACGTTTTGTAAGATATAAACCAAGTAAGGGAAACAAGGCAAAAGAGCATGTTTAACTGAAGGATCCCAGTGGCAAGGGGAGGGCAACATGTGCTTATTTACATGACCGTATCAGGAAATAATGGAAAATAAAAATGGCCCCATTCTGAAAAACCTGTAAGGAAGCCCAGAGAGCAAGTGACCTACCTGTGTATAATAAAGCATCTATTGGCAGTCAAAGGTTATGAGCTCCTCTAATTCCTCCAAAACCGATAATATGCACAATATGAGTTCCCAACACATTCCTCAACTGGAGCACAGTGTTTAGGAAGCTCTGCTCCAAAAGGTGTGCAAGGTAAAAGGAAATGCAGTCTGAGAATAAAACATTTACCACAAAGATCAATCCACAAAAGCAAAAACGCATACACAGTGGAGAGGTGAAGACACTTTTGAGTTCTAAGATTATTAGTTATGAATTTATATCTTATATAGATTAAAGATCTAAAGATTCCACATTTAGCATGCTAAATTTTATATAGTACCATAAATTACACTAAAAAGGAAAAATTTTATATCTCTGTGTTTATACTCTTGATTCTTATATTTCTAGGCTTTATACAAGCTTTACAGTGCAGCAGCAACCCACAGACATCTGTATCATCAAGCTTTTCCTGCGCCAAAGTCAGAATCTACTGAACAATCAGAAAAGAAGAAAATTTAATCTAAATTTTTAGAAATACAGGTGCATGACCAACTGTCAGTTAAATACTCAGTTTTCTGTCTCCATGCAAACATTCAAAGTGCTTCTATCAGGACAGAGTAAAATACCGAGCTCCTCTGAAAACTTCGAAATGGTTTAGTTCTTTTACTTCAGTGTTTAATAAGCAGATGTATGTATGCATGGTTATATCACTTTGTTAACATGTACAGTTTCCTGATTTTGTC
The DNA here is from genome assembly GCF_007474595.2 of Lynx canadensis. Classification (NCBI taxonomy): domain Eukaryota; kingdom Metazoa; phylum Chordata; class Mammalia; order Carnivora; family Felidae; genus Lynx; species Lynx canadensis. The sequence continues at coordinate 98,235,148 of NC_044308.2, forward strand.
TTCAAATATGCTGTTATAATTTCAAGTATTTGTCTATTTATGATGACAGTACATGTGTTCTGCTTGAATTTACTAAATTCTACTACTGGGTTATAATTAAACCATGTAAGTAATATTACTCCATGTTTGGATATGCTCATTTAATTTCCACAGAAGAATTTAAAACTTATTTCCCATAGTCATCCATTTAATCATAGCATCATAACTCAGTAGGCTCATAACTCAGCAGGCTTGATTCAATCTATGTCATCTTCTATATACCATGAGCTTTTATTTTTAAAGACATTTCAGAGAGCTTTTCAGTTGCTTTATCAATAACTAAATACTGCTTCTTTTATATTATGATTTAACATAGAATATAAACTTCTGGATCAAAATGCACAAAAAAATCACTTTGTATATGTACTTGAGTTTCACTGCATTGTATATTTTTTCATTTGGTACACAAAGAAATGTATTCTTCATAGGTTTATTCTTTTAACATGTGAACTATTATTAAAGTTTACTCTGGTTCCTAAGATTAAAAACAAATGCTTACTGAATTTGGAAATGTTTGGGAGGTATTAATATAGAATGATAAAAGTTTAGCTCTCTTTTAAAAATTAAAATGCATTTTTCTTCAGTGTTGACACCATTGCAAACACATTTCCACTTTAATCCACTAATCCCTTTTAAGGTAACTTTCAGTTCTTTTAAACCAGCGATTCTATAATCTGGGAGCTCTAAAACAGTAATTTCTAACTTTCTTAGAAATGGTTAAGTTTAATTAAATAATTAAATAGTCAGACAAAGTAAGTAGTAACAGGAAAGAATAATGAAGATAGAAGACTGTGTGAGAGTTCATAAGATATTTGAGAAGTTTGATTACATGTTCTGAAAGATAACTTTCCCAACTGCTAACATCCCACTACATATTTTCCTTTTTCAATGTCCCTTTCATTATACCGCTTCCTTTGCCTTTGGGCCTTCTGAATGGAAAAATCAAGTATTTGCAGCACTATGTAAAAGACATGGATTCAAACATGACACATTTAATTTCCACAAAAATATATTTAATAAGCTTGTTATATAAAATCAAACATTTAACATTTTCAACATTTTATCAATTCAAACTCACTGGTAACTGGGAGTGCTCTATTTTGGAAGATTACCTAAACATATATTTACATATTTACAACACAGGTAAATATAACTGAAGAGCTACTTCAACTAATGTTGAAATTCACAGAATTCTAGAGATTTATAGGCTAAAAGTGCCATAAATTTATCTGTAGTCAAATGTACTGCACTAATTATGAACAATATCTTAGTAAGTATTAAAAGGAAAAAAACCTGGGAGGGAAATGGTGATCTTAAAGTTCTGTGACAAACTCTTAGAAGATACGTGAAATCAATTTAATGACCAAGATTTCTTGATGAGTCCCTGATTGTCATTTTTGGCAGCTCAACCCAGTCTGTTGAGATGGCAGTGTGCTATATGCTGTCCGGAACCCTGCACTGTCTCATCAGAGCCATGATCCTAAATGCTCCAAGGGCCCTGGTCAAAAGTAAGGAAATGATAGCAACTCTGAGTGCTGTATACACCTTTCCCATACAGGCTAAGGCCTTATGCCTAAATTTATTACTAAAAGATTACAGGCCTTTTACCCTTTCATACCAAAAAATACATTCTTACCATGTTTTAAAAGGGTTCTTTCTTTCCATTTTGGGAGGAGGTGAACCCTATGCATTATATATAGAAATATATCACAATTAAGGTCCCAAATCCTATTTTGCATTTTAAACTACACAATAATAATATTTAAACCATCTGATTTCAGACAATATTCCACATTAAAGCAGTACACATCTGTTTTCAAATACTGCATAGGTTGTTTTTTAAAGAAATGTACTGCTACTGTATGAGTTTACCAAGTGATCATTTCCTATTTACTCTCTGGTTATAATCACAATTCTTGCTGCATTTGTCTCCACTGAGAATATTCAAAGCAGTTTCTAATATATAGCGTTTTAGAAGTGTTTGCTGTGTTGGCTTTTAAATGATAAACATTTTTTTGCTCAATAAAATAATATTTTTAATAACAAAATACATGTAAAATTAGAATTTTATCATTTCCAAAAAAGTTGCCTTTATTAACCAAAGTACTTGTTTGCAGTTTTTTATCTGTGAAAATATTTTAAAGCCCTTACAAAAACCTAAATTTTATTTAAAAAAAAATTAACTTAAAAATTCTTGCCATGTTGCTGGGCATACCACTGCTGTCTCTGCTTGCGGTTTTCCAACTCTGTGAGCAGAGCCTGTCTGTAGGCTTCATACATTTTAACAATCTGTTCCAGTTCTTTCATGAAAAGCAACTTTAGCATTCCCTGGTATGTATCCAGGTCAGCCAGTTGGAAGAGTTCCCACTTGAGAATGTGGTCATATCTGTTTTAAAACATAATCATGCATATGTTCACAACACATACAGAAACAGGTATTGACAGCAACAAAATAATCTATTTTTATAAAGATCAACTTTATTATATCTAACAAACCATAAGCTTTAATTAAAAATAAATGAGTTGTTAACTTATTTAAACAGACTATCTTTTTAGGGAGAGGAGAAAACTGCTGATACTACTTCGTTTCAATTTAAGTTAAAAAATACCCATTTCTTTAATCTTTATCAATTATTCTAATGGTAACATTAGACAACAATTAACACAGATTTCAGACCACTGTGGTTCTGTAATTTCAGAAAAACACACATGCTATTGCTGTTCGTAAGTTCATCTAAAGTTAATTATCAGGACTTAAGAATGCTGTAGACCACATTATGCCTGAAAATAATATACAAAACTGGGCAAAGTCACTGGGTCATTAGTGTTGATAGAGCTTTCTGAAGAATGCTATCACTACAGTAAACAAGGAACTAAAAGGACAATGAAAAGGAACCATCATTTGTGGGCTTTTTTCCTGAGGTGAGTATACACTATTAAAACAGAAAAACTCAATCAGAAAGGGAAGAATAAGTTATTTTCAAAATGAGAGTAAGTATACTGTAGAAGTGTGTGCAGAAGGACTCATGTAAGATTGTATTTACATATATCTTAGAAGGCTTTTTAGTCCTTCAATGGTAAGTTGGTCTCATACTGAGAGGGAAGTAGTAAGTAATAAAAAGGAGTAATTTACACTCTATATTGAAAGACCTGAAGCCATCACTCTACTCCCAATTTCCCCATTTTACAGATGAAAAAACTGAAACCTAAAGAGGGTATATCTCTCTTGCAAGATTGCTTAGTGACTAAAAAATCAGAAAGGCAGAGAGTAATAGTTTTTAATGTTAAGTTTAGACAAAGAACTTGAAGTTCTTCTCAAATCATATTGCACAACAGATACAATAGGAAGCTTTGATTGTAAATTCTAGTAAATTTATTATTAATAGTTACATTTCCTACCCAATGATTCTTTGGTAATTCACTTACCATCTTATTCCAAAAGTATCATCTAATATATTTTTAAAAAAGGGTTTTTAAAAAGGGAAACCGTAAACAAATAATGAGCAGTCAATATGAGCCACACTGACATATTTCTGTACAACTTGGGTACGTGTACCATGAACCTCAGGAGCACAATATGCAGAACCACAAGGTAAATATATCTTGTGGGATCCTAAATTTACCCATTTAATTACTTGAGTGCTGCAAATCTAACAGGTATACTTGGTAGGAAGCTTTATATTCTCTTTAGTGGGAAACTCCAATATAAATAAGAGAGATACTATAAGAAATACTCAATGAGCCTCTATGAAATAACAGTTACAAGGTATTTCCTAGAACCTCTGCCATGCATGTAGCTTAAGATCTTATTTGTTTGAGACAAATTCATGATTCCTAGCAAAAAAAACAAACAAACAAACAAAAAAAACAAAACGCTTCAGGTCAGAATTCCATAGCTAAAGGACATTGCAGCAATGTCTATTGATTCAAGATGCTTAAATTGATGACGACAGTTGGAACTATAATAACATTAAAGCTCATTTATCATCTGTGTACTTTCTAGCAAGGAAAAAGAAGGGAGAGGATAAATTAGTAAGTATCACACTTGTTTTAAGATAGGACTATCACTCTAGAAGCATTCAAATTTTGAAAAAAGGAAAAAAAAATAGCTTCACACAATTTTCTGACTTCCCAATCACCGCATTTAGCATCAAAAACAGGATTAAGGGTAGAAACAACAAAATCAGAATAATTACTGAAAATCCATTGGGAAGAAGAAAAAGCACTCCAGAAGAGCAGAGATGAGAAAAGTATGCAATTTGCCAATTCCCAGTCCAAAGTCTTGCCCCCTTGCTATTTCTATGGCATTACTTCCCTTCTCATATAAAACTTCCCAATATGCCTGTTTTGTTTTGTTTTGTTTTTTAGGAGAAGTAAATATTTTCCATTCTTTGCTTCTTAACTAGCCAAATTATCTGATTCCCCAGGCTTAATTTTTAGTCACTTATATAATATATAGGTAAATCATTCAGAAAATAGGCTGTAAACTACTTCAGTAGCCTATACTTAGTTTCTCTTTTTGCTGTTTTTCCTAGGGCAGTATTCTATTCAAGTAATTTCTTATAAATAACTCACACATGCAAATATCAATTGCTGTCGTCCTACCAAAAAATTGTGTTCATACTCCAGGGAATGCTGTCTTTAAGGAGCCAAAAGTCCTACTACTTCCAGCTCCAGGGACATGCAGCCTATGTCCCTTCATTGTGCCTGTCCTGCCTGTAACATTTTTCCTTTCTACCCACACCCAGAGCTGGGGCAAGACAACACCGCAGGACCGCCAAGCCATAAGGAATAAAATACAGTCCATGCGAAGGTGATGCTCGGACTGGTGTTGGGGTACGTGTGTATGGGGAACAATGGAAAGTAAATATGCTCCTGATGGCTTTTTCCTGTTATATATTAAACCTTATAACTTATTCTAGAGTTCAGCTTGATTACAGCTATATGATGCATTACAGACTTCTGAGTAGCCTCAGAAATACAACTTCACTGGGGCGCCTGGATGGCTCAGTTGGTTAGGCATCCGACTTCAGCTCAGGTCACGATCTCAGTTTGAGTTTGAGCCCCATATCGGGCTCTGTGCTGACAGCTCGGAACACGGAGCCTGCTTAGGATTCTGTGTCTCCGTCTCTCTCTGCCTTCCCCCCACTCACACTCTGTCTCTGTGTCTCTCAAAAATAAGTAAAAACATTAAAAAAAAAAATACAACTTCACTAAAATTCATCAATAAAAATTTGGAACAATCTAAGTCAAATTCTGGAAGTATATGCAAAATTATTTTGGTAAATTACTGCTAGAGACAGAATTTTTAAATTTCTGGAAATCAGATTGGCAACTGTTAACAAAAGGAGAAAAGATGGTAGTTTTTTGGCTAAAACCTCTCCTTTGATAAGTAAATGATTCTCCATTATCTACTTCATAGAGAACAGCTCATCCTTTGTTGATAGAACAATATCAACTATTTCCATTCTTTTTAGAGACAAAAATTTTGGACCAACTAAAAAGTAACAGGTTCCTAACACTCTTAAGTTTTTAAGCCATAAAGAAGTACTTGCTCTCTTGTTTCAGTCTGGCCTATTCTGAGAGTTCTGACCTATTTGGGAAAAAAAAAAAAAACTAAGTTGTTCATTTCGTAAAGTTTTATAGCTAGCTCACAGAACCAGAGTTGAAAGGGCTATGATCTCTGGGAGTGTGTTTCTTTTCATAAGAAGCAAGGAATTTCACTTACGTACTATCTTTTTCTTCCAAAAGGAGAGCTTTTTTTGTTATTCCTAATGATGATTATAAAGTAGAACAAAGTAGGAAGAATAACCCTCCTCGATCTTATCAACTCCCAGAAATAACAAAATTTAACAGGCACATATTCTTCCAGACTTAAGGAACACATAAATATGCATATTCTGTAGGACATAATATTAGCATATGAACAAAGGCTGTACACAGTGATAGGTCAACTGGTACCAAGAGTGAAAAAAGAGGGAAAAAGGGATGAAAAGTCCATCTGCTATTATTCCTTATTCCATTCCTATACTGTATAGATACAATCAGATAAAGAGGCTTCAGTAGGTTAGCCCAGGCACCAAACCAAGCTAAACATCTATGGATAATTAGGTACCTAATTTCAAATAACCTAAAACCAAACTTTTGAAAAGTATTGTTTATATCTTGCAAAATAATATCTATAATTAAAACCTTTTAAAAAATTACGTTATCAAGGCTTAAATTTGACTTAGGGGGAAAAAAAACCCTCCAAGATTGTTTTGTCTCCATATCAGACCACAGATTAACACCCATGAATTTACAGACTGAGAAGAATGTTTATGTTGGCCAAAAATTAATAAATAGTTCATAATAAAAGGCCAATAATTTTATGAGAATGTTAATGTGGTCTAAATGAGCAGAATCATGATCAAATAATTATGAGATCCTTGAGGTAACCTATCAATTATTCAAATGAAAAGCCTGAAAAGAAGATAATAAAAACAAACAGCTCTAAGCAAGAAAAATAACTTCTAAAATCTCTAGGCTAAAGGCATACACATATGCATGACTGAATGCAGATGCACACACGGTTGGTAAACACAGAGTAACATGGCAAAAATTTAGATCAGAGTTGGCTTAACCCCCTGCAAATTTTATTTCAATGATCATCCTTCAAAAGTATGGTTAAAAGTTACTATTTCAAAAAATATATATGAAAGGTTTTACATTCCTTTCACTTGAATCTCAAAGATTTAATTTTTTTTCCCCAAATTCACTGCCCAATCATCTTATACTCTCTAAAACTTTTCTTTGGGCTATTTTATACTGATAATTTTGGTTTCTGAAATACAAAAAAGAAATAAAGAATAAGACTACAAAAACAAGTAACTAAATGTTACCTTAACAGAGTTGTTAAAAGTACATGCAATTATTACGTGTGAAATGCCTAGACAAGTAACAAGAATTTATTAGCTGCTCAGTATGTAATAATTTATTAAATCAGAGCATTATTAATTACAAAAATTAAGAGCATGATCTTTGTAACTAGAGATAAAAGTCTGAAATCTACCACTTAATAGTTGTATGACCTTAGCAGCGATAAAGCCTCCATTTTTTAATATTTTTTAACCTGTAAAATGGTTTTAGAAAGATTATATGAGATAACATACACAAAAACTAGCACCCTAAGATACATGGGAAGCACTGGATAATTAATAACTATTTATTTTCAAACACCCCCTTTTCTGAAATCATAGCACTTTATATATACCAATGTTACTAATCTTATCACATTGGGTTACTGACCTAGTACCTACTTCTATTTTCCCAGACGAGAAAGGCTCTTTAAGCCTGGCAAATTCACAGACATCTTTAAAAACTGGCCCACCTAGCGTTTTCTTCTTCAGTGCAGCTTTACTAGCTCCAATCCATAGTAAGAAACCATACTAAGTGCTTACACAAGGCAGCCACCATGCCATGTGCTTTAAAATGTGTGATCATTTATGAATAAAAAAAAAAAAAAAGTGATCATTTATCCCCCACAGTTCAGTAGAAGAAAAAAACTTAATTCTAAGTTCAGGAACTTGTCCAAGGTCATTCAGTAAGTAGGTGATGGAGCCAGAAATCAGACTTAGTTTCCTTCCTGACCAATCTTGACCACTCTTCTATACCTCTGCCCCCAATCATCATCAGCAGCAGCAGCATCATCATCATCATCTTTACTAAGCTCTCAATGTACAAGGTACTGTTCATAAAAAATACTTTAGATGCACTATTTTATTGAAATCTTAATAACCTTAAGAATAGGTACTATTACTGTCCTCAATTTACAGAAGATAAAACTAAGTTAAGTACTCTGGCACAGGGTTACACAGCTAAAAAGTATCAGTAAACTCAAATAATCTCATATCAGAACTTACAGCCACTACATATATTATTTCCTCAACACCCTTGTATCCTGCTGTTTCTTCCTTGTACCCAGGACTTACCTGGGTCCTTACTTTTATCACAAGGTATGTATCACTTATATACAAGTTAATCTACCCGCTATGAGAATGTAAGCTCCTTACTGTATCCCTAATATAGCCCAGGTCTGCGAACAAAGAAAGATTTAATAAATGTCTGCAGAACTTGTATTTGTAGCAAATGATCTTTAAACTTTATAACCTGTGATAGCTGTTCCTCAAGAAAAATATTAGTTAAAAGCCCAATATTATTAAGAGAAAAAAAAAGGTGCTACCGTTCACCCCTCAATAAAACTCTGTGCTATAAATGCACTTACTTCACAGGAGCTCGAGCATATACCTGAAGCCAGTCAGGAATTTCTGCAGTATGGTATGGATTTGCAGGTACCAGCAGGGACTGATTTCTTTCAGTTTGCTGTGGTTGATATGTGACAGGAGGGGGCTGATCATACCGAGGTACACTAAGAAAAAAGAATCAACATTCATCAGGATAAAGGCTCTAAATCTAAACAAGAAATTATAAAGAATATTATTTGATGTTTTTCAATGTGCCTCTTGCCTAAACTGAACTCCTTCTACCATATAAAAAACAGAGATGTGCCTTTTGTTTTTTACTATACCAAAAGAGTTGAGTAAAATCCACCTTCTCCAGGAAAATAACAGGTCATTAGTAATAGATCGAAATCTAAACTAAATCTTTACGTATGTTTAAGAAATTTCTTCTGTCTAGTATTTAGTCTTTTCAAGGAATGTCAAAGGAGGCCATAAAAATCTGGAGATAAATTATAACCTTCATAACAGAAACTTAAAATTAGAGTTATAATTTTCAGTAATAACTAGTAACTAGCTATACATTTATATTGGAAAGGTTGGTAGTTTCTCTCAAAATGAGAATGGATATGTTCTTCCTCCTTCAGGCTGAAAAGAAGGTCTGGAATATGTAGTACTGTAAGAGTGAGGACTGGGCTTGAAATATCCACATTAACTGTAGTATTTCCTTTCTGCATTTATCAACTTACCAAAGTTAGAATTGATTAGAACTCATTTTAAATCACAGAGACTTAAAAAAAAAAAAAAAGACCATGCTTTTAATTAGTTCTAATGGCCTAACGGGTTGGACAGAGAGAACAGCAAAGTGGGGAGAGAACTGTTATATGGGAAAATGGTAAGGAAAAATACTGAACCACCTGAAGGCTAAAGACAGAAATCTGGGAGGTCAAAATGATCTATTTCAGAATTGGAGACAAAACCAGAAGAGCCTGCCCCAAACATCAATATTTATGTGTATACCAGAAAAGGTCATTACAATACTAAACTAGGATTAAAATAAATGTTAGACTGTGATTAACAATTTAAAGATCAATATCCACTGAGTTCTACTCCTGAAACCAATACTACACTGTATGTTAACTTGAATTTAAAAAAAAATAAAGATCAATATCCAAATGGTATTGTGTTTTATCCTTATCTGTTCTTTCTAAGCAGGTACAAAGTAAAATATCCCTTGATAGTGCAACTGGGAGGTGGAAAAGAACTGCGGCTCTGCAGTCAAATATGCCTGGAGGGTTTTAACCTCAGCTTGGGCACCTTACAAGTTATATGAATGTAGGCAGAACTGCTTCACTTTTCTAACTTTCAGCCTCCTTACTTGTAAATTTGGAATAAATTCATACCAAAGATGATTGTTCTCAACAGTAAATGAGCTAATGTAAGTCAAGAGTTTTGTATATAGATTAGCATAACAGAGATAAACAGCTATTAATATTATCTATGTGAGCTTAAGAAAGGTGTTTATTCTCTCCTGTTTAATGTCTACAGAGTTGCTAAGAGAAGCAAATTGTGAAAATACTTTGTAAATTAACAATTCCATAGGGGCGCCTGGGTGGCGCAGTCGGTTAAGCGTCCGACTTCAGCCAGGTCACGATCTCGCGGTCCGTGAGTTCGAGCCCCGCGTCGGGCTCTGGGCTGACGGCTCGGAGCCTGGAGCCTGCTTCCGATTCTGTGTCTCCCTCTCTCTCTGCGCCTCCCCCCGTTCATGCTCTGTCTCTCTCTGTCCCAAAAATAAATAAACGTTGAAAAAAAAAAATTTAAAAAAAAAAAAAAAAAAAATTAACAATTCCATAGTAAAAGTTACTGATGACAAACAGAAAATTCAGCTCATGGTGGCTTGGTAGGTTAAGCGTCCGACTCTTGATTTTGGTTCAGGTCATGATCTCAAAGTCGTGAGATGGAGCCCGCGTGAGCCTCAGCACAAAGCCTGCTTAGGATTCTCTCTCTGCCCCTCCCCCACTTGTGCTCTTGCACATGCATGTGCCCTTGTTCTCTCTCAAAATAAATAAACTTAAAAAAAAAAAAAAAAACAACAGCTCAATATACTCCCAAATCTGGTTGTCAGGACCACAAAGTCTTCTGCCACCAGGTGATAGCAATCTGTCATCACATTTGGTTTTTGGGTTTTATTTGTTTGTTTGTTTTTGCATTTCCCATCATTATTCATCAACAAACATCACTGTGCTCCCACTATGTGCCTGTCTCTGTGTTGGACGCTGGGACACAGCAGGAATAAGTGGAACTCATCCCTGCTCTTGTGTGGGAATTGTGATCAGGTAGAAGCGGGAGACTCAAAATTACCCCCATGACATAGGCCTGAAAATGGAGTCCAGGGAAGGCAGCAGCTTGCCTGAAATGGTATAGAGAGTAGGTGAAGGGACCAGAGCCCAAAATAGGCAGAGTGGCCAGTCTGGCTCTTTTGAAAGGATGACAATTTCATTTGTTCAATAAACAATGATTGAATGTCACTAAATGGAATCACTGGGGAAAAAAACTTTTCAAAGTTGAATTAATAAATCCAAATATGTAAAATGATTAAAATAACACAATAATGATAAAGCTTAGTTTTTTAGGTGACATTAAAATCTATTTTCACAACAATTTTAATGGTTCTAAAAAATGCCAAAGTTTGTTATCACCAAAGATCTGCGTTATGCTAGATATTAAGGAACATCTATCAACATGCTGGCGATATTCTACCCATTTTAAATCTTATGGTTCAGAGAGAGTTAACAGGAAATATTTTCAATTTCATTAGTAAACTAATACTAGCTTTTTATGTACTTTGAAATCCAGTGTGTATCTTACATTTACATACAATATACCTCAATTTGGATTAATTACATTTCAAATGCTCAAGAGCCACATGTGACAGCTGGCTACAGTAGTCACAGGACTAGAAATCTGACCATAAATGAGATCTACAGGATAAGCCCAAAGGATCACTGGCTACATTTGTTTATTTTTATTAGAAAAATTTTTTTAATGTCTATTTATTTTGAGAGAGAGAGGGCAAGTGGGGGAGGGGCAGAGAGAGAGGGAGAGAGAGAATCCCAAGCAGGCTCTGTGCTCTCAATGCAAAGCCTGACATGGGGCTTCAAACTGTGAGATCATGAACTGAGCCGAAATCAAGAGTCAGATGCTCAACTGACTGAGCCACCCAGGCGCTCCTCACTGGCTAAATTTATTAAAAAGATCTGGGATGTTTTGTACAGTTCCAATTTTCACTTTCTTGCCTCACAACAGTAAGAAACAGAACATAAGTGTCAGAAACTGAGTAAAACAGTAAGATGTTATAATTCAGAAGAATATTTTGACACACTAGGAGGAAGGTCTGTATTATTTATAGAAATTGAAATGTAAATAGATAAATGTTTTATTTATTTATTTATATTTCTGGATATCTACAATCTAAACACTGGCATATTAAAGCAAAATCTGATCATAAGAATAATGATCGTGTTTTTGAGTTTGTCTAAAAAGGTTTTTTTATATATATAAAGCTTATTTTGAGAGACAGAGAGAGAATGAGTGAGTGCTTGGGGGAGGGGCAGAAAGAGAGAGAAGAAAGAAGAAGAAGAAGAAGAAGAAGAAGAAGAAGAAGAAGAGAAAGAGAGAGAGAGAGAGAGAGAGAGAGAGAGAGAGAGAATGAGAATGAATTCCAAGCAGGCTCCACCTGCTGAATTCCAAGCAGTGCAGAGCCTGGTGCATGGCTTGAACCTCTCCACTGAATTCCAAGCAGTGCAGAGCCTGGTGCATGGCTTGAACTCACTAACTGTGAGATCATGACTTGAGCCGAAATCAAGAGTCAGGCACTAGTTAACTGGCTGAGCCACCAGGCATCCCTTGTTTTTTGTCTTTAAAGATTTTATTTGAAAGTAATCTCTACTCCCAACATGGGGGTCAAACTCACAACCCCCATATCAAGAGTCGCACACTCTACTGAACCAGCCAGGTGCCCCTAAAAAAAATTTTTTTTTAATTATTAAAACCGTTACTGAATCTAAGTCCTAAGAAAAATGTCATAAACTTTTAAAAATAAATCTTTCAAATATCAAACTTCAGGATGCCTTTCTCTTTAACGAAAATAGGAATTCAAGATCTAACATTAGATAACCTCAATAAAAAAACTTAAAAATAGAAGTGAAACTATACCTAGGAGCACAAGGATGCCTATATTGAGCCTTCTTATTTGTGTGATCCACGTAATAGGTTCCAAATTCTGATGACTCAACTCGCTCCCATCCTGGAGGAAGTCCTTCTCGCTCAAGAGGATGGCTCCAATGAGTTGTATTTGTGTTGTATCTATATAATATTTTCTCCCTCTCATTGTCCAGTCCACAGACCAGCCAGGAGGAAGAGGCAAATCTTCAGAACCATGGTTAGTTAAATTTCCTAAAGATGTAGCAGCAACTCTCCCAATTCCTGAGGATAAAGAGAGAAAAAGAACAGAACAATTATTCAAAGCTAAAAAATATGCCATATGAGAAACAGTTACAAAATCAACTATCCTGCTTATACTCTTTGGCCAAAATCCATGATTTCATAATTATAAATAAAAATTTTCATGAAACTAGCCAGTATTACTAATGTTTAATTACAAAAAAGGGAGGAAACTAGATTTCCTCTTTGAAATTAGTTTTTTTTTGGTTGATGCCTCCATCACCAGGCTATATAAACATTTAGCTATTAGCAAAGCTACGTATGTATATTGCTAAAGGAAAAGTGATGAAAATAAAATTTCACCCCATTCAAGATTTAAGATTTGACATCTCACCTAAAACAGCAAAAATAAATTTGTAAAACTGTTTCTGGTTTATGATTACTTAAATATAATCTAGCTGTGCCCTAGAACCATTAAGTAAATTTATCAAGGTAGCATCATATGAGGTCAACATACAAAAATCAATTAAATATCTGTATACTAGCAACAACTGGAAACAGATTATACCACTTACTATAGCTCCAAAAAATCAAATATTTACATATTAATAAAACAAAATATAGACAACAAATTACATGAAGAATCTGTATGCTGAAAACTACAAAACACTGATGAGAGAACTGAAAGATGACCTATCATGTTAATGGACTGGAAGACTCAACATAAAGATGCCAATTCTTCCTGAAATGACCTTTAAGATAATTCCACTCAGAAGTCCAGCAGGAGTTTTATAGATACAGACAGAAATAGGCAGACTCTAAAATGTATATGGAAAGACAAAAGAACTGCAGAAGCCAAGAAAAAATTTTGTTTTAATTATTTTCAATGTTTATTTTTCAGAGAGAGAGACAGAGAGAGATCAAAATTGAGCAGGAGAGGGGTAGACAGAGGGAGACACAGAATCTGAAGTAGGTTCCAGGCTCTGAGCTGTCAGCACAAAGCCCAATGCCGGGGCTCAAACTCACGAACCATGAAATCAGGACCTGAGGTGAAGTTGGACACTTAACCAACAAGCCACCCAGGTGCTCCAAAGAGCCAAAAATTAAAAAAAAAAAAAAAAAAAAAAAAAAGAACAACGTTGGAGGATTCAAGCTACCTGGTTTCTTTTTTAAAGTAATCTCTATGCCCAGGGTGGGGCTCAAACTCATGATCCTAAGATCAAGAATCACATGCTCTACCAACTGAGACAGCCAGGTTCCCCTTATATTACCTGACTTAAGAATTAAAACAGCGTGGTATTGGCAAAGGACAAACAGATAAATGGAACAAAGAATCCTAAAATATACCTACACATACACTATCAATTGGTTTTAACAAAGATGAAAAGACAATTTGATAAAGGATAGTTTTTTCAACAAATGGTGTTAGAATTGGACATCTATATGCAAAAAAATTAATCTATACATTCTACCTTCTATAAGCCTAAGAGGGATCATATACCTAAACATAAAACTATAAACCTTTAAAAAAAAAAAGGAGGATAAATTTTTGTGACCTTACATTAGGCACAGTTCTTATATGCTGAAAGTGTAACCTATAAAAGAACCTGTATACAAATGTTCACAGCAGCTTTATTCATAATAGGCAAAAACTGGAAACAGCCCAGATTCTTCAATAAGTGAATGGGTTAAATGAACTCTGATACATATATAACCCAGAATACTATTTGACAATAGAGGAACTATGATACATACACCAATTTATATCAATCTCTAGGGAATTTTGCTGAGTGAAAAATGCCAATCTATCTCAAAAGGTTACATGCTGTATAATTATATAACATTTTTGAAATGATAAAATTTTAGAAATGGAGAATAGTGATTATTTGCCAAGGTTGGAAAGAGAGGTGAGTGTGGTTATAAAAGGGCAAACATAAAAGATCCTTGTGGTGACAGAACTCTTGTGTCTTTACTATGGTGGTGAAATACACAATCTACACTACACACACACACACACACACACACACACACAAAGTGTTCAAGTAAAGTAAAACTAGGGAAATCTGAACATGATGGATGCATTGTACTGAGGTCAACATCTTAGCTATACTATAGTTTTGCAAAGTGTTCAGCAATGGGGGAAACTAAAGTGTACAGAGGATCTAAGTTATTTCTTACAACTGCATATGAATCTACAATTATCTTGATAAAAACTTTAACTAAAAAACAAAGAGGCATAACCTTCAGATTCAATATACATGTAATAACTGCCAAAAACATCTGAGATAGAGTAAGAACAGTAAAGAAAGAAATAGAGATAAGAAGAGAGCACTGTGAAAAACTAGTTAGCCCAAAACACTACTCTGGTATTTTCTCATTTTCCCTCCACAACCTTCCACAATGCTTCCATCTCTAGCAATCATAGGAGGAGATTTCAAACAACTGGCAAATAAAAACTTAATTTATTCAATATGTATAATAAGACCAGTACAACATCAATTCTTAAGAAAAATTAAAGAGTTCTTCAAAAAGGTACAAATTTATTTAAATGAACATTCAGAAAAATGTCCCAAAGCAGAGGGGGAAAATAATGCAACTAAATATCCTCCCATTAATTAAAAGAAAAGAGGACGAAGCAATCAACTCTCTGAAGGAAGATCACAAAGAAAAGCAAGAACCCCAAAGATAGGATGGTAAGACAACAAAGATAAAAGCTATGCTCAGGAAAGAAAGATGAAGACAAAAAATGGAAGAAAAACATCATGTTTGTACAATGGAGAAACCTGGCAAATCTTAACCCAAGTTATGAATGTTCAGTATCACCAGTAATGTCATAGTACATATCATGTACACTCCCTATATGTGACACGAAGAGGATATTCCACTTTGTGGCATTCTTTCCAAAAACGAAAAATCCCAGTCTACATCATGAGAAAAACAGGAGACAAACTCTAACTGAAGGATGATCCACAAATATCTGACAAGTATTCCTCACAACTATCAAGGTTGTGAAAAACAAAGAAAGGAATAAACAGTTGTCATAGACCAAAGAACACTAAGGAAACATGACAACTAAATGCAACAATTTGGTAAGGGAGCCAAGATGTCCACAAAGTTCCAAAATGGCTCATCACCTTTACCAATGCCCTATTAAAACCATGATCCTAACCTTTTCATGACAACACCCCACCTATACTTGCTCAAAGTATTATGGCACTAATTTTTTTTTTCAAACTATTGGGATAATTTTATAAAACCCATTGAGAGAAGAATGTACAGTACAAAATAACTCAAAACCAAGATTTAAAACACAAACATTCCTAGTAATAAACAGGTCTAGCAGACAGGGAAAAAAAGCTGTATCAAGCTCTAGCACATGAGACCCCCCCACTCTAAGTTCAGCCAGAATGCTGAAACTTCAATAACAAACATGCCAAATCTGAAAAAAGCATGCAAGGGCACATTAACACTCTTACAAAGGGAAGAGCACTGACATTACTAGTGTCTCTCTGTCCCTGGCCTTTTCCAAATGAAGTAGTTCATACACAAAATAACTCTAAGGTAGTAGTATCACTACCAATTTACCAGACGAGGAAACAAAGATTCAAGTAAGTTATTTTACCAAAACCCAGAGTTGGTACATGGTCAAATGACGAATATATTACTAACAAAGTGTCACACAAAGATCAACTGTAATTCTTCAAAGAAAAAATATGCTACATTACTACAAGAAAAAGCAGCTACCAAGTCTGAACTCAATCAGTGGAAAAATAACTTGTTTCTGAGATTACAGGAAAAAAATTAGTTTTCCATTATTTCGATTAGTTTCAGAAAAGAATGAGTGGCATTCATAATCCTCAAAATAACTTCCATTTCATATAAACACCTTCCATTTATATGAGTAAACACTCATATGCTAAAAACAATTATTTCCCATACATAAGGATAAAGGATAACACAAGGATATTATTTTGTCTCTCCACCAAGATTTATTAGATATGCCGCCAAAGAATTACAGCTGGCAGGTATCTGTGAAATCTGCCCTTATAGACAAAGCTCAAAAAATTCTGGTTTGCTAATTTTGTAGTGGATATGAGAATAAAATGAATCTGAATTCTAAGGAAGGTCCACAGGCCTCAGGTAAAAAATACTAAACATCACAGCCCATGTTATAATCAAGATGTTGATAAAGAGATGTAAGCATTGAACCAAGCCAACTACTTTTTCTCCTCCTCTGCAAAATAATTACAAATAAAGTTGTATCCCTAAAGATTATTTACATCTCCTTAAAGATGATTCTAGGTTCACTAAATATTTATGCATTTCCTGGAGTAAACTTAACTTCAGTGTTTTTTTGTAAAGTCTGACACTTTTCAGTTCAATTTTGGTAACTTGAGTTCATAAGTTCAAGTCTTACATGGGGCTCTCTGGTGTCAGCACAAAGCCTGCTTGGGATCCTCTGTCCCTCTTCCGCTTGTGTGTGAGCTCTCTCAATGAACACTGGGGCACCTGGGTGGCTCAGTCAGTTAAGCGTGGCTCAGATCATGACCTCATGTTTTGTGAGTCTGAGTCCCACGTCAGGCTCTGTGCTGACAGTTTGGAGCCTGGAGCCTGCGTTGGATTCTGTGTCTCCCTAGCTCTTTGCCCCTCCCCCCCCCCCCCTCTCTCTCTCTCTCTCTCTCTCACACACACACACACACTCTCTCTCTCTCAAAAATAAACATTAAAAAATAAACATTTTAACGTTTTTATTTATTTTTGGGACAGAGAGAGACAGAGCATGAATGGGGGAGGGGCAGAGAGAGAGGGAGACACAGAAACGGAACCAGGCTCAGGGCTCCGAGCCATCAGCCCAGAGCCTGACGCGGGGGCTCGAACTCCCGGACCCGAGATCGTGACCTGGCTGAAGTCGGACGCTTAACCGACTGCGCCACCCAGGCGCCCCTAAAAAATAAACATTTTAAAATACATAAATAAATCATAAAAGTTTTGAGGCGCCTGAGTGGCTCAGTCAACTGAGCGTCCAACTCTTGATCCCAGGATCATGGGATGGAGCCCTTTGTCAGGCTCTGCAGGGAGTGTGGAGCCTGCTTAAAAGTCTCCCCCTCTCCCCACCCCTCCCCCCTCCCTTGTGTGCAAGCTCTTTTTCTAAATAAATGTTTTAGAAGTCTGTTACTTAAACCTGTATAGAACTAAATTATTTAAATGCAAAACAAAGGAATTCAGTCTGCCATTAGTATTCCAACTAAAGACTTCCTGTTAACAGTAGAATTCCTTCCTTTGGCACATGGATTGGGTGCCTGACCAGTACATTGGCCAAAACATTAAAGGTCAAATTTCGCAGCTAAACAGAGAACTTGCTAGGCCCTAAACCTCTTTGAGACCTTATACAATCTGTTTTTGGCTTCTGCCAAATACAGTAACATAAAGTTAACCCTTGAGATAAGGTGTTTCCTGAAAGTCTAAGTAATTGGCAGGATATACTACTTTCATTAAGTCATTACAAAACTATTTTCTTCCTCATCTTTTTAATGTTTACTACATTAGAAAACAATCAAAATTTAAAGTTGTAGAAATAAATCTGTCTATAGCACATCTTATCTTCCCACAAACTTTCTCCTTTCCATTCATTCAAATTCCTTGAACTCTCGTCAGCATAAATCATGAAAATATAATGAAGTTTCAAGTCTTTTCAGGATAAATTCAAGAAACTTCCAGCTACTTTTTCCTATTCAGATTATTTTTCTTTCTGGAAAACACAGCTGTTAGGCTTTTCTGCTCGGTTAATAATTGATTATTAATCCTTCCCTGACACTTACTCCTTCAAAGAACTGGTTTTTTTCCTAAAAGGTAAAGCATTAAATCTTATTGCCCTGATAGAAACTGTTATTAAGTGAAATTTCTCAAGTATATGATCACTGCTCTAATAAACACAAATCTTTTTTTAAAATGACATTCTTGTGGCGCCTGGGTGGCTCAGTCAGTGAGCATCCAACTTGGCTCAGGTCACAATCTCATGGTTCATGGGTTCGAGCCCATATCAGGCTCTGTGCTGACAGCTCAGAGCCTGGAGTCTGTTTCAGATTCTGTGTCTCCCTCTCTCTCTCTGCTGCCTCCTCCATTCAGGCTCTGTCTCCCTCTCAAAAATAACATTAAAAAAAATTTTTTAATGACATTTTTGGGGCACCTGGGTGTGGCTCAGTCAGTTAAGTGTCCAACTTCAGGTCATGATCTCACGGTTCATGGGTTTGGGCCCCCCCTGGGGCTCTGTGCTGACAGCTCAAGGCCTGGAGCCTGCTTCAGATTCTGTGTCTCCCTCTCCCTCTGCCCCTCCACTATTTGCATTGTCTCTAGCTCTCAAAAATGAGTAAATGTTGGGGCGCCTGGGTGGCGCAGTCGGTTAAGCGTCCGACTTCAGCCAGGTCACGATCTCGCGGTCCGTGAGTTCGAGCCCCGCGTCAGGCTCTGGGCTGATGGCTCGGAGCCTGGAGCCTGTTTCCGATTCTGTGTCTCCCTCTCTCTCTGCCCCTCCCCCGTTCATGTTCTGTCTCTCTCTGTCCCAAAAATAAATAAAAAAAAAAAAATGAGTAAATGTTAAAAAAAAAATTTTTGTTGTTGTTTAAATGACATGCTTTAGAGGCACCTAGGTGGTTCAGTTGGTTAAGCGTCAGACTTTTGGTTTTGGCTCAGATCATAATCTTGAGGTTTTCTGAGTTCAAGCCCAGAATTGGGCTCTGCACTGACAGTGTGGAGCCTGCTTGGGATTCTCTCTCTCCTCTCTCTCAAAATAAATAAATAAACTTTAAAAAAAGTTTAAACTTACCAAAACTATGTCAGACTGCCACTAAGAGAGGATTAGTAGAAATTCAGTTCTTGCAGTATTTCCTCAATGATATTTTGTGAATCAAAATTTTAAAACAGTATTTTAACTTAGCATTACTAATTCTAAATACTTATATTTAGACAGAAAAGTGTTAGGAATTTTATTAGTGATGTCTCCAATACACATAAATATAAGAAAAATGAGTGTGAAGTATTTATGGTAAATAGATTCTTTTAAGCTATTATTCCTGCTACCCCTCAGCTAACCAAAACTGTCTTAAGACTCCAGATGTGAAATCTCTGGACTCATTCATTTAGTCAAGCATTTGTAGTTGCAGCACCTCCTATGCAGCCAAGTGCTATGCTAATCCTATCTGACTTTTCTCTTTCCCTCATCTCTCATATCCCATTTGTGGCCAAGTCCCATCAATGCAGATGTATCCCACTTCTTCCCTTCCCAAATGCTTGCAGCTGAGGTCAGGTCCTCATTAACATTTAAAATATAATCTCCAAACGTGCACCAATGGAAGATTATGGATGATTGTGGAGTCACCAAAACTACTCATAAATAGTGTATAATGTTAAGAAACTCATTCAAGTAGGGGGGCCTGCCATGGCTCAGTCCGTTATGCTGACAGCTCAGAGCCAGAAGCCTGCTTCAGATGCTGTCTCCCTCTCTCTACCCTGCTCATGTCTCTGTCTCTCAAAAGTCAACAAACGTTAAAAAAAAAAAAACAAAAAAAAAAAACCTTTTTTAAAGCAAAAAAAATAAAAGAAACTCATTCAAGTAAAAAGCAGGGGTATGAAACTATACAGAGTACAATCACAATATGAAAAAAAAAAAGAATTCCATAAAAAAAAGATGAAGGAAATTAACTGAAACACTATCAATCTCCGGCCTGATGAGTACTTTCCCTTTACTTTTCCACTTACAAATTTTCTACAGTAAGCAGCTATTAACTCTAAAAAAAAAAATGAGTTTTTTTTAAAAAGCTTACTATTTTGGTTGGATAACAAATTATTCCTGAGATTTAAAATTACTCAATATTAGAAATATCCAAAATAAACACCAAAGCATGCAACTGTCTAATCCTTTGACCTAGATGCTCTTTAAAAACAAAAAGGCACAGGGGCGCCTTGCTGGCTCAGTCAGTGGAGCATGCGACTCAGTCTCAGGCTTGTGAGTTCAAGCACCGTGTTGAGGAGTAGAGATTACTTAAAAAAAAAAAAAAAAAAAAAATCTTAAAATCAAAAAGGCACTCAACCATGTTAATTTCTACATGCCTAGGAAAGCTCTCCTCTTCGATGTCCCAATGAGATTCCAAAGTCAGCTTTCACAAAATAAGCTGCTTTTACCAACTATTCTCCATTATTCCTCAATTTTCAAAACTTCAGTGATTTACTTTCTCCTAAAACCATAATTCTCAATTTTTCCTTCAAAAGCATCACAGATTTGCCCTTTTCTCTCCCATACCACTGGTACCTGCAGTTATCTTTTCTCTAGCCATCTATCTTGAGTACAACTAGTAATATTTACACACTGGCTCTTATAAAATGACTTGTTTTTTGGGGGTGTCTGGGGGCTCAGTCGGTTAAGTATCCGATTCTGGCTCACGTCATGATCTCATAGTTCATGGTTTTGAGCTCTGCATTGGGCTCTCTGATGACAGCTCAGAGCCTGGAGCCTGCTTCAGATTCTGTGTCTCCATCTCTCTGCCCCTCTTCTGCTCAACTCTCTCTCTCTCTCAAAAATAAACATTAAAAACATGTTTTTGAATGACTTGTCTTTTTGAAATCTTCGATGGCTTCTATTTGACTCATGTTTAAATCCTTCAGTCTGTTGTTGAACCACAAATCTGCATTCTGCCTCACATCTTTCTTTAAACTAGAACTACACAGTTCTTTGGATTTACATGTCTACTCTGTTTTCACCAGGTTATTCCTAATTTTCCACCTCAAATGACCTTCCTCTGCCCCTGTCTGAAGTCCAAGCTCAAAGTACAGTTCAAGTCCTACCTCTTCCACGAATCATTCTTTAAGTATCCCAGCCTGGGGTGCATAGGTGACTCAGTTGGTTAAGCGTCTGCCTTTGGCTCAGGTCACAATCTCACAGGTTCTTGAGTTCAAGCCCCACATTGGGCTCTCTGCTGTCCCTGCAGAGCTGGCTTCAGATGCTCTGTTCCCCACTCTCTCTGCTCCTCCCCCACTCATGCACAGGCATATGAACTCTCCCTCTCAAAAAAAAAAAAAGTATTCCAGCCTACCCTGACACCTCTTCTGACTCCCCTATTGTACTTAGTACTGCAAAGTCTAACAACCATTCTGTGATTATTGTGTATATGTTGGTTTTGTTTCCCAAGTAAGATACCACAGGGCACAGAGGGCAGATACCAAGAAGGTCAGAGAAAATAAATAAATGATTAATACTAAATGTATAAAATGTTTTCTACACTCAGGCTCCAAACTATTTCTAAGTCACCTTGAAGTTCCCTGAGTTAGAAAGTAAATGTGTCGTGTATTATTTTTATACTGTCAAGATTTAAAGCCTACAACTTATCAGGAAAAAAACAATCAGATAAAAGTTTAATTTTCAGCTCTTGCTTCAGTTTATCTAGTGTAATCCAGTACTTTAGGAATAAAGTAGAATTGTGCATTTCTATGTCTTCTGCCCCTTGTACAAATATCCCCAAGTTAACATGGAAAGCAGATTGAAAAAAAATTATATGGCTAATATGTTTGTTCATTCCAAAAAGATCAACAAAAACAGGCTTAACACCCAACCATTTGACAGAAGTTTTTCTGACCAACCTGGGAAATAATTATTGAACTATGTAAGCAGTTTTGTTAAGAGAAACAATGTAGGTTCTATCCCTTACCATGCCCAATTCTTCCTATCCACCTTTCTTTTCTCAAGTTTAAGTCCACGTCCACTTTCTTTGAAACTCTAACATTCCCATTCTACCAAATTATTAACAAAACTGGCAAAATGGGAAAGTATTTTTCTGGGAATGTCTGTTGGCTTCCCAAAACAATCCAGAAAAGAGCATCTTTTTAATTGTTAATAAATCTAATGTAGGATTTGTAATTTTAAGTTACCTGAGGCATGCCTCCCCTGATTCTGTGGCATTCTTTGGAAGAGATCGTGGTTGTATTCATAATATCTATAGTCTTCATGTGCACGATCTCCAAGTGGGCGCCTTCTCTGACCATCAAAATAATTATCTGAATAATAATATCGGGAACCAGAGTCTCCATTTTCAACAGCAAAATTAACTTCTGTTAAAAATGACTGAGAAGATCCATACTCCCTAGGGACATCTGCTAGACTCCTGGCAAGATAAGAAGGTGCAGATAATCTGTTGCTTTCTCTTCTCATTATTTCATGAGGTGTTCTTTGAATTGGAGTTCTAAGAAAACTCTGGTTTCTTGAAACTATTCCATCACCAGAAGCTGAAAAGGCATTTGGGCTTGATTCTGGCAAACAGATATCAGTTCGTCTTGGAATTGTTGGACCATGTCGAATAAATGAAGGCATGAGATCTACAATAAAACAAAGAGTAAAATGACCACTTCATTAAGGAATTAAATACACTTTTCAAAAGCTGTTCATTTACACCTATTACCCCAAAATGCAAAATTTCAATGGACTCAAGCACACATCATTTAAAATTCTGACTTAAGATAGTACTTGGGTATTTAAAAATTAATGCTAATTAATATTTTCCCACTCAAATGAACTTATAATTTATATCAACGGGGTATGTGTAAACTTAGAATCAAATGTATTCTGCATACCACCACACAAAACAAGATGAAATGTCAGTAAGCTTAATTATGGTTAATGAAATACTCATTAATAAATGTGTAAAAATTGGGGCATCTGGGTGGCTCACTCGGTTGGGCGGCCGACTTTGGCTCAGGTCATGATCTCACGGTCCATTAGTCTGTGAGTTCGAGCCCTGAGTCAGTCTCTGTGCTGACAGCTCAGAGCCTGGAGCTTGCCTTGAGTTGTGTGTCTCCTTCTCTCTCTGCACATCCTCCACTCGCACTCTGTCTCTGTCTCTGTCTCTCTCAAAAATAAACATTAAAAAAAATTTAATAAATGTGTAAAAATAGGAAACAATCTAACAAATAGATAAAATTACCAGTATAATTTAAGATTTTTTTGTTGATTTCAGTTCATTTTCAAAATTCCCAAAAATCCTTTTTCAAGCAAACACAATTTCAAGAATAAAACAAAACATGTCATTCCCAAACATGTAAAGGTAAATTCCTTTAAAAAGAAAAAAAAAAAAACTTTAATTAACCTGGTTTCCTTTTGGATTACGTGGCACTAGTACATTAGTACACTAATCAAAAGCTGGAAAGCCAAAAAGTTAGCTATGAAAATTAAAAAATAAAAAGATCTCATTTCAAAGAGGCACACAAATGTTGAAGCAGTTCAAAAATGCCAAGCCTCAAACTATGGCTCCCTTAAGAACAAGTAATTATAATTCAAAACAAAAGATAACAGAACAATGGCCTTCAGGATATAGTACTTCTGAATATAGAACTTACATGGCTTAGACACGCCAGGTTAGAAAGCAAATAACTTTATAACAAAAAGAAAACTAGATTTGGAAACTTTTATTAGCTAAGTAAACAAATTAGAGAGCACTAATATTAAGCTTTAGAAGCTAACTCTAGAAAATCAATATTCAAATAAGCAAGCTCAAAACTTGATGAAATTAAAAAATACTACATCATTATTTGCTTTAAAGTATGGCAAACGTGGGGCGCCTGGGTGGCTCAGTCAGTTAAGCGTCTGACTTCAGCTCAGGTCATGATCTCACGGTCCGTGAGTTCGAGCCCCGCGTCAGGCTCTGTGCTGACAGCTCAGAGCCTGTTTCAGATTCTGTGTCTCCCTCTATCTCTGACCCTCCCCCATTCATGCTCTGTCTCTAAAATAAATAAACGTTAAAAAAAAAAAAGTATGACAAACATATTTCATGATTTCAAGTAATGTTTAATGAAGTTTATTTGCAGCAAACTGTAACCTATCATAAATTTAACCAAAAACCTAAAAGCATATGTAACTGAAAAATAAACTGCTAAAAAAAGGTTTAAAAATCAACTTTCATGGGCACCGAGCTGGCTCAGCAGGAAGAGCAAGCAGCTCTTGATTTGTGGGGTCATGATTTCCAGACCCACATTGGGTGTACAGATTACTCAAATAAACTTAAAAAATAAATAAATAAAAATCAATTTTCAGGTTACTGATGCATCCATCTAATCTATTTTGATGTTCTACCAAGAAAGAACTGCAAATACAAGAATAAATTTCCAAAGCAGATGATGTGGTTATTATTTTTTAAAAAACATGCTCCATGCCTGGTGGCTCAGTTGGTTAAGCGTCCTGTCTTGACTTCGGCTCAGATTATGATCTCACAGTTATGTGAGTTCGAGCCCGACATCAGGCTCTGTGCTGTCAGCACGGAGCCTGCTTGGGATTCTTTCTTTCTCTCTCTCTCTCTCTCTCTCTCCCACCCCACCCCCCACCCCCGCGCCCGACTTGCGCTCTCTCTCGAAATAAGTAACTAAACTTAAAAAAAAAAAAATGCTCTCCACACCTCTCTGCGTGATCCTGGATAAATACTAGGAACCTCTATGAACAGCTTTCCCAATTACAGTATGAAGTAATTAATGGTTAAGTCACAAGGTTATTAGGAACTTCCAAAAAGTACACTTACACAAGTGCTCAGTATGCAGTATAAACATCAAAATATTAGTTCCTTACTTCACAAATGTCCTGAACACACAAGCAAAAATTAAAAATTAACAAGATTCAGCTGAAAAATGAGAGTCAAATACCTGAATTGAAAAGTGATGGGGAGGTGGAGAGAAATACAAACTATTAAAAAAAAAAACAAACAAAAAAAACTTCCTGGCAATTTCTCCTAAAATACGATAGAAATCATTTTCAGTACTTCGCCTTTTTTGGAGTGGGGGGGGGGGGGCGGAGGGGAGGGTGTTATTTGAAGCAATTCTCACGAATATACCCAAATACACATGATTTTGGCTTCTCTAAGATCTAGGATTGATGAGGCTTTGGGAAGCGGCTACAATAGCGACGGTCAACTGTCACCTCTTCACATGTCTGCATCCAGCAGAAGGCTAAGGAAATTCTACTCGGGTTTGCACAACTCCCAGCACGGACGAGTAACACCCGAAATGTTTGCAAACACAAGGCATATCTTGAAGTATCTAGAAGAGGAAAAAGTATGCCCCAGTCTAATCACTTTCACCCCATAGCATCGGGCAATCGGCAACCTAAGTGTTTCCTTAAGAACCTCTTGCTTCCAGTAATCAAAACGAAACAACACTCTGCCATGGGGGGACAGTAAAGTTTGTTGTTTTTAGGAAGGCCCACGGAGGAGGGACTAATCTAAGTTTCTATACTGTATCGGCTTTTAAACGATGACCACCACTTCGGGCACACAAAACATTAAAGAACAGTATTTCATAGAGACCAGTAGGAAAGAAAAGCCGCAGGAAGCCGCGTCGGGAGCCCCGCCTGGCCCCCCGCAGCCGCTCGGGCCAGGTGTGGGTGCGCCCCGCCCGACACTCACTCCGCAGCAGAGGCGACGTCTCCTTCTTCACGTACTTGCCCTGCACCTCGGCGGGCTTGGACACTTCGTTTTTGGTCTTCTTTCGGGACAGCATCCTTGTCGACGAGGCCCCAGGCCGCGCCAAGCAGCCTCTTTAGGGCTCCGCGCAGGGCGCCGGTCGGCCCCGCCGCCACCTCCGCCGGGCGCCGCCGCCCTCCTTCCCTCCCGAGCCGCCGCCGCCGCCGCGCCTCTCCGCAGCCCGGGTCGCCCGCAGGGACTGCCGCATGTTCGGGGCGCTAAGCGCGCCGGCCACAGCTCAGTCGCCTGTCAGTCCTTTCCCGGATATCTGCCCACTCCGCGATGCTGCCCTAGAACTCTGTGAGCAGAGGCCAGAAACGCCCGGCCAGGGCCATGGTCCGCCGCCGGCCGCCTAGTAACGCTACCGCCGCCGCCGCCGCCACCGCCTACGTCCCGGTAAACTTTCCCCGCGGCCGCTGGAATTCTGGGAAACTCGACGCTGCGCGAGCGCCGCCACCGCCCTTCCCCCACCCCAGGTCCGGGGCGCGGCTCAAGCTGCGGGACGCCGGGAGGCGCTGTCAGCTAACGGGCCCGTCCCACTGTCTCCTCGCAGGAGAAGCGGGTCCTGCGGACCGCAGAGGACTGAGGACGAAGTCCGCCAGACTGAGCGCAGAGGCCGTCTCACGCTCTTGCTGTGGAACCCCTTCTACACCACAGATTTTCCCCCAGGACCTTGAGGGAGCGGGCGACGCCCCCCTACGCGTTCCCGTCGTCATCCTAGAGTGAGGACGTCCCTCTTGGAGTTTGTTGGACTGGTAAATTCAGGTCCCTGCTAACGCAGAATGCGAACAGAGTTGAAGGTCCACAACGCTCCGGCTAGTGCGGTGACAAAAAATTCAAGGTGCCCCTTTTAATTGGGAACATTAATCTGTCCATTACTAGTTAAATATAAATCAGTCGTCTCCTGTATGCCAGGGTGCGTCTTTCTGATAAAGGAAAAACGGAGGAAAACAGCAAAATGGAGTTTATACTACCTCTTCTATAAATTTGATGTTCCCATAGTATTTATCATCGCTCTCTTTGTTACATTTTATAGCACATAATTCCTCTTGGAATTAAATATTACAATCTTAGAATTTGTTTAGCGTATTAAGCACTAAAAGGTCAAGACCTAAAATTTTTAATTTAAAACAGAACTTAGTTTCTTTTGTGTAACTTAGAGGCGCTCCCAAATGTATGCAATAATATTTGAGAAATAAGGGGATCCATCCCCTAAGGAGCAGATTAAGGCTTGGATGATGGAGAATGCTTTCCCTGAGATTGAAAGCGTGTTAGATGTAAAACAATTAAAAAGCAAGGATTTTTTTTTACTTTTTAAGATTAGGAAGATGGTCACATTTTGTTTTGCCATAAACAATCAAATAAGACGTTTTATCTAGTGTCTGTCTCCATCTTTGAATGCTGTTATGCTCCTTTGCTACAGAGTTTCTCACGATTAATAACCAACAAATAATTATTGAGCATCCACTGTGCTAGACACCGTTCTAAATGATTGGAATACAGCAATAGACAAAACAGACAAGAATCCCTACTCCCATGGGGAAGAGAGACAATAGAGAAAAATAAGTAAAACGTACTGTGCTAATTATTACATAGTAATAAGTGTGGAAGTGAAAATAAAACAAGAAAAAGAGGTTTTGTGATTTTAGGCAGTGTGGTAAAATAACACAGAAGGCTCATGAGAAAGAGATGTTGGAGTTAATTGGCAAATTGGAGGACTGGTAAGTCTATGTAGCTGGAGTAGAGGCGGAGAATAGTGGGAATTAAGTTAGCGAGGTAACAATGGCTAGGGCATCTAGGGCCTTTTAGGGCATTGCAAAGAATTTCACTTTGAGCAGAGGAGTGATGTCGATCTAACTTAATGTTTTAGTAAGATCACTTTGGATGCTGTGTTGAGCATGGATCGAAAGGGAACAAAGGTAAACGTAAAAAGATAGTTAGAAGCTATTGCTGGCTTGGACCAGGGTAACAGTAGAGATGATAAGAAGCACTCATGTTTTGGGCATATCTTAAAGACGGAGCCAAGAGGCGCCTGGGTGGCTTACTCAGTTGAGCATCCGACTCTTGATTTCAGCTTGGGTCGTGATCCCAGGGTCATGGGATCAAGCCTGCTTTGGGCTCTGTACTGAGCATGGAGCCTCCTTAAGATTCTCTCTCTCTCTCTCTCTCTCTCTCTCTCTCTCTCTCTCTCTCTTTCTCTTGCAAATAAAAAAGGACCAAGCCAACAGGATTTGTTGACAAATTGAATGTGAAGTGTGAGAGAAAGAAATCAAGGATCACTCCTGTACATATGTAAATCTTAATGATAGAACAGAACTCCATAAATAGGAGAGTAGACACTGAGAAGAACATGAGAAAAGCCATGACTTGTTCCTGTGGTTCAGGTAGTAAGGCCCAGTACTAAAAACTGTTGCTCGTGTGGATGGAGGAGTGATGAAACAAATGAGGAGACACTGGGGTTTTGTTATAGATAGGATATGAGGCTGGGAGAGATGAAGGAGGGACAGGGGCATTCAAAGAGCCAGGTTTCTGCCTATGCCTTACCTCAGAAGGAGAAGAGAACAAAAGGATATTAGGACCTTGTTAATAACACCAGCTCTCCTACACCTGGAGTTTTCTCAAAGACTGAAACACAGGCTACCTTTTACATTGGTGGGGGAAGGAATCAGAATTTTATAGTTGGGAAAGAATTGAGATCTGCTAAGCTAACCTCATTTGATCGATGTGGAAACAAAACTAGAAAAATTAAGTTGTTTTGCCTCAGATTGTGTTCCTAGTGGCAGACTAGTCTCAGAACTGGGGTTTTCTGTTCCCATATTGCACCTCTTTCTGCTGTGGCACAATAAGAATCCCACTAAGTGAGCCCGGACTGTTTCTAACACAGTTGTTTTGAAAATCATCCACATTCCCTACTAAGCACTCCTCTTTTCAATGCTATTTTAATTCTTTTAATTACAGTACAGAGAAAGTCTCAATTAGGTGCTCTTTTTAAGAGTTATAATTTGCCTTTTTATCAAGGAGTGTAAATTCCAGAATTAACAATCTGCAGACAGTCTCAGCAGTTGCAATGCATAACAGTATGTGAACTTTAAATACAAATTCTTAAATCCAGAGGCTTTGAATTCACATCTGTTTTCTAGAAATTCCTGGACTTCTGGGAGTTTTTATTAAGTAATCCAGACTTTGCAGCTATAGTTCCCCAGGCATTGCTTTTGATAAGGCTAATACTGTATTACAGAACAGAGATATTATCTCCCTTTCAGTTGCTTTCTCAGTAGAGAAAAGGGACAATTAGGGAGTTACCCATGTCTTTATTAATTTAGCATTAAAATTTCTTTTAAAGAAGTGATAAGGTAGGACTCTGGGCTAACCTCATAGCTCCCTTGGTCTTAGTTTTCTCATCTGAAAATGAAGAAATTGGACAAGTTGAATTCCCAAAGTGTCTTTCAGCCCTACAGTTTTGTGCCACATCTGTAAGAAAGATATACAAAAACTAAAACAATTGCCCTAGTAGGATAATAGGCAGATAGGTGACTTCTCATCTTTAAAAATCTTTATCTTTATTGTTGTTTTCACTAAAACAAAAGTTAAAGTAAAAGTTACCATATCACCATTATATAAAATTATTATTAGTATAAAAATAAAATTTCATGCCTGATGGCTGTTTTCAAAGAGAGCCAATGTTCTTATGCTGTTTCTATTTTCTCTTGCTAGAAATGTGTAAAATTTGAAAAGGTGAACTATCTAATAAAAGTTCAAGTAAGGACCAAATGAAGTAAGCCCTACATATGGAGCTTTGTCGCAGACTATGAATCTGGAGTTTTCTCTTGTCCAGCAAGAGAGTGGATGCAGAATTGAATATGATAGAGGCTAATATCCGGGAGGAGTCAAGAGACCAGAACGGCGTTTTCTTCTCTGTATTTATTGAGCTCTCAAGATCTTACACACATGGTGAAAGTGAAGAAAACAGTATCTTACACATGTGAATGTGGAGAAAACAATCAGATAGTAATCATTAACTTGTACGTGTAAGAAGCAAAGGGTTTAGGGGGCAAGTGGAATTTGTGATCAAAGTATATATTAGTGTCAGATAGAAAGTAATTTCCTGCAGGTGATATAACAAGTTGCTCGTGATCCCATTACAATACCTTGCTAGCTAACTTCAGGTGCTTTAGCTCCGTGGTGGCGGCTTTCCACCCTAAGCTTTTTATTTCCCCCATAGTACTTCTTCAAAAAAAAAAAAAAGAAAAAAAAAAGGCGGGGGAGAGGATTGTCTACTCTCTGATTCACTCTTCTTGGTCATACAAGAGAAACTAAATCTGAATCAGGAGGAAGAAATAACTATACCAGAGTCTAGGGCTTTTCAGACCTCCAAAGTTTTATTCTTAAAATCTGGAGGGTAATTTCCTGAGTACGTTTTTAGATAGAAGCTTCATTTGTTCCCTATGAAGGATAAAGATGTGTGATGTTTACACGGTAGTGAAAATATAAACACTTAATATTAGCATCTAAGTTGGGTTCCCAAACTCCTAGTGTCTGATGACTCCTTTCCCCCACCAAAATAATGTAGACAATTAGTATCATAAGTCTGATCAAAAAGGGTCAAGCTGTGTCCCTAAGTTTAGCTCTTATTCCTATATACTGTCATTGACTAGTTTTTAGAGGTCCTCTGAAACCTTGACAGGTAGCCAGAATGAGTCTTGTAGCTTGGCAGTGCTAGCCTTTGACTTCAATTGTCTGTCCTTATAGGTCTTTCTGGAGCTTTGCCTCTCTACCCCAAAATTGGGTCTTCAGCCACTTTTAGTTTTTACTTTTTTATAAAGGAATGAGAATCAGATTAGCATCAAATTTTTCATCATCAACAAAGACTGCTATAAACCAATGGAACAATGCCTTCAAATAAATGAGGAAAAATCAGTTTTAGTTTACAATTCTATATTCACTCAAAGTGTCAATCAAAAGCAAAAGGAGAGTAAAGACATTTGGGGAAATGAAAGAACTCAGAAAATGTACTTCCCATGTATCCTATCCTGGTAAATTACTGGAAGGTAAGTTCTAACAAAATGAGAGAATAAACCCTCACAAACAAAGAACAAAACAAAAAAAGAAAAATAAGGGATTAAAGAAGTAGTGAATCTAACCCAGGAGAGTAATGAATTTAAGTCTAAGTATCACAGTTAGACAACTGGAACTCAATCCAGATTGGAATTGGAATTAAGAGACCTCTAGGAGGAAGTACCTAGGAATAGATGGAATTAAAGAAATCTGTACAAATTAAGATGATAAAGGCTGAAGTTTCAGGGAAAAAAGAAAGGCAAAGAAACATGGAAAACTTGGAGGAATTCAGCACTAGTGGCTCTTCTGAAAAGGACCTACCTGAGGGTGAAATCCAACAAACCAAAAGATTTGCCAAAATTTAAAATCAGGATTGGAGGAGTAGTTGAAAATGGATTGAGGCTAAGCATTAAATAGACTTTAATACAGAAAAACCTAAACAATTTTGGGAATTAAGATTTTAAAAAAATCAGACTTTGTCTTGCATTTTCTTCTGTCAATACATCTTTAAAACTTTTTACTTTAAAGAGCTTAGTACATTTAAAAACTTAATACAGATCTTGCATTTCATCTATACAAGTCTAAACAGGACAGTAAATATCAGGATCTTTTGCCTTTGGCTGGTGATGCTGTTTATTTACCTCATGCAGATCAGGACTGAGGAACTAGAAATAACAATGTAGACAAAGCAGATTCAGTGGAGTGAGCAAACTAGAGGGCATGGGCAGGAGGTTGTAGTCAGAGGGGAATTTTATGAGTTTTAAATGATAAGTTACCAGTTGTGAAGCATTAGCCAGTAGATGAAGTAGAGTGGATGTAATGGAATTGAGAAAGCTAAGGAATATGAAGGCAGCATGTCAGAAGACATGCAATGTGATAAAAATAAACTATGAGCCATTGACAAAGGGTGAAGGGAATGTCTAGGAAATCAGTAGAAGAGGAAGAGGAAAGGGTAGTGTAAATAAAGGGCATAAAAATACCACATTTCTTCCTTATGATTAATGTATTACTCCAAGGCCTCTGAATTCCAGTAACTTCTATTGAGAAGTTATATTTGGAACTTCTGTTCTAAATCACTCAGTAGTAACATTCAAATACTGTATTTCTCTGATGTATTTCACTGTTCGATTCACAGTCCTCTACACAAATTGATGTTTGGAATTTCCGTAATAGTCTCCTCCAAATTTAGAGCATTTGTAGACTTGATGCCAGGGCCTGATTATCTTATCCATGATTAATGAACAGAACTGAATGATCATCTCTGGCAACCAAGAGAGTTATCTTAATTATAGTATCAACAATTTTTCCAGTAACAACATTGATGATATTTCTTACTTGGGTAAGAATACAATGACTGAGAATACAGGAGGAATAAAGGAATTTCAAGCTACTTTCTTTATTGTCTCCATTTCTCTTACCCCATAAACACACATCATCCCTCACACAAAAACTCCCATCTAAATCCCAAATCTTAATGGGTTGTAATAGTATTGATAACTAATATTTGAACTGCTGACACTACTGAGTGCAATATGAAGATCCATGATGGACAGTGTAAATAAAGGACAAGCATTTTAGCTTTTGTTAAGGATATGGAGAAATTCTTCCACAATCGAGTCAGTGATTGTCTCTCATGTGAATATCGTTATAGTTGAATCCCTGTACACATTTCCTTGGATTAAATTTTTAGAAGTAGAATCTCTGGGTTAGAGTGTGGTAGTTTAGATGATGGCACTTCACAGATAATCCACATCCTAATCCCCAGAACCTGTGACTATGTTAATATAGTAAAAGGGACTTTACAGATGTGATTAAGCTAAGGATCTCAAGATGGGGAAAGTATCTTGGATTTTCCAGGTGGGCTCAATGTAATCACAAAGTCCTTATAAGAGTAGGAGGCAAAGTCATGATGGAAGCAAGAGGTTGGAGTGATGTAGGAAGTAGCTATGAGCTAAGGAAAAGAGACGTAAGTAGCATCCATAAGCTGAAAAAGTCAAGGAAATTAATTCTCCCCTCAGAGCTTCGAAGAAGGAACCAGCCCTGCTGACATTTTGACTTTAGCCCAGCGAGACAGATTTTGAACGTCTAACTGTAAGTGATAAATTTGTTTTGTTTCCTGCCACTAAACTTGTGTTGATTTGTCAATAGGAAACTAATACAGATAATTTGGAAATAGCCTCGTGGTTTTGATCACTGAATTTCCTGTCAGCATCGCATGGGAGTGTTTCTCTTTAATCTCTACTTTTTTTATATTCATGTCCTTTTTCATATAAGTGGGCTGTAAACTTTTCTAGAGCATGGAATATGTCCTCTGCTTCTCTTTTCATCTCATACAAGTCTCCTGAACCTGATAAACCCACAAAAGTGTATATTAACAATGGTGATGAATTTCAGTAGAGTAAGAAGGCACTAAGGAAAAACTTGACCTGATTGTTTTTTTTTAAAGAAATGCATAAGTTTCACTCTGAGCCTCCTTAAGTATCATATCATGTGTTTTAGAGTTAAGGAAAAAAAGAAAAGCAAGTAGTAGGAGTAAATGTATCAGGAATCCCTAATATCTCATGCTGAAAGAACAAACTTATCAGACCCATTATATACTATTTTGTTACCAAAATGAGAGAAGCAATGGGAAAAAATTAAAGGAAAGAAATAGAAATCTCACACTATGCAGATAAATACAGCAGACACCTGAATGGAGATCAGGATTAACATTCTTCTCATTCTTTTTCCACCTGTGTTGTAACACACGTTTCTATTGTTGCCCTTTATTTTTTTTCTTAATGGCTTTGAGGTATAAATAACATAAATTAAAATGCATGTGTTTAAAGTATACAATTTGGTAAGTTTTGACATAAGTATAAAAGCTGAAAAACCATAACCACAACAAAAATAATGAAGATAGCCATCACCCCAAAAAGTTTCCTTTTCACCTTTGTATTCCCCCTTTCTGCTGCACACAACCTCCCATCTGATCTGCGTTGTTACTATAGATCAGATCGCAATGGCTTGAAGTTGTATAAATGAAGTCCTACAGTATGTACATGTTTTTCTCAAAATAAATATTTTGAGATTCGTCTATGTCGTGTGTACAATAATTCATTCCTCTTCGTTGGATTAGTAGTTAATGGTTTAGACATAACCACAATTTGTTTATCCATTTATCTATTGATGGACATTTGGGTTGTTTTTAGTTATTGGCCATTAGAAGTAAAGGTGCTGTGAACATTCATGTACATGTCTTTATATGGACATGTGCTTTCATTTCTTTTGGTTAAATACGTAGGAAAGCAGTGTCTGGGTAATGTGATAGATACATTTCTAACTTTGTAAAAAAAACTGCCAGACTGTTATCCAAGGTGGTTTTACCATTTTGCAGTTTGAACATCAGGGTTTGTGAAAGTTCCAGCTAGTCCACATCCTTCCTTACACTTGTTCTGTTCATTTTCGGTTAGCCATTCTAATAAGTATGTAGTGATATCTCCCAGTGATTTTAATTAGCCTTTCTCTAATAACTTACCATGTTGACATTTTTTCACTCATATCTTATTTGGTGCCTGTTTTTGCCTACTTGTTGAGTTTTGGGAGTTTATCATTCTTAATAAAAGTCTTTTAAAAGAGCGCTTGCTTCATATGACTTGCATGTGTTTAAATGTCTTGAGACTTGTTTAACAGCCCAAAACATGGTCTGTTTGGGTAAATGTTTCATGTGCACTTAAAAAACATGTGTATTCTGCTATCAGGTGGAATGTTCTATAAATGTTGATTCAGGTTTGCTGATAGTGCTTAAGTCTTCTACATCTATGGTAGGCAAATTAATAAAACCCCAAAGGTATCTATATCCTAATCCCATGATTGGTGAGTATGTTACTTTACCTGGCAAAGGGGACTCTGCTGACATGATTAGGTTAAAAATATTGAGGTGGGAGAGTATTCTGGATGGTTCAGGTGGGTCCAGTTTCACCATATGGGCCCTTAAGAGCAGAGGAGTTTTCCCATCTATAATCAGAAGAATCTGGGTCTATGGAAAAAGAGAAATTTAATGTTGCTTGCTTTGAAGACAAGGAGGGCCGTGAGTCAAAAAAATGTGGGTGATCTCTAGAAGCTAGGAAAGGTAAAGAAATGAATTTTCCTAAATAATGCAGAAAGGAAGGTAACCCTGATGATAGCTTAATTTTAGCCCAATGAGACCTGTGTTAACATTTCTGACTTACAGTACTGTAAGATAAATTTGTTTTGTTTAAGCTCCCAGATTTGTAGTAATTTGTTATAGCAGCAAGAGAAAAATAATACATTGGCCTATGTAATTAGTATTTGTCGTGCTCTTCTTCTTGTTATTGTTTACATCCAGATTTCCAATTGGTATCATCATTTTACCTATGTAAAACATTTAATATCCCTAATAGTGTAGGTCTACTGTTGATATAGTATTATAGCTTGTTTCTGTCTGGAAACGTCCTTTCACATTTTTAAACAATTTTTTGTTTTTATTTTTTCACTGGGTAAAGAATTCTGGATTAGAATCTTTACCTTTTTTTAGTACTTTTAAAGATACTGTTCCAATACATAGCTTGCATTTTTTTTTTTTCTGATGAAAAATTTGTTGTCTTTACTTGTGTTCCTCTTTATGTAATAGGTCTTTTTCTTTGGCTCTGGAAAATGAGGGGGATATGGATTTATAAACCATGGGTTTATAAACAACTATTCTTTGGTGAGAAATAGATCAAATAACCAAGGTCGACAAAATTACATTTGTCTGTAGGCTAACTAGAAGTAACGTACAGTAATGGTTATCAAACTTTTTGGTCTCAGGACTACTTTACACTCTTAAAAATCATTGAAGGCCTTAAAGAGATTTTGCTTATATGGATTATATCTATCAATATTAATGACCGTGTTAGAATTGAAATGGAGGAAAAATTGTAAAGTGTTATTTTATAAGGCCATTATATCTTAACACAAATAACATTTTATTGAAATGACCATATTTCCAAAACAATAGTGATTATAAGAGTTACAAAGAAATCTCTTAAAAGGTACCTGGGTGGTTCAGTCAGTTGAGTCTTGGTTTCCAGCTCAGGTCGTGATCCTAGGGTCGTGGGATTGAGCTCGTTGTCAGGCTCCATGCTGAACATGGAGCCTGCTTGGGATTCTCTCTCTGTCTCTCTGTCTCTCTGTCTCTCTGTCTCTCTGTCTCTCTGTCTCTCTGTCTCTCTGTCTCTCTGTCTGTCTCGTGCACACGTGCCAAAAAAAAATTTTTTTTCTTTAGGGATACCTGGCTGGCTCAGTCAGAACATATGATTCTTGATCTTGTGGGTCATGAGTTCAAACCCCACATTGGGCGTGGAGCCTACAAAAAATAAATACAATTAAAAAAATCTCTTTAAAGTCTGGGTTAATACATAATAGATAATCTCATCTGTTTTAAGTTTTTATTTATTTTGAGAGCAAGAGACAGCACAAGTGGGAGAGGAGCGGAGAGAGAGGGAGACAGAATCCCTAGCAGGCTCCACACTGTCAGCACAGAGCCAGATGTGGGGCTTCAATCCACGAAACTGTGAGATCATGACCTCAGCCGAAACCAAGAGCTGGACACTTAACCGATAGAGCCACCCAGGCACCCCTCTCATCTGTTTTTGCAATCTGATATATATATGCATTGTTTTGGTTGAAGTTAGGTGAAGAAAGCCTGGCCTCACTTATTAAGTAGTTGGAAAGGGGGAGGGAAATACTTTAATAATCTTTTTCAGATGACTGTAGATATTAGTCACTGATTATATGAATTAGCCTAATTCAACAAATAGTAGTTTCTCACACGTAGGTTGTAATGTGGAATCTGAAAGCATACCATTGAACTTTTTGGACTCTGCTACATTAGTATCTACCGTCTGTCCTAGACTTGGGATCTTTTATCTTGGCGAGATTTTATAACCTCATGAATTGGTCAAATACTGGTTACTAAGTTGTGCACATTCTTCTAATTCTTACACATATCATTAGATAATATCTTAAAATCACATTCATAAAGATCACCACTGATTTAATAGTCTTTAAATACCAGGAAGCTATTAAAGTCACCATGGCAGATAAAATTTTTCAAAATTGTAACTTTCTCTTGAAAGCTTAAATTTCACCATTGACAACAAATATAATCAGTTGTTGTTCTTGAACTTGTAGGCTCACCTCCCTCGTTTTCAAGGAACTGTCCAGATATCAAAGTCTAGAATAACTAGTCTGTATGCCTATTCTTTTTCCCCCAGTTTTATTGAGGTACAACTGACCTGTAAATTTGTAAGTTTAAGGTATACAACTTGATGATTTGATATATGTATATATTTTGAAATGATTAACATAATAAGTTATCACATCCATTACCTTATATAGTTACTGTGTGTGTGTGTGTGTGTGTGTGTGTAGTCAGAACTCTTAAGACTTAGTCACTTAGCAATTTTCAAACGTACAATACAGTTTTGTTAACTATAGTTACCGAGCTGGGTATTACATCCCCAAAATGAGTTCATTTTTTTTTTTTTTTTTTTTTTTTTTTTTTTTTTTTTTTTTTTTTTTTTTTTTTTTTATTTTTTTTTTTTTTTTTTTTTTTTTTTTTTTTTTTTTTTTTTTTTTTTTTTTTTTTTTTTTTTTTTTTTTTTTTTTTTTTTTTTTTTTTTTTTTTTTTTTTTTTTTTTTTTTTTTTTTTTTTTTTTTTTTTTTTTTTTTTTTTTTTTTTTTTTTTTTTTTTTTTTTTTTTTTTTTTTTTTTTTTTTTTTTTTTTTTTTTTTTTTTTTTTTTTTTTTTTTTTTTTTTTTTTTTTTTTTTTTTTTTTTTTTTTTTTTTTTTTTTTTTTTTTTTTTTTTTTTTTTTTTTTTTTATTTTTTTTTTTTTTTTTTTTTTTTTTTTTTTTTTTTTTTTTCTTTTTATTTTTTTTTTGTTTATTTTTTTTTTTTTTTAATTTTTTTTTTCAACGTTTTTTAATTTTTGGGCAGAGAGGGGAAGCATATGAACGGGGGAGGGGCAGAGGAGAGGGAGACACAGATCGGAAACAGGCTCCAGGCTCCGAGCCATCAGCCCAGAGCCTGACGCGGGGCTCGAACTCACGGACCGCGAGATCGTGACCTGGCTGAAGTCGGACGTTTAACCGACTGCGCCACCCAGGCGCCCCCAAAATGAGTTCATCTTATAACTGAAAATCTGTCCCCTTTAACCCCCTTCACCCATTTCTTCCACCCCCACCATACCCCTGGCAACCACCAATCTACTCGGTTTCCATGAGTTTAGTGTCCCCCACCTTTTATTTTTAGATTGTGCATATGAAGGAGACCATATGGTATATATGTTGATCTATTTCACTTAGCACGGTGTCTCTCAACACATCTACCCATGTTGTCACAAATAGGCAAGTTTTTCTTTTTTGTGTGTTTTGTTTTTTGTTTTCATTTTTTTCTGGCTGAGCAATCCATGATACATACACACATATACCACATTTTGTTTATCCATTCATCCCTTGATGGACACTAGGTTGCTTCATGTCTTGGCTATTAAATAGTGCTGCAGTGCACATGAGGGTGCAGATATTTTTGACCTAGTGTTTTCATTTTCTTCAGATAAATATCTGGAAGTGGAATTGCCAGATCATATGGTAGGTCCACTTTTAGTTCTAATTCCAGTGTAATTAACATTTAGTGTTGCGTGAGTTTCATGTGTACAATATAGTGATTCAGCAATTCTGTACATTACTCAGTGTTCATCATGATAAGTGTACTCTTAACCTTCTTCACCTATTTGACCCATCTCCCCTCTGTTAACCATCAGTAGATTCTCTATATTTAAGAGTCTGTTTTTTGTTTTGTTGGTTTGTCTTTTTGAATTTGTCTTGTTACTTAAATTCCACTTACGAATGAGATCATACGGTATTTGTCTATAACTTATTTGACTTAGCATTGTACCCTCTAGATCCATCCGTGTTGTTGCAAACAGCAAGATTTAATTTTTTTAATGTATCTATTTAAATTCAAGTTAGTTAACATACAGTGTAATATTGGGTTCAAGATTAGAACCCAGTGATTTATCACTTACATATGACACCCAGTGTTCATCCTGAAAAGTGCCCTCCTTAATGCCTGTCACCCATTTTACCAATCCCTTGACTCCCCCTTTTTTAAGTAACCCTCAGTGGACTCTCTGTATTTAAGAGTCTGTTATGGTTTGCCTTCCTCTCTGTCTCTTATTTTTCCTTCCCTTCCCCTATATTCATCTGTTGAGTTTCTCAAATTTCGCATGAGTGAAATCATGATCCCCGTCTTTGTCTGACTTGTTTTGCTTAGCATAATACCCTCCATTTCTATCCACGTTGTTG
Organism: Lynx canadensis; assembly: GCF_007474595.2. NCBI lineage: Eukaryota > Metazoa > Chordata > Mammalia > Carnivora > Felidae > Lynx > Lynx canadensis. Next base: position 98,274,738 of record NC_044308.2, read on the forward strand.
CAAATGGTAAGATTTAATTCTTCTTCATTGTTGAGTAGTATTCCATTGTATAAATATACCACATCTTTTTTTTCAAATTTATTTATTTTTGAGACAGAGAGAGACAGCACGAACGGGGGAGGGTGAGAGAGAGAGGAAGACACAGAATCTGAAACAGGCTCCAGGCTCTGAGCGGTCAGCACAGAGCCTGACGCGGGGCTCGAACTCACGGACTGCGAGATCATGGCCTGAGCCGAAGTCGGCCGCTTAACCGACTGAGCCACCCAGGCGCCCCCACATCTTCTTTATCCATCCATCATTTGACAGACATTTGAGCTCTTTCCATAATTTGGCTATTGTTGATAGTGCTGCTGTAAACATTGGGGTGCATGTGCCCCTTCAAATCAGCATTTTTGTATCCTTTGGAAAAATACCTAGTAGTGCAATTGCTGGGTCATAGGGTACTTTTACTTTTAACTTTTTGAGGACTCTCCATACTGTTTTCCAGAGTAGCTGCACCAGTTTCCATTCCCACCAACAGGGCAAAAATGTTCTCCTTTCTCTGCATCCTCGCCAACATTTGTTGTTTCCTGAGTTGTTAATGTTAGCTATTCTGACAGGTGTGAGGTGGTATCTCCTTGTGGTTTTGATTTGTATTTCTCTGATGCTGAGTGATGTTGAGCATACTTGGAATAGGTCATTTACAGATATCCTCTCCCATTCCTTCTTGTTTTGTTGATTGTTGCCTTTGCTTGCAGAAGCTTTTTATTTTGATGAGGTGCCATTTTGGTGGTTTCATGACTCACAGGTCTTTCATCCATTCTGAATTTATTTTTGTGTATGATGTAAGAAAGAGGTCCAGTTTTGGTCATGTTGCTGTCCAGTTTTCCAGCACCATTTGCTGAAGAAAATGCCTTTTTTCCATTGAATACTTTTTCCTGCTTGGTCAAAAATTAGTTGGGCATACATCTGTGGTTCCACTTCTGGGTTTTCTATTCTGTTTCATTGATCTGCGTGTCTGTTTTTATGCCAGTACCATACTGTGTTGATGATTACAGCCTTATAATACAACTTGAAGTCTGGAATTGTGATGCCTCCAGGTTTGACTTTCTTTTTCAAGGTTGCTTTGGCAATTTGGGGTCTTTTGTGGTTCCATACAAATTTTGGGATTGTTTGTTCTAGCTCTATGAAGAATGCTGGTGTTATTTTGATAGGGATTAGGTTGAATATGTAGGTTGCTTTGGGTGGTATTGACATTTTAGCAATATTCTTGCAATCCATGAGCATGGAATGTTTTTCCATTTCTTGGTTTCTTCTTCGATTTCTTTCATAAGCTTTTGATAGTTTTCAGCATACAGATCTTTTACCTTTTTGTTCGGTTTATTCCTAAATATCTTATGGGTTTTGGTGCAGTTGTAAATGGGATCAGTTCCTTGATTTTTGCTTTCTGCTGCTTCATTATTAGTGTGTAGAAATGCAACTGATTTCTCAACATTGATTTTATATATATATATATATATATATTATATATATATATATTATATATATATATTATATATTATATATATATTATATATTATATATAATATATATATATACAATATACAATACATATATATATACAATATACAATACATATACAATACAATATATATAATATATATATATATTATATATATATATATAATCTCCTAGGACTTTGCTGAATTCGCATCTCGGTTCTAGCAGTGTTTTGGGTGGAGTCTTTGGGTTTTCAATGTAGAGTATCATGTCATCTGTGAAGAGTGAAAGTTTGACTTCTTCTCTGCCAATATATATGCCTTTTGTTTCTTTTTGTTGTCCCATTCCTAAGGCTGGGACTTCGAGTACTATGTAACAACAGTGATGAGAGTGAACATCCCTGATCTCAGGAGGAAAACTCTCATTTTTTCCCCATTGAGGATGATACTAGCTGTGGACCTTTCATCTATGACCTTTTTGATGTTGAGGTATATTCCTTCTATCCCTACTTTCTGGAGGGTTTTAATCAAGAAAGGATGCTGTGTTTTGTCAAGTGCTTTTTCTGCATTTATTGAAAGAATCATGTGTGTTTTTTGTTTTTTTTTTTATTAGTGTGGTGTATGACATTGATTTTTCCAAATTTGGAGCAGCTCTGTAGTCCAGGAATAACTCTCACTTGATCTTGGTGAATAATTCTTTTTAAGGTACAGTTTAATTTGATATGCTAGTATCTTGTTGAGAATTTTTGCATCCAGATTTATCAGGGATATTGGCCTGATTCTCCTTTTTAGTGGGGTCTTTGTCTAGTTTTGGAATCAAGGCAATGCTGGCTTTATAGAATGAGTTTGGAAGCTTTCCTTTCATTTCTGTTGTTGGAACATTTGAGAAGAATAGGTATTAACTCTTACTTAAATGTCTGCTAGAATTCTCGTGGGAAGCCATCCAGCCCAGGACTGATTTGTTGGTAATTTTTTTATTACTGATTCAATTTCTTTGCTGGTTATGGGTCCGTTCAAATTTTGTTTCAGTTTTGGTAGTTTGTGAGTTTCTAGGGATTTGTTCATTTCTTCCAGATTGCTCAGTTTGTTGGCATATAATTTTTCATAGTATTGTCTTATAATTGTTGGTATTTCTGTGGTGGTGGTTGTGATCTCTCTCTCATTGATTTTATCTATTTGGGTCCTCTCTTTTCTTTTTGAGAAGTCTAGTTAGGAGTTTATAAGTTTTGTTTATTCTTTGAAAGAACCAGCATTTAGTTTCCATTGATCTGTTCTATTGGTGGTGGTGGTTGTTGTTTTTGTTGTTGTTTATTTATGCTCTAATCTTTATTATTTCCCTTCTACTGATTTTAGGCTTGATTTGCTTCTCCTTTTCCAGCTCCTTTAGGTGTAAGGGTAGGTTGTGTATTTGGGACCTTTCTTGCTTCTTGAGATAGGTCTGAATTGCAATGCACTTTCCTTTTAGGGCTGCCTTTGTTGAATCCCAAATGGTTTGGACCGTCGTGTTTTCATTTTCATTTGCTTCCATGTATCTTTTTTTTCTTCTTTAATTTCCTGGCCAACCCATTCATATTTTAGTAGAATATTTTTTAACTTCCATGTATTTGAGGGCTTTCCAAAATTTTTTTTCTTGTGCTTGACTTCAAGTTTAATTGCATTGTGATCTGAAAAGATGCATGTCAATGTTAGTCTTCATGTAATTGTTGAGGGCTTATTTATGACCCAGTATGCGACCTGGTCTGAAGAATGTTCCATGTGCACGCAAAAAGAATGTGTATTTTGCTGCTTTAGGATGAAATGTTCTCAGTATATCTGCTAAATCCCACCTGGTCCAGTGTGTCTTTCAAAGTCATTGCTTCCTTGTTTTTCTGCTTAGATCATCGGTCAATTGCAATAATGTGGTATTAAAGTCCTCTACTATTACTGTATTATTATCAATGAGTTTCTTTATGGTGATAAATAATTTTTTTTTTTTTTGAGAGAGAGAGTGCAAGTGGGGTGGGCAGTGGCAGAGGAAGAGGAGAATCTGAGGCAGTCTCCATGCTCAGTGCAGAGGCCGATGTGGGGACTCAATCCTATGACTCTGGGATCATGACCTGAACTGGAATCAAGAGTTGAACGCTCAACCAACTGAGCCACCCAGGCGCCCCTTGTTATTAATTGATTTATATATTTGGGTTCTTCCAAGTTGGAGACATAAATACTTAGAATTGTTCTTGATGGATAGACCTCTTAATTATAATACAATGCTCTTCATCTCTTGTTACAGCCTTTAATTTAAAGTCTAGTTTGTCTGATATAAGTATGGTTACTCCAGCTTTCTCTTGATACACATAAACGTGATAGATGGTTCTTCATCCCCTCACTTTCAATCTGCAGGTGTCCTCAGGTCTAAAATGAGTCTCTTGTAGATAGCAAATAGATCAAACTTGTTTTTTTTTGTTTTGTTTTTTTGTTTTTTTTTTTTTGTTTGTTTTTTTACCCATTCTGATATCCCATATCTTTTGATTGGAGCATTTAGTCTATTTACCTTCAGCATGATTATTGAAAGATACGAATTTAGTGCCATTTTGTTACCTTTACAGATTTTGTTTCAAAGTCTGTTTTGTCTGATGTCATTATTGCTACCCCACCTTTCTTTTCACTTCCATTTTCACGATAAATATTTTTCCTTCTCTTCACTCTCCATCTGCATATGTCTTTATGTCTAAAGTGTGTCTCTTGTAGAGAACATAGAGATAGGTCTTACTACTTTATCCATTCCATCACCCTATGTCTTTTGATTGAATGTGTAGTCCAATTACATTCAAAATAATTATTGATAGGCATGTACTTCCATTTTGTTTTATTTTTGTTTTTATAGTTCTTTCTTCCTTTTTTCTTAGGTTTATATATAATATCTTATGCATATAGCAGTCTATATTAAGTTAATGGTTGGTTAAGTTTAAAACCCATTCTAAAAGCACTATTCTTTTTTTTTTTTTTTTACTCCTCTCTGTTTTAGGTACATAGTGTCATAGTTTACATCCTTTTGTTTTCTGATTCCCTTGACTGATTTTTATAGATCTACTTGATTTTACTGCATTTGTGCTTCCTACCTTTCTAACTCCTATTTATGGTCTTTCCTTTCCATATAGTTTTAATTTTTTTGAGGATCCTTTGTACCGCTTTTCAGAGTGACTGTACCAATTTACATTCCCACCAGAAGTGAGTGCACAAAGTTCCCTATTCTCCATATATTCACAAACCTTTTCTATTGTCTTTTTTGATGATAGCCATTCTAACAGGGGTGAGGTGATACTTCATGGTGTTTTAAAACATTAAAAAAATTTTTTTTTTAATTTTTTTTTCAACGTTTATTTTATTTTTGGGACAGAGAGAGACAGAGTATGAACGGGGGAGGGGAAGAGAGAGAGGGAGACACAGAATCGGAAACAGGCTCCAGGCTCTGAGCCATCAGCCCAGAGCCTGACGCGGGGCTCGAACTCCCGGACCGCGAGATCGTGACCTGGCTGAAGTCGGACGCTTAACCGACTGCGCCACCCAGGTGCCCCAAAACATTTTTTAAATTTAACTTAAGTGAAAACAAGAAGAAAAACAGAAACCACTCATTTCTCTGACTCTCACCCCCTGCCTCTTATAACCACCAATCTGTATACGAGTTTTTTTTTTTTATTTCACATACAAGAAATAATACAGTTATTTGTCTTGGTCTGTCTGATTTCACTTAGCACAATGCCCTCAAGGTCCATCTGTGTTGTCACAGATGGCAACATTTCATTCTTTATTATGGCTGAATAATAATCCAGTGTGTGTGTGTGTGTGTGTGTGTGTGTGTGTGTGTGTGTGTGTTGTGTGTATTCTAACAACGTGTGAGGTGATATGATTTTGACTTGCATTTCCCTTATAATTAATGATACGAACATCATCTTTTCCTGTACCTGTTGGCTATCCAATGTCTTCTTCAGAAAAATGTCTATTCAGATTTTGTGCCATTTATAAAGAATTTGTTAAAAGACAGCGAGAGAGAGCGCAAGTGGGGAGGAACAGAGGGAGAGAGAATCTTAAGCAGGCTCCATACTCAGGAGCCTGATGCAGTGCTGAATCCCATGACCCTGGGATCATGACCTAAGCTGAAATCAAGAGCAAGACCCTCAACTGACTGGGCTACCTAGGGGCCCTAGATCTTTTGTCATTTTTTTTAAAATTTAAACTTTGGTTTTGCTATTGAGTGATAGGAGTTCTTTATATATTTTGGGGATTAGCCCCTTATCAGAAATATCCTTTGCAGTTTATTTTTCTCCCATTTATTGGGTTGCCTTTTCATTTGTTGATATCCTTTGCTGTGCAAAAGATTTTTAGTTTGATGTAGTCCTGCTTCTTTATTTTTGCTTTTCTTTTTCTGTTGGTATCCTATTAAAAAAAAATCATGAGGGGTGCCTGGGTGGCTCAGTCAGGTGAGCATCCGACTTAGGCTCAGGTCATGATCTCACAGTTTGTGGGTTCAGGCCCCTTGTCGGGCTCTGTGCTGACCGCTCAGTCTGGAACCTGCTTTGGATTCGGTCTCTCCCTCTCTCACTGCCCCTCCCCGACTTGTGCTCTGTCTCTCTAAATAAACATTAAAAAAAATCATCATGAAGAGGCACCTGGGTAGCTCAGTCAATTAAGCGTCCGACTTTGGCTCAGGTCATCATCTCCCGGTTTGTGATTTAAGGCCTGGTGTCAGGCTCTGTGCTGACAGCTTAGAGCCTGGAGTCTGCTTTGGATTCTGTCTCCCTCTCTCTATGCCCCTCCCCTGATTGTGCTTGGTCTCTCTCTCTCTCTCTCTGAAAAATAAACACCAGAGAGTGTTATGCTAAGTGACATAAGTCATGCAGAGAAAGACAGATACATATGTTTTCACTCTTATGTGGATCCTGAGAAACTTAAGACCATGGGGAAGGGGAAGGGGGCAAAAAAAAAAGTTAGGGAGGGAGCCAAACCATAAGAGACTCTTAAAAATTGAGAATAAACTGAGGGTTGATGGAGGGTGGGAGGGAGGGGAAAGTGTGTGATAGGCATTGAGGAGGGCACCTGTTGGGATGAGCACTGGGTGTTGTATGGAAACCAATTTGACAATAAATTTCATATTAAAAATTAAATTAAAATTAAAAAACATTAAAAAAACTTCTGAAGAAAAGAAAACATGAAGACTGATGTCAAAGAGCTTACCACCCATTTTCTTCTAGGAATTTTTTGATCTTCAAGTTTTTAATCTATTTTGAGTTGATTTTTGTATATGGTGTAAGGTAGTAGTCCCATTTCATTCTTTTGCATGTGGCTCTCAAATTTTCCTGGCACCATTTGTTGAAGAGACCATATCCTCATTGTATATTCTTGGCTGCTTTTGTTATAAATTAAGTGACCATATATGTGTGGGTTTATTTCTGGTCTCTCTCTTCTGTCCCATTGATCTTTGTTTTTATGCCAATATCGTAATGTATTAATTAGCTTTGTAATATAGCTTGAAATCAGAACCTGATGCTTCCAGCTTCGTTCTTTCTCAAGATTGCTTTGGTTATTTGGGGTGTTTTGGTTTCATACAAATTTTGGGATTGTTTGTTTTATTTCTGTGAAAAATGCCACTGGGATTTTGATAGAGATTGCATTGAATCTGTAGATTGCTTTGGGTAGTACAGACATTTTAATGATATTCTTCCAATCCATGACGTGGAATATCTTTTCGCTCATTTGTCTTGTATAGAACTTTTTTAATCAATATCTTCTAGTTTTTAACATACAGACCTTTCTGTGTTAAATTTATTCCTAGTTTATTGTTTTTGATATAATTGCGTTTGTTTTCTTAATGTCTATTTCTGAAAGTCTGTTATTAGTGTAGAGAAACCAATATTTTTGTGTATTTTGTATCTTGAAAGTCTACTATATTAGTTGTAACAGGTTTTTTGGGGGGCGGTATTGAGGGTTTTCTACATATAATCTCATGTTCTCTGCACAAAGTTACTCCTGCCTTTCCAATTTGGATGCCTTTTATTTATTTATTTTTGCCTGATTCCTCTGGCTAGGATTTCGAGTACTATGTTGAATGAAAGTGGCATCCTACTTTCCTAATCTTAGAGGAGAAACTTGCAGCTTTTTGCCATGGAGTATGATGTTAGCTGTGAGCTTGTCATCTATCGCCTTCATTATGTTGAGCTACATTCCCTCTGTACTTGTTTTATTGAGAGTTTTTGTCATAAAGGGATAAATTTTGTCACATGCTTTTTCTTCTATTGAAGTTATGTGGTTTATACCTCCTTTTGTTAATGTGCTGGCCATATTAACTGATTTGGGGATGTTGAACCATCCTGTATTCCTGAAATCCCACTTGATCTTTTTAATGTATTGCTGAGTTTGGTTTGCTAATGTTTTGTTGAGGATTTTTGCATTTAAGTTCAGCAGGGATACTGGCCTTTTTTTTTTATTTTTTAATTTTGAGGCTTGGTATTCTTTTTTGAATGTTTGGTAGAATTCACCAATGAACTTGTCTGGTCCTGGTTCTTTGTTGGGAGGTTTTTGAATACTGATTCAATCTCCTTACTAATAACATGTCTATTTCATTGTGGTTTTGATTTGCACTTTCCTGATGATTAGTAATGTTAAGTGCTTTTTCATGTATCTGTTGATCATTTCAAGGTTTTCTTTGGAAAAATGTCTATTCAGGTGCTTGGCCATTAAAAAAAATTTTTTTTAATGTTTATTTTTGAGAGAGACAGAATGCAAGTGGGTTAGGGGCAGAGAGAGAGGAAGACACAGAATTAGTAGAAGCAGGCTCCAGGCTCCGAGCTTTCAGCACAGAGGCCGTCGCAGGGCTCGAGCTCCCGAATCACGAGGTCATGACCTGAGCTGAAGTTGGATGCTTAACCGACTGAGCCACCCAGGTGTCCCATTTTTTTGTCTTTTTGATACTAGCCATTCAGGCAGATGTAAGGTGATATTTCATTGTGATTTTTGGTTTGCATTTCCCTGATGATTAGTGATGTTGAGCATCTTTTCATGTGTCTGTTGCTGTCCTTATGTCTTCTTTGGAGAAAAATCTATTCAGGTCCTTTGCCTGTTTTTAACTGGATTATTTGGTTTTTCTTCATGTTGAGTTATGTTCTTTATATATTTTGGATATTAATCCCTTCCAGGATACATCATTTGCAAATACCTTATCCTGTTCAGTAGGTTGCTTTTTAGTTGTGTTGACAGTTGCCTTCACTGTGCAAAAGTTTTTTACTTTGATGTAGTCCCAATGGTTTATTTTTGCTTTGATTTCCCTTGCTTTGGGAGACCTATCTAGAAAAATGAGAAGGCTGATGTCAAAGAGATTACTGTGTGTGTTTTCTTCTAGGACTTTTATGGTTTCAGGTCTCACATTCAGGTCTTTAATCCATTTGGAGTTTTTGTGTATGGTGTAAGAAAGTGGTCCAGTTTTGTTCTTTTGCATGTGGCTGTCCAGTTTTCCAGCACCATTTATTGAAGAGACTTTTTTTACCCATTGTATATTCTTACCTCCTTTGGCATGGATTTTTTTTAACTAAAATTTTTTTAGGTTTATTTATTTATGAGAGTGTGCACATGTGCACACAGCAGGGAAGGGGAAGAGAGAGAGAGAGACCCAGAATCCAAAGCAGGCTCCAGGATCTGAGCTGTCAGCACAGAGCCTGACATGGGACTTGAACTTGGAAACAACAAGATCATGACCTGAGCAGAAGTCGGATGCTTAACAGACTGAGCCACCCAGGCACCCAGCACAGATTAATTGACCATATAACCATGTGCTTATTTCCAGACTCTCTAGTTTGTTCCATTGATTTCTGCATCTGTTTTTTGTGCCAGTACCATACTGTTTTGATTATTATAGCTTTTGTAGCTTTTATCTTGAAATCTGGATTATGATACCTCCAATTTTGTTCTTCTTTTTCAGGATTGCTTTGGCTGTTTGGGATCTTCTGTGGTTCCATATAAATTTCAGTGTTATTTGTTCTGGTTCTGTGAAACATGCTATTGGTATATGATGGGATTGAATTGAATCTGTAGATTGCTTTGGGTAGTATGGACATTTTAACATTACTTGTTTTTCCCATCCATGAACAGAGAATATCTTTCCATTTGTGTCATCTTCAATTTCTTTTAATCAGTGTTTTATAGTCTTCAGAGTACAGGTCTTTTACCTCCTTGGTTAAGTTTATTTCTAGGTATTTTATTGTTCTTGGCACAACTGTCAGTGGAACTGTTTTTCTTATTTCTTGTTCTGCTACTTCATTATTAGTTTAATATATATAAACCAGTTGTGTTTCTATAATTTGATATCCTAAAATTTTCCTGAATTCATTTGTTACTTCTAAGAGTTTTTTGGTGGAATCTTGGATTTTCTATGTATAGTATCATGTCATCTGCAAATATCATGTGCCTTACCAATTGGATTCCTTTTATTTTTTCTTGTCTGATTGCTGTGACTAGAATTTCCAGTACTATGTTGAACAAAAGTGGTGAGAGAGGACATCTTTGACTTGCTCTTGACCTTAGAGAGAAAGCTCTGTTTTTCACCAGTGAGTATGTTACTGTGGGTTTGTCATATGTGGCCTTTATTATGTTGAAATATGTTCTCTCTAAACCCACTTGGTTGAGAGTTTTTATCATGAACAGATGATGAATTCTGTGAAATCTTTTTCTGCATCTAGTGAGATGATGATATATGATTGTTATCCTTCATTTTGTTAATGTGGTGTACTATGTTGATTGATTAGCAGATACTGAGCCATATCTATATCCCTGGGATAAACCCCACTTGATCATGGTAAATGATCCTTTTACTATATTGTGGATTCTGTTTGGTAATATTTTGTTGAGGATTTTTGCATCTATGTTCATCATGGATATTAGCCTGTAGCTTTTGTTTGTTTTGTTGTTTTTCTTTGTTTTTTGTTTTTGTTTTTGGTGTGAGGATGGGGGTAGCATCTTTGTCTGATTCTTTTTTTTTTTTTTTTTTTTTATATCCATGTAATGCTGGACTCATAGAATGTACTTGGATATATGGAAACTTCCCATCTGCTACCTTTTGGAATAGGTTGAAAAGAATAGATACGAAGTCTTGTTTAAATGTTTGGTAGAATTTACCTGTGAATCCATCTGGTCCTGGAATTCGGTTTGATGGAAGTATTTTGATCATCAATTCAATTTCATTACTAGTATTTGGTCTGTTCATATTTTCTATTTCTTCCTGATTAGTTCTGTAAGATTGTATATTTCTAGAAATTTATCCATTTCTTCTAGGTTGCCCAATTTGTTGGCCTATAATTTTTCATACTAGTCTCTTACCTTTGTTTTTCTGTGGTGTTCGTTGCTACTTCTCTTGTATTTTTGGTATTATTTAAGTCCTCCATTTATTTTTCTTCTTTTTTGTTTTTTTAATGTTTACTTAGAGAGAGAGAGAGAGAGAAAGAGAGAGAGAGAGAACAAACAGGGAAGGGGCAGAGAGAGGGAGACGCAGAATTCAAAGCAGGCTCCAGGCTCCAAGCTGTTAGCACAGAGCCAGATGTGGGGCTCGAACTCACCAACCACGAGATCATGACCTGAGCTGAAGTCAGAAGCTCTCCCAACTGAGCCACTCAGGCACCCCATCCATCTTTATCTTGAGTCTGGCTAAAGGTTTATCAATTTTATTTTTGTAAACAACTTGTACATGGTTTCATTGATGTTTTCTATTTTTATTCGTCTTAATGATTTCCTTTCAGATCTTTATTATTTCCTTCTTTCTACTAACTTTGGCTTTGTTCTTCTTTTCTAGTTCCTTTAGGTGTAAGGAAATTTGAGACTTTTCTTGTTTCTCTAGGTAGGCCTATATTGCTATAAATTTCCCCCTTAGAACTGCTTTTGCTGCATCCTACAATTTTTGAACTATTGTGTTCCCACTAGTTATTTTTGACAGCCTTTGTATTCTTAGAAAATACAAAAAAGCTTAAGTGATCTTTCAAAAGGAATCTTTAAAGATGCTCTCAATGTATTTTACTACCTGTTTTGACTCCTCCTCATTTTAGATCCTCATTGTGAGTGAGTATTCCCAGGTAGGTGAGAAAATCTTTAAAAAAACTGCCCTGTGTCTATGTCCTTATACTGTTATCTGTGGGGAAAAAAACCTGATGGCTTTGTTCCTAAAGACCCTAACTTCATGTGTTTACACACACCGTATGTGTGATTATCTAGTTCTGCCTGTTGTTTAATGAGACTAAGAACAATCTTATTTCAGGGTCAAAGTGCAGCCAAGTTAGTACTACTTGAAAAGCAGAATTTAGAGACTTTCACATTGGAAGTTGATGTCAAAATAAAACTACTGCACTTAATTAGGTTCTAACACTACGCCCTGCTGCTTCTCTCTCTCTCAAGATACCACTTTTGTCCTTTCCTAGTAGATAGATCCCCTTTAAAATAAAACTTTACCCTGTTTTTTCTAGAAAGCCAACTAATAGAACTAAACTCTACCTTTATTGGTCTTCTCCATCTTTCCCAGAGTGACATGCATCTTCTATACTCTTTGGGTTCAAGTTAAAATGTCAAAACCACTCTATCTCATCCCAATACCCAACTGCCTCCTGGTCTCCAATAGGATTAGGTTTGGCTGCATGTGACCACAAAATCAAAATTAAAATGGTTTAAACAAATTAAAAGTGTATTCCTTTTATGTAAAGATGTTCCAGAGATTTTTAAAATAAATTTCTCAATCTTAATTTTCAGTATGTTTAATATGAATATAACCCACATAAACAAAACTTTCTGGAGTCTTCAATAATTTATTTCTTAATTGAAGTAAAAGTGGTAGAATATTACATTAGTTTCAGGTGTATAGTAAAACAGCTCATTATTTGTATACATTTCAAATTATTTCCATTATAAGTCCAGGTAATGTCCATCACCATTTATAGTTACAAACTTTGCTTCTTGTGATGAGAAGTTTTAAGATCTACTCTTTTGGCAAATTTCAAATACACAGTGATGTATTAACTATAGTCACATTGCTGTGATTACATTTCCAAGTGTTACATATTTTATTACTGGAAGTTTGTACCTTTTGACCCCCCCCCCTTTACCCATTTAATCCTCCTCCCCAACCCCTGCCTCTAGAAACCACCAATCTGTTCTCTGTATTTATGAGCTTCGTTTCTGTTTTTTTGGATTGCACATATAAATTAAATCATATGGTTTGTATTTCTCTGTCAGACTTAATTCATTTAGCATAATGCCCTTAAAGTCCATCTATATTGTTACAAATGGCAAGATTTCCTCTTTTATGACTGAATAACCACTGCAGATGGATTCAATTCAGGCCTCACATGACAACTACATCAATTTGAGAGATCAGCTCTTTCCAGCAATCCACTCTACCACCTCTAGGATGAGGCCCTCACCTTTGTGGTTCAAAATAGCTGCTAGATCTCCAGCCATCATCTTTACTCCAGATAGTAGGAACAAAGAAGTCACCAAAAAGGTGTCCCCTTTAAGACCTCATCCCAGACTTCTCACATATCAGTGGCCAAAACTTAGCCATATGGTCACACCCAGCTACTGAAAAAGCTAGTCTGAAATTTGGGTGATACCCTGAATGGCTTAATGTCAATGTTCTTATTTTCAGGAAGATGTGAGAAAGGGCTAATTCAAGGCAACTATTTGTTCTGCCTTTCCTTCCCAAAAAGACACAGCCTATGAAAAGACAGCCTTACCCTTTGGGAAGTTGACCAAAGTTTAGTATGACTGAATTGTTGTGGGGCAGAGGTACATTGAGCAAGAGTGGGGAGTTAGGTTCTGAACATGTAGGTCTTGTATATAGACCATCTTAAAGAATGGAGACTTGAATTTGAGGTTATTGGGAGACACTGAAAGACTTTAAACAAGAATGTGATGTTCAATTTTGTTTTAGTGCGGCCTACAATTTTGTTTTAGGACTTCTTTTGGAGGCTCTGTGGAGTACAGGTTGGAATGGGATAACTTGAAGTTCCTAGTGGCCTTGACAAGTGCAGTTTTGGTGAAATGATGGGGACAGACATCTGACAGGAAAGCAATCCCAAATCTTAGCCTTTCATATCCTTTATCTCTTCATTTCTCCTGATCTTTTCCTCTCCCCACTTTATGACCCTTATGTGTACCACGTCAGGAATCCTTTTAACATCCCACTCTTTGACCATCCTTTTTTTCCTTCTACTAATCTACTGTAGCACTGTCCCTTCAAAAAATCTTTACTCCTAGAGAGGGAGGGAGGCAAATCATAAGAGACTCTTAAATACGTAACAAACTGAGGATTGAGGTGGAGATGAGGGGAGGGCGGGGGAGAGGGGAAAATGGGTGATGGGCATTGAGGAGGGCCTTTGTTGGGATGAGGACTGGGTGTTGAATCACAAGAATCTACCCCCAAAACCAAGAGCACACTGTATACACTGTATGTTAGCCAACTTGATAATAAATTACATTTTTAAAATGATTTAAAAAAAACAGTATAACTGTACCGGATCTGTAATGGAAACTGTTTAGCTATATGTGGAGTTTTCCTCTGTAGTTCAATACATTTTAACAATTAAAAAAAAAAAAAAAAAAAAAGCTTTACTCCCAAACACTGATGCTACTACTTGGCAGCATATGGCAACCACTCACCCACATCCATCTCCTGTCTCCATTGCCCTCTTCACCTAGCTTAGATTCTGTGCTCCCTCCCTAAACTTCTATCCTGGACATACCTTCAATCTCCTTGCCTTTTTGTCCCTTTATCATGACCACTTTATCCGTTATTTCCTCCTTTTTTTACTTTAACTCACTTGTCTGATCTCCATTAGACTCAAGTTTGATACTTAAGTGTCTTCTATCTTAAAAACAAGTCTTCTCTGTGGGTCATATCTACCTCCTTTTACAACCCAACTTCTCAAAAGAATTGCTATCTAATTAAACTCCACCACCTCCCCTGGACTCTTGTCAGTTATATGGAAATTGAAGTCGTCAAGAATAATGACAGGAATAGCTGTGACAAAATATTGATCCAGGTGTTAAACTCTGTAATAAATGGGAGTAAAAGAGGGTAGTAGCCTAATGGTTAGTAGCTGGGACTCTTGTACAATCTTACAAAGGATGGTTGTAACCATCAAATTACAACAAGTCACTGACACCAGAGTGAGGAGCTTGAAGTTAGACTTACATTAGTTAAGGAAGATAATGTGACATCTGTTATACAGGAGAATTATGGAGCAAACCACATGTATGTGTGTGTATATGTATACACACATGTATGCGTATGCTGTCATTTACATAAAATTGTGTGAATATGTGCGTATGTGTACATATGTAAGTACAAAATTATGTCTGAAAGAGTTCAACAAAATTTATTTTCATTTAAATTCACGTTAGTTAACATATTGTATACTATTGGTTTCAGAGTAGAATTTAGTGATTCATCATTTACACATAACACACAGTGTTCATCCCAACAAGTGCCCTTTTTTAATGCCCACAACCCATTTAGCCCATTGCCCCACCCGACACCCCTTCAGAAAACCTCACTTCTCTATATGTAAGAGTCTCTTAATTGTTTTCCTCCCTGTTTTTTGTTTTTAATGTTTATTTTTGAGAGTGAGAGAGCCAGAGAATCCTAAGCAGGCTCCACGCTGTCAGCACATGGGACTGTATCTCACAAACCATGAGATCATGACCTGAGCCAAAAATCAAGAGTTAGACACTTAACTGACTGAGCCACTCACGTGCCCCATTCCCTCTGTTTTTTATCTTTTTAAAAAATTTTTTTTTAAATGTTTATTTTATTTCTGAGATGGAGAGAGAAACAGAGCATACATAGGCGAGTGGCAGAGAGAAGGGGAGACACAGAATCCAAAGCAGGCTCCAGGCTCTGAGCTGTCAGCATAGAGCCCGATGCAGGGGCTTGAACTCACCAACCACAAACCACGAGATTATGATCTGAGCCAAAGTCAAAAGCCCAACCAACTGAGCCACCCAGGCACCCCTCTCTGTTTTTATCTTATTTTTCCTTCCACTATTTTCATCTGTTTTTAAATTCCACATATGAGAGAGTTCACCAAAATATTAATAGTGGCTACTGGGTGTTAGGATTTGGGATAATGTTTACTTCATAGTGCTTTAAAAAATTTTTTTTCGGAATATTCTTTAAAAATATGTGTAATCTTTAATCTTTGAATTTAAGAAGTTGCAAAATTATTTTTCATTTTGGTAGGAAATTTTAAGGAATTGTTCTGAAGTGGCCTTGGTTCTTGCATAACTTCATTTTAAAGTACATGTCTAATGAGCAGAAGAATAGAAATAAAAAAAGAGTGGATGGGAAGAGACTGTCTTGTATCATGAGATTGCTAGGTTCAAACAGGTGGTGACAATTTATTGTAGGAAGACTTTTAAATCCCATCCAGGCACAAACCTTGAGGCAGAGGCTGACCCCATTGCATGCACTCAGAGCAGAAACCAACTTGTGCGTTTTTGCTTTTACCAGAAAAGTTAGAATGTTGCAATTTGTTGAATAGCAAAGATTAAACAATTGTAACATTACATGTGATAATTTAAGCCCAGCATCTCTATCCAAAAAAATTCACTAGAAATTTGCCCTTTTTTTCCTTTCCTTTTTTTTCCTTTTTCTTTTTCTTTTTTTAAAGAAAGAGTGGTATTTAACTTGTTACACTGTCTTAGAAACCACTAATGTCAGTGTCATGAGTTTGTATTACTTTTTGTCAGAATTAATAGATTGTGATTTATGGGCCTGGACAGGAAATGTATTCTTTCAACTGCTGGAATATAGCACTTGATTTTTATCACGCTGGAAGATGAGTTTTTCTTAAATTACCTGGAAATTTTTCTACAACTTCTTACTATTTTTTAAAATTATGGTACTTAAAATTTTTTTAATGTTTGTTTAATTTTGAGAGAGAGAGAGAGAGAGAGAGAGAGAGAGAGAGAGAGAGAGATCACAACCAGGAGAGGGGCAGAGAGACAGAGGGAGAGACAGAATCTGAAGCAGGCTCCAGGCTCTGAGTGGTCAGCACAGAGCCTGACCTGGGGCTCAAACTGAATAACTATGCAATCATGACCTGAGCTGAAGTTGGATGCTTAACTGACTGAGCCACCCAGGTGCTCCAAATTTTGGTCCTGTAATAAACAATAAAGAGAAGACTGAGAAGGGCACCATAAATCCTATACATACAACAGTAGGGATACTTAGTCTCCTGTGAGTGCAGTGACATTACAGGATGACAATCTGAGAAATCTATACACTTTTCCACCCATATAATGAATATTAATTGAGCACCAATTTTTTTTTTTCAGGCATTGACTTGGGAACTGGGAATACCATGGTAAATAAGGCACTAGTTCTTATCTTAAAAGGTCTTAGTCTAATGGAGATGAGACAAGGCAGTAGGCAATTACACAGAGTGTTACCTATTTTACCTGGGAATGCGGAAGGTGCTTATGAGCACATAGGAGGGGCTCCTACACCAGTCCTTGAGACTAAGGGAAAATATTTTGAAAAACTTCAACAGAATTTCTTTTATGCATGGTCTTAATACAAAATTTAAGCCTTCTTCATATATATATGTATAATGTGTGTGTATGTGTATATATGTACATATACATGTGTATGTGTGTGTGTGTGTGTGTATATATATATATATATATATATATATATATAATGATGTAAATTTTTTTCCTGTTATTTTGAGAGAAAGACTGTGGGGGATGGACAGAAAGAGAGGGAGAAGGAGAATCTCAAGCAGGCTCTGCCCTGTCAGCTCAGAGCCAAATGCAGGGCTAAATGATGTTAGGCTTGATCTCAAAACTGTGAGATCATGACATGAGCTGAAATCAAGCTTCAGATGAACTGATTGAGCCACCCAGACTCATTGGTTTTTATATTTTTGAAAAGACTTTTAACTTTTGCCTTCCTGGTCAATATTTTAAATAAGTTGTTACAGGATTGTCCTGTTTAAGTAGGTTATGGTAGGTGGTATTTCTTACACCCACTGTGACTTGGGTGGACACTCTGATGGAACTATATGTGATATCTGGAGAAAATGTAGGAATTGGGACAAAGGAGTGGGGGCAGGGAACAAGGACAAAAGGTAGGAATAACAGGAATAGTGAGCAATTACATTTGTCACCAGGTGGCATTTAAAATAGTACTTATCTGGGTGCGTGGGTAGGCTCAGTTGATGAAGCATCCAACTCTTCCTCTAGGCTCAGGTCATGATCTCATGGTTTGTGGGTTCGAGCCCCACGTGGGGTTCTGCCCTGACAGTGAGGAGCCTGCTTGGGTTCTCTCTCTTTCCCTCTCTCTCCATGGGTAAGCCAGCCAGGTGCCCCTGAAATTCTACCTTTTAAAGCTGTTTTTTATCTACTGTCTGCATATCTTTAGCCTAATTTTCCTTCACTGTCTGCTGTAACCCCTGATATAGGAGAGTATTCTGTCTCACACAGTAGCCTCTGCAGCTTGTACCGTACCCCAAGACCCTGACTCTTGCTATCCATAGTTGACTGACCAGGCAAGGCTCTTTCCATGACCTAATCAGATTTTTAAAGAATTTGAAATTGTGACTTGGAAGTAATGATTGGATTCTACTTGGAATTTGAATAAGGACGTGATGGAAAGCAGGAAAACACTGCTGCTGCCTCCCCACCCACCGCCCCCCCACCCCCAACCACACTGGTGCAGGGAGAAAAGCAAAGAGAGACCATGTGATGAGAGATGGATAGGGATAGAGATGGGGGCGGGGTGGTAGGGGAGAATACCAAAGGTCTTTAGTGAAGTGTGTCTATATTTTCTGCCCTTGGGTTCCATTAAACAAATTTGATTCCTTATAGTAAATCCCCTTTAAATTAAACTAGCTGCAACAAGTTTGTTTCTTTGAGTCACATTCTTCCTAGGGTAGCAGGAGAGTACAAGCATTTGTAGACATGGATAAAGTGTGTTTTCTACCTGCCATAAATGGCTTCTAGTCAGTTTCCTCTTCTCTACCATTGGAATACCATCTACTGTTCAGAGTTGCTATGAGGTTAACTTTAAAGGCCTACTATCACATTTAGATTTCTTTTTGTTAAACATTTTTTCAATGTTTATTTATTTTTCAGAGATAGCGACACAGTGCGAGCAGGGGAGGGGCAGAGAGAGAGAGAGACGGTGACACAGAGTCTGAAGCAGGTTCTAGGCTTTGACCTGTCAGCACAGAGCCTGATGCGTGGCTTGAACTCATGGACCACAAGATCATGACCTGAGCCCAAGTCAGACACTTAACCTACTAAGCCACCCAGGTGCCCTCACATTTAGTGTATGTTATACATGGAAACATTTTATTTGGAAATAATTGCAAACTTAAAGAAGGTTGCAAGAGTATTACAAATACTTGCATAACCTTTCCCCATTTTTTAAAAAACATTTGGCGTCATTACTTTAATGTGTGTGTGCGTGCGCACGTGTGCGTGTATGTAATTTTGTTTCTGAATCACTTGTGAATAAGTTGCATACATTATGGTTCTTTATCCCTAAAAAACTTCATTGTATATTTCCTTACAATAGTCTTACATAAACACATTAATTATCAATGTCATTAAATTTTTAACATTGATAAAATACTACACTACACCATCCATAATCCCATTTTTTTCCCTTGGTTTCTCCATTATAAAATTATAACCTAGGAGTAGGTATTGCATTTAGTTGTCATGTGTGTTTGGTCTCCTTTAATGTAGAACATTTCTGCAGGCTTTTCTCCTTTTTCTTTCTTTCTTTCTTTTTTTTTTTCTTCTTTTTCTGCTTTTTTAACATTGACATTTTTCTAGAATAATCCCCATTGTCCATAGCATTGCAATACTGGATAACATCTTAGTGCCTGGGACTGGGTTGGTGCCTGCTTGAGATCTTGAAGACAGATAAAATTCCAAACAGGAAAGAAAAATGTTTGGTAAATGCTCATCTGGGCTATAAGGACTGTTCAGATTTTTACTTTGCCTTCACTAGTAAAGCATATCTCATGCATTTAGAATTAAATACTTTTAACATGAGGGTATCCAGCTTTATTTTACGTGGTTGCCTCCTTTTTTTCTTTTTTCCTTAAGTAAGCTCTACACCCAATGTGGGGTTTGAACTCATGACCCCGAGATGAAGAGTCAAATGCTCTATTGACTGAGTCAGCCAGGCACCCCAGTTGCCTACTTTTTTTTTTTTTACGTTAATTCATTTTTGAGAGACCAAGAGAGGCATGAGTGGGGGAGGGGCAGAGAGAGAGACATAGAATCAGAAGCAGACTCCAGGCTCTGAGCTGTCAGCACAGAGCCCGACCTGGGGCTTGAACCCACGAACCTTGAGATCATGACCTGCGCTGGTGAGATGCTTAACTGGGCCACCCAGGCACCACCCCTGCAACAGTTGACTACTCTTTAGTTGGCATTTCACTGTTTCAGTTTTATGGTTTGCCTTTGTGGAGTTTTAATTTTTTTTTTTTTAAAGATGTTCACTTGTTTAAATTAGTTATTTTCCCGGATTTATAAATGAGGCAAAAACCAAACACTAAATAAAAACCACTTTTGTGACTTATGTCATATTTTATCTAATTTAAATTTAACTTTTTAATCAACAGATAATAATTTATATAACTTAGGTTAAAATTCTGATCCTTTGACTAAAATCTAACCATTTTATTGGACACCAAGTAAATATCAGAAAACATGACTTTTTGTATATGTGCTGCCGAAGCGAGCACTAAAACATGACTTTTTGAATGCAAGATGAATGAGACTGAAAACAGGTTACACTAATCTCAATGAAGCACATACACAATTACATTTGATAGAATAGGTGAAGAACCTTCCCCAGTCTACATTAAAATACCTGAAGATGTTGGGGCGCCTGGGTGGCTCAGTCCGTTAAGTGTCTGACTTCGGCTCAGGTCATGTTCTTATAGCCTGTGAGTTTGAGCCCCACGTCAGGCTCTGCGCTGACGGCTCAGAGCCTGGAGCCTGCTTCAGATGCTGTGTCCCCCCTCTCTCTGCCCCTGCTTGGCTCGTGCTTTCTCTCAAAAATAAACATTAAAAAAAATTAAATACCTGAAGATGTTAACCTTCCTTATCCTAGTGCCCATAGTATTGAATCTATCAACAAAGTGTAACCGTCTTCTACATGGATACATTTTTCCTTTTTTTTGTGTATAAATACTCTACCCCCATCAGATCATACAGTAAACCAGGAATGATTTAGATTTTTCTTTATAGTATGCATTTGATGGAAGTAGAAATTGATACAAGTGTTGCTGCAACATATGAATATAGACAAATCTGGGCCTTAAGTCCTGAGTGCCCTATTTAGCTGGCTGTGTGACCTTGAGTAAGTCACAAGTTTCAATTTACTCATCTGTAAAGAATAATAGCTCTTGCCTCATAAAGGCAGTATGTGGCTGATATGAAAGCTTTGAGGGGCACCTGGGTGACTCAGCTGGTTAAGCATCCAGCTTTTGATTTCAGCTCAGGTTGTGATCTCACCATTGTGAGATCAAGCCCCACATTGGGCTCTGCACTGGGCATGGAGCGTGCTTGTGATTCTCCCTCCCTTTCTCTGTCTTCTCCCCTGCATGCTCTTGCTCTGTCAAAATAAACAAGTAAAAGCTTGAAAAGTAAATAAAACAAGGCTTGTGAGATGGGTCTGGTTTGGCCACCATTTTGCTTCTACGTTTCAGTGCCTCAATGTTCGTTCAGGTTAACTTTTTATGACTATACTTGCATATATCTAACCAGTCACGAGCAGCTCAACTAAGAAAGTTTGAGTCACCCATAAAGATGGAAAAGTGAAACCAAGCCACTTCGGAAGCACCCACAATCTCAAGTAGGGCCTCGCCTGAGGTTAAGTCAGGATTCTAGAAGTAAATTATGAACCATACTACAGGGTACAGAGACCCCAACCTGGCTGGTCCAGAAGTCCTCAATTCTATGACAGAAATGGAGTCCCAACGCTCAGATCTTCTTAAAATGCAGAATATGAAGAATATGGTGTTAGGTCTGGAGTGGGTACTGAGACTCTGCATTTGTAGAATGTGTTTAGTGCAGTATTTTTGATGCTTTTACTCTAAGGACCAATGGTAAACACATGGACACTGTTTAAAAGTTCAGGATGTATACAAAACAGCCATGTTTGCAAAATTATTTATTTACATCTTAAGCTCACATTAAAACCTTCCTAAGATAGAATGGCTAAGATGAAATATACAAAGTTGATATCAACACATACACAATTTCAAAAAGTTATCCTGTGGATGGCTTTTGATGAACTCGTTTTTTTTTTTTTTCCTCCACAAAACCAGTGTTCCCTTAAATCATGGTGTGAAAGTGTCTTCTCATAATGTTAAATCATTCAAAAAAGCTGAGAAATAAAGAGCTAACTTTTATTATTAAACAGCTATCCATATGCCATGCAGTGTTTTCTGTTTTAGTCTATGAGATGTTCAAATAGGCCCTAACATGATATAATAAGTTTTAAATATGGAATACTTTGGTTATTAGGCTTTGACTTGGCTTTTGGCCGAAATTGTCTCTCATTCCACTGAGTCATTATCGGTAATCCATTCAAAACAAGACTTGCTCAATACTCTTACAAAGCACCTAGTTGTGCCTGGATTGGGAATACCTTTTAAGATGCTGACAACACATTTTTTTCTTCACTCAAGAAAAAAACCCACAAAAAATCATTCCTACATGTCAAAGTTGACCATAAAGTAGACTTTTTATTCATTCTTCCAGGAAAAAAAAAAAGTTCATCATAACAATACCTGACCTGGGTATTTGTACATTATTGAAACACTAGACCTGTAAGACCTCCTTTGATACCCTAAAAACTCATGATTTTGTGATCTATTTATGTAAAATATGCTTGAGATTAAATACATAAGCAATGCATTTGAAGCTCCTGGGAAGGATTCACATTTAAAATAGTTTTTAAAATCTGGGTTTTAAAAGAGTTCTAGAAAAATAAAATACTGTGATCAGTTCTACCCCTCCCTGTCTACTTTTCTCCCCTCACAACTTGAGCTTAAGAGTTCAGGCTCTAAAAAGCATAAGAAAGCAAAAATAGAACAATGTAGGCTTTGTTACACACATTTTCGTCTCAGTTAACATATCACAAAGGCAAACCTGATTTTCTTTGCTTGAAATGAAGATCCCATCTTCTGAAACTAACATAAATAACTGTTCAGAAATACAAAGAAAGTTTAACCAGTGCTTTTAATAAACAAGTGGCTAAATGCCTATAAAATAACGTGCTATTATAAATTGCCAGCTAAATTCCCACTCTAGTCTACAAAAATAAACTGCACAAATGTGTAAATTTAAGGTAACTATTTTTCATGTAGGTCTTGCAATTTTATAAGTGCAGTAAAGCAAGAAATGAATAAGCACCTAGATATTGACTGAGTCAACTTTCATTTGAGCAGCATTTTGATTTTTGGATAAAGGGGATTCTGAATGTTTTCTAAAACTTTCCAGAAAGTCCTATTTACATGCATTGTACAGCATTTTATATACATGTAAATACACATTAATGAGAAATTAACCTATGCTTTTCATAATGTAAAAAATACAACACATGTGATCATATGCTAAAGCCAGTAATTTGAGTAATTTGCTTGTTCAGTTTTGATAGCAATAACCTTGAGTAACTTGAATCATATTACATAAATATACCACAGATGCATAGTTTATTTATGACCTTAGTAGCCTAGGTCTATCCACAGTTTTAAGTGAAAAAGATTCTCTGTTAAAGCCTATGCCATACAAGTAGTTGGGCTTACTAGTAATGTTTGTACTGGGGAAGAAAGATTAAGGAAGACGTGATAGCAGACATCAAATGTTTTGAAGGATAACTAAAGGGAAGAATTAAAATTAGTTATTTTTCCAGGGGGGTATTCATGACTTTCTGATAAGAGCTGTCCAGACATGAAAAGGTCTGTTTCATGAATGTAAATTCCAGTCCCACAAATGGCCATGCCTTGTCAGAGCTCTGGTAGTGAGGACTCCGGTGCTGGCAGTAGGTTGTCAGGTGGGACTAATAGATGGTTAGGCCACAAACCTATCTAAAGTTGCTTAATGCAAATTTTGTTAAAAAATTTTGTTTATTAGAGCGCGAATGCTTGTGCGCACAAGTCGGGGAAGGGCAGAGAGAGGGGAAGAATCCCAAGCAGGCCCATGCTGTCAGGGCAGAGCCCCACGAGGGGCTCCATCCCATGAACCGTGAGATCATGACCTGAGTCAAGATCAAGAGTTGGATGCTTAACCCACTGAGCCACCCAGGTGCCCAAAGACTTTTTTTGTTAACTCTATATGACCTCTTAGGCGGTTTGCTTCATCTTTTGTTGCTGCCCATAAAGCAGTATGTGATTTTGCTGTTATTTGTCTTGTAAATTGATGGGCTTGGCCTTCCAGGAATGTATCAGAGTGAATTTTTCTCATCTAATTGCTGTCCTACAAAAACAAACAGCTAGTTAAGATGAGCTTTGTTAGTGTCTTACACATAGTAAGTCCTCCACCAATGCCTGACTAGCTGAAGTGGGCTAGAAGCAAAGATTTTACTTGGGGAAAATAAAAGTTACCTATTCTAAAATGTTGACTGTTCTAGAAAGTTCTGGTCTTGCGACTGAATGGAAAATCGTATTTGGCACTCCTTTACCTCAGAATGCATGCCAGTGCTTATCAGAGTTAAGAAATTCTTATGATCAGATTTGAGGTGTTAGGTTAAAATTTCCATACTTCCTATTCCTCTGTTAAACAAATAATAACTTCAAGTTAGGTTTTTAATGCTAAAATCAATGCTTTTTTTTCCAAAAGAGTAAATTCAGTAAAAATGTAAAACTAAAAATCCTATGGCTCTAAATCTAAGACAAATAAGGTCACATGGCTTATGCATTTCAGATGCTTAAAGAGGCCCTACAGTGTTTCAGGAAGACCATTTAAAATATTGTTCCCTGAGTTCTTGAAGCAACCCTAAAAGTAAGTTGATGAACTCCAAGACTTTAGAGAGAGAGAAAACCACATGGTTTGCTTAACTCTCTTCTAAGAGTAACTGTTGAAAGTGGTTTGTGTTCAGTGCTTTCCTTATAGCTCAAATACTATAAGAATGTGGCTTTATCCATTTCTTAGAAGATAAGCTCCCCAAATGAAACTTGTCAGAAGGAAAAAAAATGCTTAAAGAAAGTTGGGTTTTTTAAAGCAAATACAGTTTTAACCCTAGTTAACAGTGCAGTTGAGTAAATCAGTTTTTAGTATCCATAATCCAACAGGAGTGGTAATACTGCCATAGGTGTTAGAAGGTCAAGTACATGGGCTCTGGCTCTTCTGTCCTCCGTGGTTATTGAGCTCAGGGTCTCTCACTAAAGAGCCAAAATTATTGGAAACAGAATGACTTCTCCATATTTAAATGTGTAAGAAGACAGACATTTGGTTTTCAAATAAAGATCAAAACAAACTCATCAGATCTAAAACTTAAAATACCTGGAATTTACACAAACATTTGTACATAATATTGTTTTGTTTTTTAACTTATTCACAACTGGGGGTTTTAAGATTCTTGCATTGTGTTCATATACCCACCTTTTTGGTGGCTATCAGGGTATGTCTTTAAAATTCAAAACTGGGGAATAATTTAAACAGTGAAATATGTGACTATTTGCAGCTTCTATTAGAGTCTCTTTAGAAAAACTAATTACAGTGAATGGAGAGTACAGTTCTGTTGCTGGCAGTTTTAGGTTGAGCTGAACTTTAAACCAGTAAAGGTTTAAAAAAAAAAAAAAAAAAGGTTGAGAGAACCTACTGAAATGTTCCATCCATTTCAGTAAAGTGCACAAATGAGTGTATCCTTTGGCTTGGCTATGACCTCAAGGGAGGTGTAGAAGTCAGTGGTGCTGGTGCCAGATTCCTGACTATATTACTGAGGCTGGCAATCTTCTCTTCTAGGAGGTAATTTTTCTTTTCTGCTGTTTTTTGTCGCTGTTCAGTCATTTCCAGAGCTCTCAACAACTGGGCATTTTCAACATACAAATCCTTCACCATCGCATCTGCTTTAGTATTCTTGCACAGCTAGAAACAGAAACCAGAAACATTTTGACTCCATTTCTGTAACTGTCTTAAGTTTAAGGTCTGACATTAGGACAGTTGTTCATAAAGGCAAATGACTTATATTATATTCTTTTATTTAACAATACAGGTTTAACATCAGACGTGGCATCAGGGATACAGGCAGAGCACATCCACTTTTTCCAAGCTGTTTCTTTGCATAAAGTTTGTAGAAGCCACTAATAAAAGAACAGATTGATATTTGAAAGCTCAAAAAATAAAAGCTTTTTTTTCCCACCTAAGTAAATTAGGTGTTACTGCTTTTTCTTTCTCTAAAAATAGCAAAATACTTTCATAACTTCTGAGGTTTAGGGTGTGAACTTTAACTCTGTTCTTAACAGATGCTTGAGTTTCCTTCCCATTCATAGCTATAACCTACTGATTATTTTAAAATTTGGTTCATGTATTATAATACAGAGGTAAGATCTGGGCAGCTCCTTTTCCTTAACTCTTCCTCTTTTACATAGAACTTGTCAGAAGACAGACTTTAATTTTTATGGTTAAAATATATAGTCACGGGATGGGAAAACTTGTCAGTGGCCTTGCGATAATTTTATTTTGGTTCCTATTATATGTATTCCAACCCTCCCTTCCCTCATTACACCTCATTTTACAGGCAGTTTTAACCAGGGCATCTAAAAGTATAGAGGTTTCAGGGGAAAAAAGAACAACGGAGAGTGGCTAATTTATTAGCATTGCAAAGGGCAATGATAAAGACGATAACACCTGAAGCCTGGAATCTAGATGACGGGCAAGTGTAACATACTAACCTACTCTATTGAGTTGTTCTAAGGAAACATTCATCCCTTCTTCTCTCCCTTCCTTCCTGCTGTTTACAAAACACTCCTGGCTCTTCATCCTAAGACCCTCTACTGCCCACTCCTCCCTATTTCTCCCGTTTCTTCTCCTACTCATCTCAGGACACTATGATATGTTAATGCCAAAATATTTGTAGATGTCCACACACCATATGTTGTAACTGCATGATGTTCCAGTAGCCTAGAATGCCCTTCTCACACTTCTTCACCTGTTCAAATCTTACTCAGCTGTCACTACTTGAAGAGGCCTTCAGGAAACTTTCTTTAAACCATGGAGTTAGATCAAGTATTCTTCCCTGTGTTCCCCTCTGCTGAAAATAGAGTGGATCGGATTTTCTTTAAAATTACCACCTTGCCAAATGCTTAATACCTTGTATGTGAACTACGCTCCCCATTGGCAGGATTTTGTTCACTGTCATATCTCTAGCACTTAGAAAAGGACTTGGCATGTAGTAACTATGTTTTGAATAGGTGAATGATCACAGGGTTGAATAAATGCTTATTGTGTAAGACTTTTTCTTTCCATTTTGTGATTAAGATATTGGGCAAAGATAAGTTCCTGTCTAATTCTCCATTAAGACCTTCTCTTGGTATTATTATTCTTAAGTTTTATGTGTCTAGAAAACCAGGTGGGACAATTTCTGCCCCCACCTCCCCAGGTCTTAATCTCAGTTTCCAAAGTAGCTATAAATCTTTACTATAGAGTGGTCCTTTTTTGCATGTCTCTTCAGTGGTTACACAAATACTTTCTAAACCCAGGCCACACCTGCCGCCAGCAGGTCAGGGTCCCTATTCTAATTCAGAGCACAGCCTTTTGGGGTCTGGATATAGCCAGAAGACTTTTAGAAGTCATCATAGCCGTCGCAAACAGCAAAGCTAAAATTCCATTTATTATCTCCCCATTTTTTACCAACATAAATTTTTTAGTTATTTAAATAGAATGTTTACTGTCTTGGGCAAAGAAAAAAAATCTACAAAAATTAAATTTGAGCCACAGAATTTCATTAGGAATGCATTAGGTCCAAATGAGTCTCTTAGCAAATGTACATTTTTTAAATTGTGGACAAACAGGCCTTAGGAGAGCTCTGGAAAAATAATGTAGAATACAGAATTCGTATTTTTGGAGTGATATGGGGGACAGTGAATCCTAAGTCCTGCTATACGTTTGTAGTAGAATTTGCCTTTATTTGACAACAAAAATTAACACGTTAATGGCAATAAAGGAATGTAAAACTGGAGTTAAAAGTGGAATGTGGGGTGGGTGGGTGGAGAGGACCCGGGAGGCTCACTTGTTCTTTGAGCTGATTCACTTTATCCTGAAGAAGCCTTTTCACCAGTTTCAATTTCTGTTCAACTTCCATCATCCGTTCTTCCATGACAGTTACCAGTTGTTCCTGGTTTCCCTGAAGGGAAGAAAAAAATGTGTTGTCATTTGAAAAATATGCCATACCAAAAAGAAAGGCCTAGTAATTTATTTTTCCCACAAGATGCCTAGAGAAAGGACAGTAAATATGTGCCTTTGTAACGGGAGGGGTGGATTTCTGATGAAATGGGGGCTCTGAACACTGCATGGGTTGCACATTAGAAAAGTAATCCTATCAGAGAATCAAAGATTAAAAAAAAAAAAAAATCTTACCTGTGTTACTATCTTCCCCTGAGATAAAGCAAAATTCTTAAAACCCGTATTTTAGTACCTGTGTGCACTTCTTCTAGTAAAATAGTTTTCAATGGTAAATTAAAAATAAGGTTATCAACCTTCCATCTGTGACTTGGGCCTTGGCAATACTGTGGGTCTCTCAAGACCAAAACAAAACTGAGTTTATTCAGGATCACTTAGCATTTCCAGTCAGCTTGCAATTTGCGTGTCCATTTTTCCTGTGTAAAATGGCTGATTACTGTGAGGGTGTTACTGTTCCTTTCTTTATAATAACCGGCTTCTTCCTGCCAGTTATTGTTGTCATCTGTTTCCCAATTTGACTTGCCATTGTGAAGCAAACATCTGGAATGGAGGCTGGGTTTATCATAAAAAAACTTAAGAATCTCCCGACAAACAACTCACAGATAAAACGAGAGGGCAGAAACAGAGCCAGGGCTTCTCCTCTTCTCTTCACACAACAGTGATAGGTTAAGGAGTTATGTGGGTTTTGAAGAGAGTGTGAGTGCAGCCAGCTGCCCTCCCCGCAGGTCACGAAAATGTCCATGAAAGGAATTTCAGGTTTTTAAAGGTTCTTCAAGCATTAAGCAAAACTCAGGTGTTAATGGCTGATGGTATAACCCCTTTTAAAAGCATGGAGAATGACCAAACGTGGACTGGAAGCCAATGTTTGGATAAAGCAACAGCATTTATTGAGATATAAACAACTAAACCATGTGATTAGTTTGAAGACAACTGTAGTAAGTCAAAGTCTAATGCAGGAAGTAAATTTCAAGAAAGAAGCTTTGAGAACATTTAGCTTTAAAAAAAAAAAAAACCTGTATTTTAAAAGATAGAATGGCTTTTTAAAGGTCAAACGTAAATGGAAGATGCCTGATTTCTACTTGCTTTAAAAAACAAAACAAAACAAAACATATAACTCGAAGAACATGGAGCATGGCCAGAGTGAGGAAAGAGGAAAAACAAAGGCAGTCATATATTTAAAATTTATTTTATTGTTTCATCAAAATTTTTCTTTTTCCTGTCAAAAAAGCATGATACATCTTATACAAAACAGTATAAATAACCCAAATTTTCTTCCAATTCCATATATAAAAGTAGTACCTCTTATTAAAAATAGTTACAGCATATGGAATGAGAAAATATATAGAATACATCCTTTCAAGAATCTCAAGTCCACATTCTTTAAATGGTATAAATAAAATGATTTGTAACAAGCTGAAATTTGTGAATTTGATTCACAAACTGTCATTTCTACGTTAATAAATAAGAGACCTAATACTGCAAAGGCTTAATAATAATATAATTTAAAAGAGCACTTGATTCCAAAATGTTTTCCAGCTTATGTCTCTGTGTGTGTGTGTGTGGGGGGGGGGAGCGTGTGCATCTGAGTAGCTGCCATGGTAAGAAATGTCATCAATAGCAGCCCAGTTTTCACAGGTGCCCAATCCTTCTGTAGGAATCTGCATGCACTGCTCGCTGCTCCGGTAGCAAGGCCTAGAGAAAGAAGGCAAGTGGTATACTTCACCCCATGTCAGGATCATGTTTGGGGAGGAGTCTAAATTCACACATCTATAATGCAAACGATCTTTAAAAGCACACACATTAACACTACAATGCAAGCAAAGCAACACAGAGGCAGAAGAAATCACATCACTCCACACACAGAGGCGACGTGCAGATTCTAATAATGTTCTGTAATCTTAAAATTAGTGTCAGCTCAGGGGCCAGAAACAGGAGAGCCTGCAGTGGTATTCTAGAGACAACAATAAGCAGTCCACTCTGCCATCTGGCTGGAGAAAAAAGTTTTTTTGTTTTTGTTTTTTTTTTTAGTACAAAAACCTCAACAGTCTTTGCAGCGCCTAGGTGGCTCAGTTGGTTGGGCGTCCGACTTTGGCTCAGATCATGATCTTGCAATCTGTGAGTTCAAGCCCCACGTCAGGCTCTGTGCTGACAGCTCAGAGCCTGGAACCTGCTTCAGAGTCTATGTCTCCCTCTGTCTCTGTACCTCCCCTGCTCATACTCTCTCTCTCTCTAAACATTAGAAAAAAATTAGGCAAAAACTGTGCTAAGGTTTTTTTAATCTTACCCTGAAGTAATTGGAGTAAAAGGATATTTTTTTATTTTTAAACATTGGCAGGTGGGTCGGAAGAACATGTTTTGAAAACAGGGTGAATGAGAAAGCAATGGATACAATGTCTGTTAAAAACTGAGGTCAAGGTTTTATAACTCAATTCTGTAATGAATTACTGAAGTATCTTCGACAGCCCATCTACACAATTTTAATATTTGGAAACTGAAGCGGAATAGAGGAAGCTTCCAAAAACGTGGATTTTTAAAGCACAAAAGACAAAACTAATTGTAACCTTTTGTTTGAAAGGGCAGATGACAGAGGATATAATGACAAACCATAGATATATACTACGAGAAGAGGAAGACAGAACTGCTCCACTGTGTAATTGTAGTGCTAATTTGACTTTGCAAAGCCACTTTGAGACAATTAGGGAAAAGGAGTTGGGGAAATTCCTTATTAAATGTCCACTGAGAGACAGAAGATGAGCATCCAAACCAGAAAGGATTCATTTAAAATTATACAAATGAAGGAGTAATTTTAATTTTATTGGTTCTGAATAAACGAAATTGACAAGCAAAGCTGGACTATGAATGAAGCACTTAAGAGAACTATTTGAAAACCCAGCTTGTATCAGATTGTGTCTGTAAGAAGCTAGGATGATTCTAACTCAAAGGGAAGGGGAAAAAGATGTTGATTTTCTGAAAGAGTTTTTGAAACTAGATCATTTTAAAAAACATAGTTGACATTTTTCCTTTATGTCACTGACTCCACAAAGTCCCCACTTGTGAATTCTATGGAATTCAGCAGGTTGTACCCCTCAGGTACAGGAAAACCTAGGGGGCTGTGTTAGTACTGCGTATCCTAGAGGTGCACTTGAATTCTGTAATATTTCTGGCATCGGACAAATGTCAAGTCAAAAACTGTTAGGTCAGCTGTACACTGTGCTTAAGTGATCCTGATCCTTCGTCACGGATTACGAATGTGCAAAGGAGACCCAGAACACTTCATCACCCAGCTTAGAAGCTGAGAGCTCAAAAGCATCACTGCAAAAAACCAAACCCAAACAACACTGCAGTTCCGTGGGTCTGTAAACACAGGTAAGGTGGGACTCTTCAACAGACACGTAAGTTCTTAATCTCCACCTCTGAACGGGTAGAACTTCCCAATAAACAGGTCAAATTAGGTGATCTGAGTTTACTGTGAGGGAAAACAGAGCCTCGTACCTGCGGCGTGTTGGTTTCGGAGGTCCTGTTTTCAAGTTCCTCCTGCAGGCACTGGTTTATCCTTTCTGCCTGCAGCAGCTGCTGTTGAAGCTGCAGAAACTGCTCCCTGGGCACCGTCGGACAGGCTTGCTGCTGGCGCAGCTGGAGATCCCACGTGGGAGGGGATGGGCTAAGCATCACAGTGGACCTCAGGTGCTGCATCTGGAGGACAGAGGCGGAGCCCTGGTCAGCTGCAGTGCCTTCAAGCACAGAGCTGCCCTTGCAAATGTCAAGCAGAGGGAACGAAGCTGATGAATTCATTAATGGCCTCTCAGACCCACTGATCACTTGAACACAGGACAGTACGTGACTTGAGTAAGAAGTGAATAATGGGAAGGGTCATTTTCCTTAGGAGACAATATAGTTAAGAAGTAGGATTTCTTAAAAGTTTTAGACTTAAAAGATGTACTTCCTCACTCATGATGGAGCTACATGATATAAGTCATGTGTCTGAATTCTACTTCATTGTTTCTGGCACTAGAACTTTTAATCATGCCTGTTTAAGAAAACAGCGGGGCACCTGGGTGGCTCAGTCGGTTAAGCATCCGACTTCAGCTCAGGTCATGATCTCACAGTCCATGAGTTTGAGCCCCATGTCAGGCTCTGTGCTGACAGCTCAGAGCCTGGAGCCTGCTTTGGATTCTGTGTCTCCCTCTCTGCGCTGCTCATGTTGTCTCTCTGTCTCAAAAATAAAAGCATTAAAAAATAAAAGACACAAGTTGGGGTAAGCAAAGGGGAGAAAGTGTTTCAGCTTTAGGGTTTTGCCACTTTACTTACCATTCATAAAGACTCTTAAAAGCAAATGTTCAATGATTATTTTCCAGGTTAGCAACTGAGTCAAAGAATCTCCTATCCAAAATTATTTTAACCTATTTTATTTTGTCAATGTTCAACTCTTAAATGGCTCTGTAAGATAAGCAATTCGGGGACAGAGGGTGATATAGAAATACTTGTTCAAGACCGTAAGACAATGATGTGTGTATCACATGCCAAAGTTGGGAAGAGGAAAAGGAAGGAGAATGCACACTGCATGTGGCCAGTGAAGCATGGCACTCCACATCTGTCGATACATTCAGCGGACTGAGGACTCAACAGAAGGCATGCAATGAAGACGACCAAGTACCAAACTCAAGAAGAAGCACCTCAAGGCTTCTGAGAGGGGAAATAGGCCCTCTAAGACACGACTATAACTAAACATTTACCATGAAACTTCAGAGCCACTATCCATTTCCTTCAAGCTAAAGTTCTGAGGTGGGAGATTACCCGTTTTGAAATATTTCTAGTTACAGATTTAGAAAACCCACCATTTTATTTTCAGGAATAAAGAATAGGGAGAGTTACGATCCCATGATTTTCTATCAGCAGGATGAGTTTTTCACATATATCTTTACATACTGAGGAAAATCCTGGCCTAAATGTAAACAGACATATGCCACAGTTAAAGCAAACTGAAAATGAATACTGGCTCTTACCTAAATATGTATTAACTGTTACAGTCAGTAGAAATGATTACATGAACAGGGAGTCTAATGAGAGGTCTCCATGCTATGAAATTGATTGAAAGAGAATGTTCTACCTTCACACACTATCTCAGGCAGAGAACTGCACCCTTCTCTGCTAGTTCCAACCACAGAGTTCTAGGTACAGGTTAGCCACAGACAAAACAAAAACAAAAGAAAATTACAGGAGTCATAAAGAGAGGAAGAAAAGTATGAGTTACAAAAAGAGAACAGTTAAAACTGGGTATATTATATACCTGAATAGGTGTGCTCAAGTCAGAAAGAACTTAGAAAAACACCAACATTTACATTTCTCCGTGTATAAACTTTAAAATATCTTATGACTCTGATCCTGCAACTGCAATGTGAGTTTGGGAACTTACCACCTTTTCCTCCACCTACCCCACTACAATTATTTAGAAGATTCCAGGTCCAGCATGGGTGGATCTGATGTTAAATACTTGGTTTTACAGTTTATATTCTGCATCTCCAAATGGCAATTTTCTCGTTTGAGTGTTTGAAAACTGTTGGCTACCGGAGGTACCCAGTGGACTTGAGAAGTGCTGATATGGACTGGAACCCCTTTTTTGAATGTTCAAAATGAACTGTTTATAGAACACCGCCTCATGCAGTTCAAAGAGCCCCAGAGTGTGACTCAGATTCTTCTATTTCCTAGTCTAGTGATGTGGGAGCATGCCCTGGAACTATGGATATGTATTGTATTACATCAGCGACTTTTAAACTGGCATAGAAAGATGAGGAGAGATGCCTTCCCTCAAGGGAGTGCCTACATCAGATTAGAAAGCTTTCCTGAAATTCCTTGATCTTAAAAATTCTGAAAAATAATGAAGGGAAATTGCTTATGATGGCTAATCATGTCAAGGGGGGTTAGGAAGAGATGGGGGTTTCTGAGGACGGCTCGAGCAGGTGGGAGAAGAATTGGCCTGTTAGCAGAACATTCGGAGAGGATCTGCCACTGCCTAAGTATATACCCTGTTACTTATCAATTTGGTACTAGAGAGGTGGGGCTTAGCTTCAGCTATCTTACTCCTCACAATATATAATTATTTCATCAGAAAGCATGTCTGTATCTAAACATAGCCTGTAGCTTGGGCTTTTGAACACACTTATTATATGCTATTTATAGTTTAATCTCCCTATTAGTGGAGAAATCAAAGAACATAAGATTGGCAGAAACCTCACTGGTCATTTAAATGTCAGTGTGACGTATTTGCCCATATTTCGCCAGATTTCGTAAAAATCATCCATTTAAAATTACCTTGGCATGTCCAATTTCTTAAAAGAAAATATTTAAATCTCTCTCATCCTATAATTCTGTTTTTAAGATATTTGTACTCGTAGTAGTTTTTAAGAGCACAAAGACATTTTTTACCCATGCCTCTCTACCTGAGATAAATTTTGTAGTACACTACGTGATATTTTCATCTACCCAAAGCAAAATATCTCTGTGAAGTTTTTACTTACTATAGGAGGATTTGTACGGATGTTGTTTTACATCCTGTAATTGTACTTAGTAATCAGAAAGCAATCTGGTAAACTGGATACTCAATGTCCGAGCTGACAAGTTTTACAACTCCATTTTTATATTTAACAGATGTACCACTCCCGAGGCAGTGCTGAATTACAAATTTGTAATAAACCATGACAGCACCTGAACATTAAACTTCTACATGCTGATATTCCCAAATTCCTAACCCAAGAGGCTGTTAGCAATCCATCTATAAAACACTACGTATGATACGGGAGATATCGGGAAACCGTTACAATCACAGCAGTGGTGGGGAGCTCTGGGCCAGTACCAGAGTCCCCGCCCCCTGAATTTGTTGAGGTATGGGTCCTTGCATTTTAGGATTACCCACATTATTCCTTCCTCTGTGAAGCAGTGTAAATTCCGGTGACTGTAATGAGCAAAAATGTCTATCAAACTTGGTAAGACAGACCAAAGAATTCAGCTTGGCAGCATACTTTTCCAGTTTTTCTCGTAATAGGAATTCATGCTATGCTGCTCTCTCTCAACAAACGGCACATTTGTGGATTAAAATATTCTTCAGAGCTGAGGCCCTTTGCTTAAAAACTCACCTCCATTAGCTGCTCATCCAGTTTTACTTGTTTCTTTTTCAGGCCTTCATTTTCCAAATGAATTGTTTCTAACTCTCTTTCAAGGGAATTCATCTGACTGACCTGCTAAAAAAAAAAAAAAAAAAAACAAAAAACCCAAAAATTTCCTTTACAAACAAACACTTGAGTTGCTCTTCTTTGACAAATTCATGCTAGTCAGAAATCTCACCCCTTGGAAGAAAGCAAAGATCATTCAGCAAAGGAAAACAGCACTATGATTCAGTGCATCAGTTATATTTAGTCTAGTTTTTGATCATCACTGCTTACATAGAACAGATTCCGTAAGGCACCTGGCTTGCAAACTTTAGTGTCACTCACTGTAAGAAACACACCCAGGACATAAACTCACACCCAGAAGTACGTATATACGCATCATCAGTTATAAGTACATATCCCTGAAAGAAAATTTCATGAAATATTTATCCTTACCATGAACCATGTACTCTGATATTTTCCAGCACATTTTATTAATAAAAGTAGAAGTTTTCACTACATCACTTTCATGATCCTCTACGATGGATCGGTGGGGAAAACACTGTCTTAAGGCAAAGTTTAAGTCGGGTTTAAAACAGAGTACATAAAACCTGCTTTATATAACTCCTTTCTCAATTTTAAAGACTAAATTTGAAGATTTTATGAGTATCCATTTTTGGAATTCTCTATTGCAGAAAGAATCTAATGAGCTACCTGACCCAGGAATTCGGAATATTGCTAAGTAGAAATACAGGACACTTCTATAGAAGGCTGATTTTGGTTTCTATCAAAAAGAGCTGAGGAGAGTAGCAAGAATTTTTAAACAGAAAAGTAATCTTTTCAAGTTAAAACCTATCATTAGACTTTTCTCTCAGTGAGCAGCTGGATGAAACCCTTTATCTTTCTGAAAAATGTACTTGAATGTACCTAAAATTAAATGGCATTTTGGCTTTAGAGCACAAACCAGTCTTCTTACCGCCTATGGTCATAACTTTCACAAACTTAAAATTTTCATAAAATTTTTGTGACAGAAACAAATGATTGTTCATCATTCTTCCCAGATTTTTACACAAACCATAATTTTCAGAAGAGGAAGGTAACAGTGACCACTCTGAGTTTTGGTTGAGAAGAAGGAAGAAAGAAAAACAAGGGACAAGGACTCCCAGGGTAGCACTGGTCTTAGATCTCTTACTTCAGGGAACCAAGTACAGAAAGCAAAAGTTGTGCTAGAGACTTAACCACATGGTAGCCCCCCTCCAACATGGTCCCTACTGATGTCCACCCATGGTGTTCACACCCTTGGTC
This sequence comes from Lynx canadensis, assembly GCF_007474595.2. NCBI lineage: Eukaryota > Metazoa > Chordata > Mammalia > Carnivora > Felidae > Lynx > Lynx canadensis. The sequence goes on from NC_044308.2 coordinate 98,311,099, forward strand.
TGTGTGACCAACTGAAGACAGCAGAAATGATGGTGTGTCCCTTCCAAGGATTAGCTTATAAAAGGCACTACAGCTTTTTATAGTGATCTTTTGGAATTTTTCTCTCTCTCTCTCTCCTCTCATTCACTGCCATGTCCTGAGAAAAGGCCCTGGTGGTGAGGACCTGAGGCCTCTGGTAATCAGCCAGCAAGAAACAGAGCCTCTTCCTGTAATATTACTGAACTTGGACGTGGATCTTCTAGTACCAGTGAAGCTTTCAGATAAATGTAGTCCCAGCTGATAGCTGGACCACAACCTCATGAGAGACCCTGAGCCAGAACCACTCAGCTAAGCTGCTTCTGAATTTCCGGCCCACAGAAAAGGAGACAACAAATGTTTGTTCTTTTAATTTGTTGCACAGCAATAGATAACTAACACAGACCATATGAAGACGTTCCTGATATCCAGGATATATATATTTTAAAGTATATCTATTTTGCTAACTTAAAAGGGCTGTGGGGCACTCGGTTGAGCATCTGACTATGGCTCAGGTTATGATCTCGCGGTTCATGGGTTCTGTGCTGACACACATTGGGCTCTGTGCTGACAGCTCAGAGCCTGGAGCCTGCTTCAGATTCTATGTCTCCCTCTCTGCCCCTTCGCCATGTGTGCTCGGTCTCTGTCTCTCAAAGGTAAATAAATACTAGAAAAAAATTAAAAGGGCTGTAATACTGCTAAAGATGATTAACCATCTTCATTATGAATGCTTAAAGTTAACTGCTCCTTTGCAACCACCACTCAATCATAAAGAACTATAATACTATTTGACCAGATTACAAAAACATACATATAAGGAAGAACCAAAATATACCATTGTGATCACTTCCTTGGAAGCATGCAGGGAAAGAAACATACACTTAGGGACACATCACAGTAAGGACGTTGACACACATAAACTCTCAAAACTCACCTTCCTATTAGTAGGTGATCGTTCCTTTTGAAACTGTTCACACTCTCTCTTTAAGCTCAACTTCTCTTGCTCTGTAGGCCTCACCGTACCTGATGAGTTTAGATGTTTTTGGTGCTTAGGGGGAAGAAGGTTTGATTCCAGTTGACGGACCTAATAACAACATATGTAAGAGGAAGAAATGTTAAGATAGTCATCCAGTGAGGAAGAAAAACAAAAAAAGAACATAAGGGAAGTTTTTATTCAGTACTTGGGTTCTGTTGTATTAAAAACACTTTTTTTTCCCAGTCAAGTCTGCCAATTTTTTTTTAATTTTGTTAATGTTTCTTTATATTTGAGAGAGTGAGGGGCGGGGGGCAGAGAGAGGGAGACACAGAATCTCAAGCAGGGTCCAGGCTCCGAGCTGTCAGCACAGAGCCCGACACGGGGCTCGAACTCACAAACTGCGAGATCATGACCTGAGCCAAAGTTGGACATTTAACCGACTGAGCCACTCAGGCGCCCCAAGTCTGCCAATTCTTGAAGTCTGCTTTTTTTGGATTGCAAAAGATCCTTCTAGGTAAATCTGTTTTTAGTCTGGTTGGGTCTAAAAACCCAACACTGTAAAGACCAGAGAATAGAGGACGTCTGGGTCTACCGAATCACTGGGCGTCCACAGGGTGACATGGCTGTCAGGAAAACAGACATAGTCCTAGGCACTTGCTCTCTGACATGAGCATGGCTTTTAGGAGTCAGTGAGGTGACAGTCCCATCAATTTTATATTGGACTGTCCACACCTGAAACCATGTATCCACACCAACAAGTTCCATGAGGACAGCGACCAGGTCTGTCTTGTTCAACGCTATAACTTTAGCAATAGCAGAGTTTCTGGCACAGAGTAGGTGTTCTAAATCGCTATCTGTGGCTCTTCAGAGAGTTCTTCCTTAAGAGAAATGTTTAGGGGCGCCTGGGTGGCTCAGTCGGTTAAGCGTCCGACTTCGGCTCAGGTCATGATCTCGCGGTCCGTGGGTTCGAGCCCCGCGTCGGGCTCTGTGCTGACAGCTCAGAGCCTGGAGCCTGTTTCAGATCCTGCATCTCCCTCTTTTTCTGACCCTCCCCTGTTCATGCTCTCTCTCTCTCTGTCTCAAAAATAAATAAATGTTCAAAAAAAAAATTAAAAAAAAATGTTTAAGCATAGGTTAAGCATAGTTGGTCAACTACTTAGCAAAAGTGAAGACTATATATAAACATCAGTTTAGTGGTTGGAAAAGATCATCTTCAGAGACCATTCTAACCTTAAAAGGCTGAATCTTTAAAAAGGGGTACTTTTAGGGGCGCCTGGGTGGCGCAGTCGGTTAAGAGTCCGACTTCAGCCAGGTCACGATCTCGCAGTCCGTGAGTTCGAGCCCCGCGTCAGGCTCTGGGCTGATGGCTCAGAGCCTGGAGCCTGTTTCCGATTCTGTGTCTCCCTCTCTCTCTGCCCCTCCCCCGTTCATGCTCTGTCTCTCTCTGTCCCAAAAATAAAAACGTTGAAAAAAAAAAAAAATTAAAAAAAAATAAATAAATAAATAAAAAGGGGTACTTTTTCTCTTACAAGGAGTTAGCCCAAAAAGATGGAGTCCAATTTTGCCACTTTGTACTATCAGTCTTGACAGCTAGTCTATTTAAATGAAGAATACATAGTTACCATAATTCTCATGAGTCTGTATTGAAAGTCAGGATTAAAATCATTGATTTTAGTATAGAAGTGATTACACAAAATGAAACAAAATATTTTATAAACATATCAGGATAAAATTATTTGCAAGTAAATGATAAATTACGCATTCTTAAAGTAAGTCTGCCATAGCAGAATACTCAAATCCATACCCTAGACCCATTTCAGTCCTATCAAACATTCATTTTTATACCACACTATTTTCAAACGTATGTCACCATGTGCCGCTTTTCGTTACCTTGTCCCATGAGTGCGTGAGTTCCGCTTTGGTGTTCCGCACCACAGTTTGGAGTCTCTCGTTCTCTTGCCAAAGCAGCTGTTGTTCCTCCTTCATCAGATGATCCATCTGGTCCCAAGAAGGCCTTTGCTGCTGGTTATGGAAGGTGGCTATTTCTGGGGCCCAGTTCTTAAGAGCAAATTGAAGAGTTAAGCCTTAAAAACAAGCTGATTTCTGTTTTGAGTATATTTACTCAATGACAATAATTCTTAGGAAGTACCTTTCATTCTTCATATCTTCTAATGGGGGTGAGTGTATGTTGTGTGTGTGTGTGTGTGTGTGTGTATGTGTCTATATACACACATACATACCGTATTTGGGGGGTGTGACTTAAAAAAAGGTTTGGAAACTTCTTTGTTTAAAATGATCTTCGGCAAAATAGTCCCTTCAAGTCTAACAGCAAAGATGACTGTAGGGCAAGTCGATTCTATATAGAACCCAAGTGCGTAGAGATTGGTGGCCTTAAAAATTGCTTCATACTTATCAAGTTAATGCTTTGAACCCAGATCACTATTCTTTTGGTTAACAGAACACAGAGGGAACTTCAAGATGCACTGCTAACTTGAAAGCTTTCACAAGCTAAACTCTTTCATTTTTCCCATATGCAATCATATCCTTTTTTAGAATCCAAAGCACATACTGTCCATGTAATTGAGCCCTGAACTCAGGAATATGCTTTATGCTACCAAAGTGATTTTTTGGATTCTGGAAAATGCTTTAAAAAAGGTAACAAGTAGGTAAGCCTTTTGTGTTTTAAGCTAAACCATGAAAAAGAAAAAGTTACAATCTCATTTTGAGAAAAATGTCAGCCCAGAAATAATTTTTTAAAATGGAAAGAACTATTTTTCTTTTTAAAAAAAATAAAGAGGAGGTTCCTGGCTGGCTCAGTAGGTAGAGTGTGAGACTCTTGGTCTTAGGGTCATGAGTTGAGCCCCATGTTGGGCGTGGAGCCTGCTTAAAAATATATGTGTGTGTGTGTGTGTGTGTGTGTGTGTGTGTGTGTGTGTGTAAAATAAAAAGTATCACCAAGATATAACTGGATTAAAATAACTGTCCTACTTTTATGGTAGGACAAAATCTTAATATCTCCACAAGGCTGACATCTATAATACCATTTCTAATTTATATAAGCACACAAAATAGCATTTTGATATATTAAAATGAGATACACTTTATGTAACATCAAGAGTGTTTTTGTTAACGCAAAATAACTCAGCGTGGTCTCCTGACCTGCGCAACACAAAACGTAACCTTGTCACTATGCTTCCATTTATATGAAGTTCGGGAAAAGGCATCCCTAACCTATGGTGGCAGAGGGTCAAAAAGTGGTTCCCTTGTGGTTATCGACTGGAGGGGAGACATGAGAGCCTGCTGGGTGCTGGCAATATTCTATATTTTGAGATAGGAGGTGTTTACACAAATATAAATTTATGCACATACATAGGTATGGAAAATATACATGTGAACAACATAGGTTTGAACTGCACGAATCCACTTATGTGGAGATTTTTTTTTTTGAGACAGTATTGTATTTTCTCTAGCTTTATTATAAGGATACAGTACATAATACATATAATACCTAAAATATGTGTTAATTGTTTATATTATTGGTAAGGCCTCCAGTAAACAGTAGGCCTAACTATTAGTAATTAAGTTTTGGAGGAGTCAGAAGTTTTAGGTGGATGTCTGACCGTACAGGGGGCCGGGGCTCCTAACCCCTGTGTCGTTCAGGGATCAACCATGTATTTATGTAAACACACACATCCATAAAAATATTCAAGTTACAGACTTAAAAATCTGTGCACTTAACTGTATAAAGTTATACCTCAATAAAAAAGAAATTACCTTGTCACCAGCATTCTGAAGTTGTTTATATAAAGACGTCACTTCTTGTTTCAAAGCCTCCTTTTCCTGCTGAGTCACTCGTAGGTCAGATTTAATCAGGGACATTTGCAGGTTCACATTCTGTAGGGTGTCTTCTAAACTCTGAACCTGCATCATGAGAAAAATCTTACACTGTGATGCAGATCCTCACGGTCTCACCTACAGCATGTCCAGGAATGAATGAGCTAAGATAAGAGAATTCCAAGGTCCCTTATATTTACTATATCCAGCTCTTTTTATTAGCCTCGTGGAGACCCCAGTTATTATGTATATTTACAGGATGTTATATTTAGAGCAATGATGAGCTATGTCCTGGAGCAAGGTGTCGCTAACACAGTCATCTGGCATATGACCAAGTGATATCTTACAGAACCAGTGAGTACCAGCTGGCATGACAAAAGCTAGCTCAATCCCATGAACCATGAGGCCACAACTTGAGCTAAAATCAAGAGTTGGATGCTTAACCGAATGAGCCACCCAGGTGCCCCAGTATCTATTTAGTTAAAAATAATCTAAATTTGTAAAAGCAATGTTGATAGGTATAACAGGGCATGAACGTGCCTTAGAAATCCTTTTTCTAAATCAGAAACAAGCAGTCATTTCTACACAGTATTCTTAAGCTTTTATAAGTAATCTCATAATGATGAGGTAATCTCATAATAATGAACTCTGAGGGAACTGTTCAAGTTTCCTCACACTATAAGCATATGACAAGTATTAATCAAATTGAATCATTATGAACCCTCTTAGGCCAATTCTATCTGGAATATTCTTCCTACTAGGAATTCTGTTGGAATACACAGGAAAATATTAACTGTACAGGTGAAACAACAGTTGGCCACATACCTTTTCCTGTGAAGCCTCTAGTTGCGACTTTAAGGTTTCACTCTGGTGTTCCCAAGATTTCTGTTCTTGCTTCATAGTAGCAATTCTGTGCTCTAAAAGACTTGATTTTGCCAACTGTTTCAGGAAAAGAAAAGAGATAGTAGGCATGTTTGCAAACATATCTAGCCTCAATTTATGCATCTCCACAGAGGCTGAAAAGATAAGCGCCATGTGGGAGCAGGGCAAAGTAAAACACAGACATTTTCCTGACTCCCTTTTCTACCTTTAATTTTGAAGAGTCTGTTTTCTTTGGTGGTTTCCATTTTTCTCTCTCATTGCCTCATTGCGGGTGAGAAGTGGTAGGCCTGGAGGCAATTAGAACTCTCAAGAGTGTACCATAATAGGAAAACATGAATGCCTACTAAGGCAGGTGGGGCGAAAGCAGTGTTGTGGGATTTGCTAGGGAAAATATGATAGAAAAAAAAGCGTGTGTCTATGTAACAGATCTCAGAGTATTATATGTGACAATACTTATTTATATATTAAGTAGCATGGCTATATATTAAAATGAGGCAAACTGTATATTACTATATTTAATAATATCATTATTAAACAAATTTAGCCTCCTGTTAAAATCCTGACCTCAGAAATTCAGAGGGCACGTAAGGCCTGCTGAAATGCTATTCCAGGAGACGGTGGAACGATCAGGCTAAAACGGGACTGCTGAGTGCCACTGGACATAGAGAAATGCTCACTATGGTATATACACTGTATGGTGATGGTAAAAAGTCTTCTGTTTCCTACCTTATCCACACAGCTCTTTAGTTCTTCACTGAGAGCCTCCTTTTCTTCCAGCAGTTTTTCATTGTAGCTGAGAACACTAGCAAGTTTTTGCTGGAAGTCACCAAGATCAGGACATCTGTGCAGCTGTAAGAGATCAACAATCCCATCATGTCTCATGGCTGTATTTATAAAGAGGTATTTATAAACAGGGCGTTTTCATGGCTGCTGCTATTTCCCTATCTACATAGATATTTCAGAGGACATATAAACTCTAAGGAACTATAATTAAATTTAACAAAATGTTCCCTACTCGATTCTCTCCATTCTCCAACTGACTGCCAAAATGTCTGCTCAGATAGATTCAAGCAGACAGATACTGTTACGTAACGGTCCTAGCTTCCGTTGCACCTTCAGGGGAAAATAAGTGACATACTGCCACTCTGTCATCAATTTAACATGTGTACATACATAGCACCATACATTTTCCTCATGCTTTTTTAACTAGAAAAAAATCTTTTTCAGCAATCTCAGTCAAGAGTATAGAATTGGCATGAACCAAGGACTGTGTATCAACACAAAGACAAGTTTAAAGCTAAAACAATCAGTGTTTTTCACTTTGTTTCATGGGTCCTTCCCTTTGGAAGAGGCCAAAATTGCCTGGCTCAGTAACATGTTAATGCAGACACATTGGCTTCCTCCTCTCCACTGGTATCAAGGCAAACCAAAGGCTGTTTCCGTTCCATTTCAGTATCAGCCTTACTAGGACTGACATTTTGGGGGGCCTTTCTGTGTACTGGAGGATGGTTAGCAGCATCTCTGGCTTTTAGATGCCCATAGCACCCCTCTCTCCACATACCAGTTGTGAAAAACAAAAATGGCCCTAGATATTGCTAAATGTCCCAGGGTATGGGAGTGATTCCTACCTCCCCCCAATGACTGCTTCAAAGAGACCGATTGTTTCTTACACGTCTTTACCCTTTCCCATAGTCCATGTATTTTTAATTTCCCTCTGTTTCATTTGACTTCCATATTTTCAATTCTTCATTAAGATTTTGTGGCCATCTCTCTACTTTATACCTTAAGTTCTTTCACACATTTAGCTTTAGAATAATATGACAAAATAGACTTTAAGGGTTGAATCTTGTCTTCAACTGAGAACAAATACAGCACACCTTACAAATCTAAAGTCAGAAGGACATAGGACAATGTATTTTAAAGTACCGAGACACTGGTTTACTAAAGGATCTTTCTCCTTTGCTCTCTACCTTGCTTCCTCATCCCCAGAACCTCACAAAGCCTGGTACCATTTCGGGTGTGCAGGCTGGCATGTGGCTTCTGCTGATGCTACTTGTGTTTCTTTGCTGTGCAACAGATAATTTCTCACTCACAAAGTAATTTTACTTGTATTATGTCCTACAGAGCAGCACATACTTCCTAGGTCCATGCTGTATGGCAGCAACAATGGGCTGATACTATTCTACTGTCGTGATCCAAAAGAGCCCAGATGCCGTGAAACAACTTTCTACCCAAGGCAGACAAAGCTCACCATTTTTCCACTTCACTGTTTATCCCACCACCTCTGTAAAACCTACACAATAAAAACATGCCAAATGATGTCTTCACCATGCTATCTTACTCCCAGATCCACTCCTTTTCTTCTGATCTCTAGCTTAGCGAAGTCACAAAACATGCATTTCCCATGCTATGGATTTGGAGCCCATCATTATCATCTTAAAGACCGAACAACAGATTTTCAAAAGGTAAAGGAGAAAAGTATGCCCATGGTAATTAGGATGAACTTGGTAATAACAGCATTGGAAAACTTAGGCACCATAGAAAGGCCCTGTGAGCTTCAACTTTTGGAATGTTTATAAAGGCAGACAGCTAATGTTATGGCAGAACAGATCTGCTCTGCAGAACAGCATCTGACTTACAGAACTCCTCTCAGGTACCAGTACTAGGCATTCGGAGAGGCACAAATTCCCCGGAAGGCTTACAATCCTATTAGGAAGCCAAGACTTCTAGGAGTCAACTAGAGATCAACACAAACATAAACTCAGTGCTAGAGACTCAGTATTTCAGCATTCAGAGGACACCTTTGTGCTCACAGGCTGAACAGATACAAAAGAGAGAATCTGATAATCTAAGGATGTCCTAATATCGAAGTAAACCTTAAGTAAAGCAATTTTAAAAAACAGAACTAAATTCTCCTATTTATAAATTAGGATTGCTCAAATCCTGTACTCACTGAAAAGTGCAGAATTAAGAATAAAATAGGACAATGCTCAGGATATACCTTTAAGGTGAACCCTCTTTTATACTTAAAATTAAGTCTTTGTTTGAAACTTTGACATAGGCTTCTTAAAACCAAATTCATAAGTGAGACTGCATCCCTGCTAATGTTCTAGAATTTGCTCCTTAGCCCAAGATAGATGCCACATACTTGCCATAAGACAAAAGAGAAAGAGGTACCTTTTTGTGTGTGTCACACCAGTCTGGATGAGTAGTTATTAAAGTTATGAGCAAGAAAGTCACTTTCATTTTAGACAAACTTATTACTTTGTCACCTGGCTAGAGGAAAGCAGAGCGACAAATTTCTTAAACTGAAGCGGCTGTGACTGATTTATAGAATTTTAGTCTACAACATGTCAGTTACACATCTCAAACAGCATGTAGAGGATTAGGGATAGGAGCCCTTATATGTGGACTTGTACTGCAAACCCTCAGCTTTTACGAAGCAATGAGCTAGTTGACAGGACAGTGTATTAAGGATGTCCGGTGGCTGGCAACGCCAGACCATCAGGTTCACGATGTACTGTGAGCCTCTCCACTGCACCCACTCCCAGCAGCATGCAGTCTTACTTGTTTCATTTTCTCCAGTTCATCTTTGAGAAGGAGGTTCTCCTGTTCCACAGTATGAGTCTGTATTTTCACTTCAGACAGTTCTGCCTCCAGAGAAGACACTAAAGTGGAGGACTAAGAAGAAAAATTAAAAAATCAAAGAGCGGACATACTCATTTAGCCTAGGGAAACTTACTGGGTTCACACAAGGCAGCATTAAAAAAACTCTAGCCCCCGATTCAACGACACACTCTTTTATATGACCATTATATTCAGTGGAATGAACCAAAACTATTTTTTTTAAGTTTATTTTTACTTACTTTGTGAGAGAGAGAGAGAGAGAGAGAGAGAGCGAGCACGAGCGCATGAGTGGGGTAGGGGCAGAGAGAGAGGGAGAGAGAGAGAATCCCAGGCTGGCTCTGCACTGTCAGTGCAGAGCCCGACCCAGGGCTCAAACCCATGAACCTTGAGATCACGACCTGAGCTGAAACCAAGAGTTGGGCGCTACCCAGGTGCCCCCCGAAATTATCTCTTGAAAGACTGTCCACCTCAACGTCATGAACATGATTTCTCAGGTAGTTTTTTCAAGTCTCTCCACTGCAAAGTTATTTCTCTTGGGGGAGACAGGTTGAGACGATGATAACTGTGTTTCTCCTTAAACTTGCTTATTAATTTTAGTTTCTATTGGATTTTGTCTACAACAGTTACTACTCTCATGTTTGATTTATCAGAATTCTGCTTTAAGGGAGAGGTGTTAATTCTCCCCCATTTAGTCAATTTTTAATATCGGTTTGTATCCATACCTATTTATTTTATTCTGTATTTATTTTATCCTTTACTATGATTATTTTGTTGGTCAAACTATTCCAGCTTTGGCCATGAGGAGCTCTTCAAGTGGGGTTCTGTGTCCTCTCGATACGCGCCCCATCTATTTTATTTTATTTATTTTTAGCACTTTTTTCTTTCATATTGTATTTTCCCTGCCCTAGCCCTAGAATCAATCATTTTTCCAAGGAGCCCTGGCTTCTTTTAAAAGAAAATGGTATTTAGAAACAAGATCTGGGCACTCCATCCATATACACACATCTATATCTCTGTATCAATCTGTATATATATATTAAGAAACCTGAGTTTATACTAATGCCTCAAATTCCAGTCCAACACCAGAGGGTTCAGTTTAGCCTTCCCCCATTTCCTCCTTGCAGCTTCCCTCTCCAACAGTGAGAACCTCAGGTCTGTTGCCTATAATCTATTTACTTATTTGCTCAATTCTAATATACACAAAGTGGTTTCAGAATTACTGACTTATCCCCCACGAGAAACACATTCACTGGCTGGAATATTTTAGTGTTTGTGTAACACTTCTTTTTTTCTTTAGCCCTACAGTATAGAGTCAAAATAATCATTTCCAGTTTACTTAATTCTTTTCTTCCCCATCGTAATTATGTTATCCATTTACAATATAGTTAGGTTCATTTCTTAGTGTTTGTGTTCCAGGTTGGTATTCCTCACCATCTTGATTGGTTTCGATTGGGTGTTTATCTGGGGGTATGTGAAGAGCTATGCTTTTAAGAGTCAGAGCCATGGGAAAAGATCTACTCAGGGAAGTGGTACTCCCTTCCCTCATCCCTTCTACAACCTTCCCATTCTTCTCTTCCATCCCTTTCCCACCCACCTTCTATGGTAATCATCTCTTTAGTTTCTGGTTTATCATTTTTGTATATTTTTCACACAAATGAGTGAGGATATGAGCATGTGTATTTTAGAACATCCCTTTATTTCTTACATGGACAGAGTCATCCTATACTCTTTTGTGCTTCTCTTTTTCACGTAACAGTGCGTCCTGGAAATAATTTCACATTGGTAGACAACTTTCCCTTCCTCTCTTCCTTCCTTCCCTTTTTTTCCTCTCTCTCTTTTTTTATGGTTACACAGTACTACCCCAAGGTGTGACTGTACCCACCACGTTTATCCAGGCACTCTCTTATATATGAACGTCTAGATGGTCTCTAATATTTTGCAGTTACAAACAATGCTACATTGAGTATATGTGCATATGAGTATTCATGTTGCTGGAGGTGTACCTTTAGGGTAAATCCCTAGAAATGGGCTTGGTGGGACAAATGGTAAGCTCATATGTAATTTTGTTAAGTATTAGCATATTTCCTTCCAGAAGGCTAATATCAGTTTACACTCCCAGAAACATATAAAAGTGCCTGCTTTCCCCAAAGTCTTGCCAACAAAAAGTCATGGATGAGAAAAGATGCTGTCAGTATTGTTTTTACTTCCATTTTTCTGATTATGATTTTGAGTTTTTTCATGGGCTTGAGGGCCATTTTTATCTTTTTGTGATTTATTCATTAGCCCTACTTTCTGTGGTATAGGATATAAATATTTTTCCCCAGTTTGTGAAATGTCTTTTGACTTTGTCTGTAGCATTTTTTTTTTTCTTTTTTGGCCACAAATTTTTTTGATTTAATCATTTCTTTTTTGGTTTAATCATTTCTTTTTTGGTCTCTGGTTTATGGGTCATAGATAGCTTTTCTCTACACTAACGTTAAAGACAAATTGGCCCATGTTTTCTTCTGGTACAGACGTGGTTTTGTTTGTTATATTTAGGCTCCTAATCCAATTAGAGTTTTTATCTTTATGCACTATATAAGATATAGATATCTAATTTTTTTTTTTTTAAGAGAGCACATGGGAGAGGGGCAGAGAGAGAGAGAGAGAGAGAGAGAGAGAGAGAGAGAGAATCTTAAGCAGGCTCCACACCCAGCACAGAGCCCAAGGCAGGGCTCAATCTCATGATCCTGAGATCATGATCTGAGCCAAAATCAAGAGTGAGATACTCAACCGACTGAGTCACCCAGGCACCCATAGGGATCTAATTTTATCTGTTCCCAACCGTCTACTGAGTTGTCCAGGCACCACTTATTTATGAAATCCATCTTTACCCCCAGTGATTTGTTATATAGTAAGTTTCCACTTGTATTTGAGTCTAATTCTAGACTTTCTGTTCCACTTCTCTATTCATTTGCTGATACTATACTGTTTTAAGACTTTACATGTAAGAAATTGAATATAAGCATTGCTTTATGCTTTGAGATTTTCTCCCAGAAGGCTGGAGGGTGGCCACATTCCATACCTGCACTTTACATTGTTCCAGTTCTTCCTTCAGATTAGACTTTTCTTGTTTCCATTCCTCCAATGTACTGCGCCCTGGCTCTTTATCCTTCTGGCGTAGCATTTCTGCCAGACGTTGATTAAGTTCTTGCAGTTCTTTCTCATTTTGAGAGTTCTTTTGGCTAAGTTCGGTATTTTCCAAATCCAATTGTTGGTTTTGGGTTTTTAATTCTGAAATCTAAATAAAATGGAAGTAAGTTTTAAAGACTAGGTGCCCTAATTCTACTAAAAAACAGATTTAGAGACTATCTACCCAGGGGAAAAAACCAAAGTTTTATACATACGTACGTACACGAACACATCCTTAATAATAGAATTTAATACGTTATTCATTATTACAAATTCCACCACTTGGGAAGTGTATGAAGAAGTGATAGACCCTCCATTTGGTCTAACTCCACAGGGGTTGCCATTGTTCACAGCTGGGTACCTATCCCTCCAGATTGTTTTCTATGTACATACAAAACTCGTATGTATGTGGAGGTTTTCTCCTTTTTATAACAAAAGGAAATTTGAATCATTTCAGATATTTGGGCAGCCTGCTTTTTCCACTTGTAATAGTTCACAGACTTTTATCTTTCCAAGTCAGTGCATTCAGAAACCACCACAAGCTATATTTTTTAGTGGCTCTAGCATATTGTGTCGAGACATTCCATAATGTATTTATCCATTCCCACACTGACATACAAGTTTGTTATCATTCTTTTAATTATGAAGAAACAAACCAATCTTTTGAAAAACTCATTTACACAGGGTAGCATTTTGAATTTTGGGTCATTTTCTTAAAAATGGGGCTACTGGGTTAGGAGGTATGCACCTATATTACTAGTTTGAATACCCCCAAAATGTCTTCCTCATGGTGCTACCAACTTATAGTCCTATCGAAAATGTATGAGTACCTTCATATCCTTACCCCTTTTTAAAGACTAGATGGTATCTTTCATTTTTGCTAACCTGAAAGATGAAAAAAGAATTTATTTGCACTTCCCTAATAAGGTTAACTATCTTTTTATATGTTGTATTTTCCCCCTTTACTTGACCACTCCTACCAATTATCTGTTTTTTTCAACAGGGTTTTGCCCCTTATTTGTGAGAGCACAGAATATATTTTGGATGTTAAGACCCTGTCTGTTTCTAGTACTGAAAATTCTCTTTTCCCAGGATGTCCTTGTCTTTTGGCTGTTTCAGGCAGATTCTTAAATGGCCTTGTCCTGCACAACCCCATGTCATGAGACTACACAAATTGGGCACTTGAATGGCACAAGCTATCTGAATCAATTCTAATCCTACGAAAAGATATACTGATACTCTATATCTGTGAAATTCTGTCCTTCCCTTTTTGGTTTCAGTCATGGTGATGAAGGAAGGAGCTAACATCAATTGAAAAGAATGTGAGGGACAGAGTTAGTATTTCATAGATTTGGATTTAGAGCTAGTATTGTCTCCCCATTCCCACTGATTATAAAATTTGTATCAAACACTCAGAATCTAGAAATAATATATACATTATTACATTCACAAAAAAATATAAACCTAGTTTAGAGTCCGCATGGGGTGAGTTTCCATTCTGAAACTCGGGATTCACAACTTTATCATCATTAGCTACATGTGATTCCAGTAGTATGTCCTATAATTTTATAAATTGCAAATTAAAAAAGAAAATTTCAGAATCAAGAACACTGGGAAATACCAAGTATCTCCTCACCTGTTTCTTTAAATTTTCAACCATCTTCTGAACTGCAGCTTTTTCCTGTTTTACAGTTTCTATTTTTTGCCTAAAGGGACAGTGAAAATGTAAGAGTTAGGCTTTAAAAGTTGAAGTCAAAACAGTCTTAGTCCTTGCAAAAATGCCCTAAGAAAATTTAAGTATATGTCTTACCACATTTCTTCCTGAGATCCATTTAATTTCCCTAATTTCAGGTTAGAAATGCTATCTTCTTCATTTAAAGTAGTAATTTCACTTCTCAAAATAGAATTTTCTTCTTGAAGCTTCTCAGATTCACATCTGAATCACAGAGATTTAAAAATATCATTATAACAAGGCAGTCATGTGGCATCTTTGGAAAATGCTTTCTAGGAACTTCCAATAAAACAAGTATTCCATGCCAGTTAAAATGAGATGTCTAAATTAGTAGACTTTTAGTACTGGAAATCAAGCTCTGACATAACGACCCCTTTCTTTTGGGGAGATAAGAATTTCACTAAAAGACATTAGGGAAGTGTGGCTGAAACACTGGAGCGCAGACAGAGACAGGAACCGAGACTACGCCCGCTATGTTTGCTGGTTTTCTCAGTGGCAACCATACTGCTTTGGGCAAAAAACTTCCATTTATCTCGGGCTCAGGTCCTACCTGCTCTATATAGGCATGGGCCATATTGCTAAGCTGTATTAGCTTTAGTTACAGACCTCAGGGCACCTAGAAAAAGGAAATTCACTACATAAATAAAAGAAACATGTACACTCATGTTCACTTTGTGATGTTTTTCAACTCATTATGTTCTGATTTTTAGAACTAAAAATGGTCTGAAGAAGGGGAAAAACTACATCTGGAATTCAATTATTTTGTTTCAGATCATTCAGATAACGTGATGTGATATTTTCCAAGTCTTTGAAAACCAAACTTACTGGAAGACTATTGCAATCGTGTTATATAAAGTCAAGTGAGCAGTGTTTCGCATGAGTTTCATTTCTGTCTTAAGTACAAGCACATTTATTAGAATCTGATAGCTCTTCAACCAAACGATATGTTCTAAGATAAATTTCCATTGTTTACACAATATCAGCATGTACTTCAAGTGATAGGAGTGAAGAACTGTAAGTCACAAAGCACAGAATTTTTCCTATATTAGTATAAGAGTTCTCATCTACCAAGTGAGTTAATCATAAACAAAAGGCATTCTCACAGAACGTGTTCCATCAAATGCGGGAAACAATTAACATTTAGCAAAACCAAAACTACCAATCCAAATGAAATGCTAGAAAACAGTTAAAGACTTGACACACACTGAGGATGCACATGGTTAAACAGCAAACACGCTCCGTTAGGACATCCTGAACGAATGACATTTATTTCCTGTAGAGGGGGAGGGGATGCCTCCTAGGCAGGGTTATTCTATCTGTTAATACGACACAGAAGCAGAAGGAAGCCTACGGTACTGCTCTCTTCCTGAGGACTAACAGGTTAGTTTCTCTAGGCACAGCAAGCGGCGGAAGTTAGATTTGGTGAGATGCTCTTGGGATTCCATGAAGTTCAGAAGGTATATACGTTACCTCAGAAGTTCAACTTTCTGTTGCATCTCACTGCACGTGATTTGCAAGTCATGCATCATCGCCTTTAGTTCTTCCTCGTTTTCTCCTTGAGAAGGTCCATCTTTCTGCTTAACTAAAGTAGTGACTCTCTCCCTCAGCTTTCTAGTCAGCTCCTGCAGCTTCTTCTTCTCCAGTTCCAACTCCGCTATGGTGGCCTGACGCTGAAGATGTCCGTCTTGAAGGCCCGGCAGAGCGGTGTCTTCCTCCAGCAGAACTTGGTTCTGTACTCTGGGCTTCTCTCGACGTGTCCGGATTGTTCTGTGAAGCCAGGCAATCTCACTCGCTTTTACTTCTCCCACGAGCTGTGCATTCTGCTGCTCGAGGTACTGGTTTTCTTGATAATGTTCTTCTAGAATATGGTGGACACTTGTCACCGTGGGCACACGCTCTTCCCATGTCTGATGTCGTCCGAGCACCTTCTCATCAGGTTGGACTTCCCGGTTATCTAAATGGGCTTCCCATAAGGAGAAGCAGTCACAGCGCAGCGCCGCTCTTTCCTGGAGCCTCTCGATCTTGCCTTGAAGCCTCAAAACCAGAACATGCAGTTCCTCGTTTTCTCTCTTGACCTCATCGTAACTCTTTTCCAGGCTAAGGAAGGTTTCAGTCACCTCTTCAACTTTCTTTAGCTCATCCTGCAATTTGAAAACTTCCGAAGTGAGGTCTTTGTTATTTTCTAGGGCTTCGTCATAGCGCATCTCCATCACTCTCAGCTCTTCCTGAAGACAGTCATTTTCTCTGCTGGCATCTTCATATAACAATTTATACTTGGGGGAAGCCTCGGGGATTCTCTCAAGCATCTTCAGTTTCTTTTTTAGCACAGAAACGTCAAAAAGTAGGTCCTGTTTCTTTTCAGAAGCTCGACTGCAGTCTGCACGCAAGATCATTAGCTGTTCCTGAAGCTGACAAATCTGATTCTTCAGGTCCCAGGTCTCGGTCCTGGTCTCTTCACTATTCTCGAGCTCGGAAAAACTCTCTATTGATGCTTCAGACTCCTCTGTCTTGACCTCCTGTCTCTGAGCTGAGCTCGTCCCTGTACTTCCCAGATCCCGGGCCTCATCGTCTTGTAGGTCACTTAGGGCGCACCGTGTGGCTACACCTTCTACTTGCTTCGTTTGATTTTGCAGTAAAAATGGCTCTGTCCTTTCCACAGAATTTCCAAAGAATCCAGTAGTTGGCTCGTCTAAACAAGAAGACATCACCGACCCTGGCTCTAATTTCTGTAGCTTCTGTTGCAATCTCGAAATTTCAGTGGCCATTTTCACATTTTCCTTCACTGCTCGCTCATGAGCTCTCTGCAGGCTCAAGAGGACATCTCCATTCTCTTCCAACAACTGCTTTCCTTGCTGGAGCAGGGACATGGCTCCACTTCCTTCTGCGTCCTCGCCTCCTGCTGCCCGGCAGCCACTCTCTCTCCTGGAGAAAGGAGATGCCACCTGCTGCATTTGCTTGATTTTATTCTGCAGCCTGGAGATTTCTGTGCTCATCTGGGCCCTCTCCTGATCTGCCTTCTCACAGGTCACCCTGTGGACACTCTCCATGGCCTGAAGCTTGGCCATCATTTCCTGCCTCTCCCGGTCACGTTCCATTTCCAGCTTCTCAAGCTGCTGGCTGGCCTGCTGCTCTGAGGCGCCCGCCTGGCACGGGACCTGCTCCCCGTCCTTCGGACCTCTGTCACGACCGCTCTTCAGCTCAAGTATCTGGTCGGACAGCAGGCTCTGTTGACTTTCAGACACGTTTCTTAGATCTTCCAGGTCTCTGAGCAGCTGCTCTCTTTCAACGACCATACTACTCAAATGTTCCTTGTACGTTTTCTCCAGCATCTCTCTCTCCTGGGTCAGGACCAGAGACGTTGCTTTCTCTCTTTGCAGAGTCTCTTTGAGCTGCTCCTGGGCTTCGGCGCACTCCTGGGCGAGCTCGTCCTTCTCAAACTCCCACTGGGATCTCTCCTCCAGCTGCTGTTCCACGAGCTCCTGCAGCTCTTGGCGGTAGCGCCCCTCCAGGCTCCGCAGAGCGCTTTCACACCTCTCGGTGACCTTCTGACAATCAGCCTGAGACTGGGCTTCTATCTGAGAGGTTCTTCTATTACACTCAGTTTCCATTTTTTCCCTAAATGTAGTCAACATACAGCATTACTGAAACTGCCACCGCCTCCAGAAGCAAACAAAAAACATTTTCCCGCGCACGGGAGAAGCCGCCAAGCAGACAATTTATATCCTTTCTCTAAAAACGGTCTTCACGTATTCCTGTGTAATCGATTTATACAGAGACAGGGTCTCATTTCTGAGGGCTGAGACTGGCAGCCACAATTAACTTAAAAGACTTACCTCACTGTGTTTAGAGAAAATCTAGAAACTGCCTTCTTTGGCATCCTCCTGGATGTATATGTTTATGGATTTTTAACCAAAAACGTACACTGATATTTCACATTCACGACCAAATGCACATTAACCTAACCCCTAACTCGGGAAATGTAAATAATTCCTTCATTTTAATTAGGTATACATTGGAGGGTAGTAGTCACATAAACCACACATATTAATATATTCATTGCTTTTCCTTATTTAATAAAGCAGCAGTAAGGTAATCAGAGTATAAGGCATCAAAGCCCTCAAATATACCTGAGATTTCATGTGGGGAAAGTTAAGCACAAAGCTGCACTTCATAATTTGGAGAACTCTACCCAGAATTTAGCTCATAAATAGCCTTTCTCAGAACACAGTAATTACTCTCATCTGGAACCTGAAAGGATAATTGAAACAAGAAATACTGTCTGTGGGGGCACCTGGGTGGCTCAGTGGGTTAAGCGTCTGACTTCGGCTCAGGTCTTCATCTCGCAGTTTGTGAGTTTGAGCCCTGTGTCAGGCTCTGTGCTGACGGCTCCGAGCCTGGAGCCTGCTTCGGATTCTGTGTTTCTCTCTCTCTCTCTCTGCCCCTCCCTGCTCACACTCTCTCAAAAATAAACAAACATTAAGAAATACTGTCTTTAAAAAAAAACAAAAAACAAAACCACCGTTTGAATAATCTCAGTCTAAAGGCAAAACAGGTTGAGAAACTAAAGCATATAGTCAAAGTCTCCTTAACTGCCTGGAACTTCTGGTGCCCCCAAGGGACAGTATTCTGGTTTCTCCACTTCCCCTATTTTCTTACCTTCCCTCTTGAAGTTCCCTTTGGTGCTTTTCCAAGAGCTCTTTTTGCAACTCCTCCTTCTCAAGAGCGTGCTTCTCCATCAGGCTTTTCAGCTGCTCCTGGTGAAGCTGCTCGAGTTCCTGAGTCAAGCCTCTCACCTTCTCTTCTGTCCAGGCGCCATTCCGAAGGAGTCCTTCCCTCTCCCGGGTAAAGCTGTCCTCCGCCTGCTCCAGGCGAGCCTTGAGTTCCATCTCGTGTTCCAGCCTCAGCTTCTCCCGCAGGTGAGCCTTTTCCTCATCCCACCTCATTTGCAGTTCTTTTTTCTCCTCCTCGTGTCTGCAGAGAGTTGTATGTTGTGCTTCCTTGAGCACCACTGCCTGGCCCCGAAGTTCTGCAGTTTCGTTTTTAAGGTCACTTAGTTGTTTTTCCAAGACGCGGACCTCATTCTCGTACTTTTGCTTCATGCTGTCTTGCTCCTTTTCACAGGCGACCTTGGTTTCATCTAGCTGCTTTTCATAATGGTGCACCTGAAGTCACAAAGCGAAACCACCACAATGTTATCCAACTCAAGGCGGTGGGAAGGTGATGGGGGCGGTAACTACTTTTTTCCCAAGTGACATTCCTCAGCTTTCCCATTTTGACAGCTCGAAAACATGTTAAATAAGCTATGTTTGAGGCAGGCATAGTTTGTTTTCCTTTTTAACTTGGTTGAATTTTATTAGTTTCTGAACAACTCTGATAAAAATGACTAGACTTTCACATAGATAGTGTTGGTCTTCCCAGGCATCCTGTCCAACTGTAAAGGTAGGGGTTTAACATATTTAAATTCAAATATTGATTGAACACCTATCGTAGGCACTCGGTGGGCTTTGTGGGGACACAAAGTTGCATACGATATAGTCCTGCCATCAAGGAGAAACAGCTCTAGACATGGTTTTGACAAGCACAAACGAGTACGCTACAAGGCAGAATGAAAAATATAACAGCTATAGAAAACAGACAAATATATTGGTCAAGGGTATTCAGGAACGGGTTCATGCAGGAGGTAGCATTTGATCTAAACTCTGAAGGGTAAGTAGAGGAAACGTATAAAAAGTGATGCTCTATGGGGCGCTTGGGTGGCTCAGTCAGTTAAGCGTCCTTCAGCTCAGGTCATGATCTCACGGTTTGTGAGTTTGACCCTCGCGTCGAGCTCTGTGCTGACAGCTCAGAGCCTGGAGCCTGATTCAGATTCACATTCCTGTGTGTGTGTCTCTCTCTCTGCCCCTGCCCCACTTGTGCTCTCTCTCTCAAAAATAAACATTAAAAAAAAAAATTTTTTTTTAAAAGGGATGCTCCATGAAGTAAAAAGAATTAAGTATGTCCTACAAGCCAAAGCTTGCCAGAGCTCAAAAAAATGAGAAAACAGAATAAGAAGGACTTACTTTATCTTCAAGCTCCAGTCTTAAGCGACATAAGTCCCTGTGATGTTGTTCTTTCATCTGCTCAATGACCAGCTCCGCCTCGATGCTCATAGTCAATGGATTGCATTCTTCAGAACCAAGCCCTGAAAACACACGGGATCTGGTGACCCTCCAGCAGGCTCTTTCAATAACACAACTGGCTTCTGAGGAAGGAACGTCCAGTTAAAGGAATAAATCTCAGCCTCAATTACCACTGATGAGATCTACTAGGAAACCATCGATGCCAAGAGGTTTCTTGCTTTCAAGCATTATGGAAAACAAGAAAAAAATGAAGGTGAACAGGCAATACAGTAAGATTCTGCTTACTGTACCAAACCTTCACAGAATTCATCTTTTTGAAGAGTAGGTGGGGTTAGGTATGGAAACTGTGGTTTAAATGTGACCTTCTAAAATGAAAATGCTGGGAAGTGAGGTAGTTTGAATAAACCAATCAGCTTTCTATCCATCCAACTTCATGGGTCAAGACAGCGAACCCACCCCTCAATGACAGAAGATTGAGTATTACGATATTAATTTCCTATAGTGCAAGTGGAGCCCCATTTTAAATTATCAGCTAAAATTTTAAAAATAGGGCATAGGTTAGGAACCTGGATATAGGCAGTTTGGGAGAAAAATTCTCAAGTCATTCATATGAGTTCACTTCTGCAACCATCCCTGAGGATGACGGGGAAGGACGCTGAAATGTGAAGCATAAATTGGAGACTGAGCTTGTACACAGACAAAACGATCATGTCTAATACTATGTGGGAATCTCTTAAGGCAGGGGATTCAAAAAAGTTCCTCACATGGGGTCCATAGGCAGATAGGAGAAAGGGCATGTCTAGCATCCGAGATGAAGTCTTGCCTTGGGCTTTCTTTCCGTATATTCTTTCTTTTCCAGTTGGCATATCCCCAACTGAGAAGTGATAGTTGGGATATGGACCACCCCAGCACGGCACAGCTTCGCATGCCCATGAGGAGAACCCCCAAAACTATGGAAAAAGTCCAGAGAAGCTTCTGAGATGCATCATACACCATCAGTTGGGTTCCATCCTCACACTACGGTAAGGCTACTGACCACATACTTAGAATCACAGGAAAGGTCTTAAGCCCTCTCCCCATCCCCTCCCAAATCCCTTATTTATTCTAGAATAAACAGGTAAGGAGAGGAATAAACAATCCTTGTAGGAACCTGTACTTGCATAGCAGTGGGGAAGACCATAACAGAAAAATTTATTATGAGCCCTTTGTGAAATTCAAACTCCACACACTGAGGAAAGAGGCAGAATGCCAGGAGGGAGGAAAAAAGCTGATGAAAAAGTAGCAGCATTCCCAAACAACTCTGCCTTCCAACTTTCCCACTCAAAGTCCTCCTCAAAGGCACAGGCAATCAACACTTATTTAACTTCTTAGTTGTTTTACAGAGGCAATACCGATGTTTAACACAGCCAGCGTAAGAAAACCAAATTCTGGTTTCTGGTTGGCCTGTTCTCCAAAATGATCATCATACCAGTGAGGCACTCCTTAAGAAAGGGAGCACTCAGCAATAGCTCAGTGTCTGAATTGTAACACTCCCAAGCCCTGGATTCTCAGACCTGTGGCCAATTTCTTTTGTTTGTTTTTTTAAACAAAGCAAATATCCTTGGGGTTTGATTTTTCCATTCCTTTGTTGATACATGTAAAAATCAGAAAGAAATATTCTCATAAAGACTTTAAGGATAAATGAAGAAAACAGACCACAAGCGAAATAGCTCAAGAAAATAGTACTGCCCAGGTTGTTTTTTAAATTTTTGTTGGTTGCCAAAGTTGTGCAATTTTATATTCAACCATGGCCATAAAAGCAAAAACCAAAGGCAGAGCCTCTGAAAAGATGATGTCTGAATGGCTTACCCTGGTCAGGCTCAATGCAACCACTGTTAACCTCAAGTTCTTCTGACACTGAGTTCTTTAAGGGAAGTCTCAACACTTTGCCTTGTGTGCGAAATTCCTCCAGCTCAGACTGGAGTTCATCCACTTGGTCTTGTAATACCTGGAGTTTAGAAACAAACACAAGTCTTTTTTTCCTTTTTTTAGTTCGTTTACTTTAAATGTTTATTTTTCAGAGAGAGGGAGTGGGAGAGGGGCAGAGAGGGGGACAGATGATCCGAAGCAGGCTCTGTGCTAACAGCAGAGAGCCTGATGTGGGGCTCAGTCCCATAAACCATGAGATCACCTGAGCCGAAATCAAGAGTTGGACACTTAACCAACTGAGCCACCCAGGCACTCCATAAAAACCAAAAACCACTACAAGTCTTATACATGACAGCAAAAGCACAAGCAACAAAAGAAAAAAGATAAACTGGACATCACTAAACCAAAACCTTTTTATTTTGAAGGGTATCATGAAAGTAAGAAGACAACCCACAGAATAGGACGATAGCTTTTGCAAATTACATGGTCTGATAAGGGACTTCTAACTAGAGTATACAAGGAACTATTACAACTCAATAATAAAAAGACAATCCATTTAAAAATTAGGCAAAGGATCTGAATAGACCTTCCTGGAAAAGGAGATATGCAGGGGCACCTGGGTGTCTCAGTCAGCTGGTTAAGCATCCAACTCTTGACTTCGGTTCAGGTCATGATCTTGTGGTTCGTGAGTTCAGGCCCTGCATCAGGCTCTGCGCTGACAACACAAAGCCTGCTTGGGATTCTCTCTCTCCCTCTCTCTCTGCCCCTACCCCATTCATGCTCTCTCTCTCAAAATAAATAAGCTTAAAAAGAAAAAGGAGATATATTCTGAGAAGCCCTTGAAGAGATACTCAAAATCATTAGTCATCAGGGAAATGCAAATAAAAAACACAGTGAGGTACCACTTCATAACCCCTAGGGATGGGTCGACTCCAGAAGACAGCAAAAACAACTGTTGTCAGTGATGTACAGAAATTGGAACTCTCGTACTGGTAGGAAGTAAAATGGAGCAAACCCCTTGGGAAAAGTTTGGCAGTTCCTCCAAAAGTTAAACATGCAGTGATCTTATGACCCAGCAGTTGCACCCCCAGACATATACCAAAGAGAAATGAAAACATATCCACATAAAAACTTGTGCACAGATGTTCACAGCAGCATTATTCATAACAGTCAGACTAACCCCAATGTTCATCAACTAATGAATGGATAAATAAAATGTGGTATGGCCATAAAATGGAATATAATGTAGCAGTGAAAAGAAAGGAAGTCAGCGGTGCCTGGGTAGCTCAGTTGGTGAAGCATCAGATTTGTGATTTTGGCTCAGGTCATGATCTTGCAATTCATGAGTTCAAGCCCTGCATCGGGCTCTGCACTGTCTGTCTCCCTCTCTCTGCCCCTCCCCTGCTTGCTTTCTCTCTCTCTGTCAAAATAAGTAAAACTAAAAGACTGAAAAAAGAAAGAAAGAAGGAAAGAAGAAAGAAAGAAGGAAAGAAGGAAGGAAGGAAGGAAGGAAGGAAGGAAGGAAGGAAGGAAGGAAAGAAAGAAAGAAAGAAAGAAAGAAAGAAAGAAAGAAAGAAAGAAAGAAAGAAAAAGAAAGAAACAAACCACTGATACTCACTACAACATGGATGAACCTTGAAAACACTACGGGAAGTGAAGGAGGTCAGCCACAAAGGACCACATAGTGTAGGATTCCACTTATATGAAGTGTAAAGGATAGGCAAGTCTCCAGAGACAAAAAAGGTGGATTATTAGTTGCCTAGGGGGAGATTACAGCTAAGTGGAGTGGGAGTTTCTTTCTGGGGTGATGAAAACGTTCTAAGATCAACTATGGTAGTGATTGTACAATTCTGTGAATATACTAAAAGACACTGAATTGTACACTCTAAATGGTGAACTATGTGGGTGAATGGTGTATAATCTGTTTAAGAATATAATGGAATGGATTTGGGGAGGTAGAGATGACAGATTTTACTAATGAAATCCTAACTTTTAAGAACTGTAAGGAAAACACCTCTACTTGATTAGAGCCGAGAGCCAAAACTTAATTGTAAAAGTGGCATTAATGTTTCATCTCTTTTCTCAAAATGTGCACATATATTTCCTGGGAAGGCAGGCTGTGGGCAACCTCATAAGAAAGTGATTGTTTTCCTCATTTCTGCACAAATACAATTTACGTCTAAAGTAGTCAGAACTCAGTTATACCTACCTTGTTAAAATCAACAAGTTTTTGTGATTCAAGAAGGGAAAAAAAATCCCAAATTCCTAAGTTTAGGAGAGTTAAAAAAAAATCAAAGATGCCCATTATTTATAAAAATGTTTTTGTCTCTTCTGGTATGAATTTGTAATTATTACTAGCTAAAGCCCTGAGTGGTTTCTGCCTCATCTGCATTTTGTAAATAAAATAAGGTATCCAGGGAAAACACACACACACACACACACACACACACACACACACACACACACACACAGGACAAAAGCAATTTACATCAGATTAGGTCTGCAGTGTTTGATTAAGAAAGGCTCACTTCAGGGGTGTGTGGTGTTGGGTGAGCATCCGACTTTAGCTCAGGTCATGATCTCGCGATTCATGAGTTTGAGCCCCACATCCGACTCTGTGCTGACAGCTCGGAGCCTGGAGCCTGCTTTGGACTCTCTGTCTCCCTCCCTCTCTCTCTGCCCGTCT
The DNA here is from genome assembly GCF_007474595.2 of Lynx canadensis. Classification (NCBI taxonomy): domain Eukaryota; kingdom Metazoa; phylum Chordata; class Mammalia; order Carnivora; family Felidae; genus Lynx; species Lynx canadensis. The sequence continues at coordinate 98,336,049 of NC_044308.2, forward strand.
CTCAAAAATGAATAAATGTTAAAAAAAATTTAAGAGGGGCGCCTGGGTGGCTCAGTTGGTTAAGCGGCCGACTTCGGCTCAGGTCGTGATCTTGCGGTCCGTGAGTTCAAGCCCCGCATCGGGCTCTGTGCAGACAGCTCAGAGCCTGGAGCCTGTTTCAGATTCTGTGTCTCCCTCTCTCTGACCCTCCCCTGTTCATGCTCTGTCTCTCCCTGTCTTAAAAATAAGTAAAACGTTAAAGAGTTTTTCTAAAAAAAAAAAAAAATTTAAGAAAGGCTCATTTTAGGGGCACCTGGGTGGCTCAGTTGGTTTAAGTGTCTGACTTTGGCTCAGGTCATGATCTCATGGTTCTTGGGTTCAAGTCCCATGTCCAACTCAGAGCCTGGAGCCTGCTTCAGATTCTGTGTCTTCCTCTCTCTCTCAAAAATAAACAAACATTTTTAAAAAATGCTCATTTTGGAATACGCACATGCACATGACCACATATTTCTCTACCTGGAATAAAACTACTATATTCTCCCCTAAGCACTAGCAATTTCTGACCTAGCTAAAACAGACTTAAATGCAGTTTGCATGATTCCCTAATATTCTGGGTACTAAATAATAACAGCTAACATTTGGGCTAAGTGCTTTCTATGTTCCAGGCTCTGTTCTAAGCACTTTACATATATTCACTCATTAATTCTTCACAACCTACTGAGCAGGTACTCTTATTTTTACCATGTAATAGATGAGGAACTGAGGAACCCACATATTAAGTAACATGCTTATGGTCACTAGTAAATGGTGAAGTGGGATTTGAACCCAGGCCCTCCTGGACTTAATTTCTCTTTAGTCACTTACCCTGCACTGCTGCTCATATTCGTTTCTCATCTGTGTCAGCCTCTCCTCTTGCAGAAAGAATTCAGCACTGCTAGGATCAAGGTCACCAAACTAGAAAAGGACAAGGACACAGCTTTCATTTGCCCCAAGTGTCCGTCTTGGACCTTTAACCCACCAAAGGCCTCAGTTTCCGGTGTTCACCCAGAGTATGGTCTCTTGAGTATGAAAGGAATGTGACATTTATGCAGAACATTACCAACTGGATGATGGGAGAACATTCTAGAGTGATGTGTTCAACTAAGGCAGGGGTCATTTCTCCGTATACGCAATGTTTCCCTTGTATCCAATCTCTGAAATTAGATCCCTGTAAAACTGACGGCTTACTTTAGCCATCTAAATACTTCCCTAACAGAAATTTACTTGGTGGCATTGCTTCTGCTCTTTTGAATAAACTACACTTTGGGCTGCATATCAGGAGATCAAATTCAAACAGATTTACCTTTTCTGCTAACACATTTTCCAAATTTCGCTGAAGTCTATTTGTCAGATTCTCATACTCTGCCAACTTCTCTGCATTTTCCAGAAGCTCATTTTCTAGACGACTGTTTTCCTGAAGCAATTTGGGGAAAGTAAATGGGCACAGATTAAAAATTAGCAAACTGTTGTACCATTTTATATGAAGCATAAATTCATGCTCTAGACTGAGAAAATTTGCTCAGCTTGAAAGTTTCAGTAGATTACAGAAGACAAAAGTAAAGATTAAAAAATTGGTATTTATCTTATAACCCAAAAGTTTGCCCCCTTTCTTTGATCCTACAGAACTATGCTAATACGGTAGCTGTTAGCAGACACATGCACATATTAAGCACTTGAAACACGTATAGTACAAATAGAGATGTACTCTAAGTATGTAAAATACTCAGTAGATTTTGAAAAGTTAGTGCAAAACTATAAAATGGCTCAATAATAATTTTTGTATATGGATTAGGAGTCTAAATAATGTTTTGGAGATACTGGATTAAATAAAATGATTCCAATTAAATTCACCTGTTTCTTTTTATGCAGCCATTTGAAAATTTGAAGTTACATATACGGTTTGCATCGTATTTCTCTCCAATAGCATTGGAATGTAGTATTTAATGACACGGAAAAACATTCTCAACACATTGTTACAATTGGCTGCAGGCTACCTATCAGCAAAAGAGAACTCAGGAAAAAACATAAAAAGGTAGAATAACTAGGGGAGCCTGGGTGGCTCAGTTGGTCAATCGCCCGCCACTCTCGACTTCAGCTCAGGTCATGATCTCATGGTTCATGAGTTTGAGCTCCACGTCGAGCTCTTCACTGACAGTGTGGGGCCTGCTTGGGATTCTCTCTCTCCCTCTCTCTGTCTGCCCCTTCCCCATTTATGTCCGCTCTCTCTCTTGAAATAAACTTAAAAAAAAAAACTAAAATTAATATCATTTATTAAAGATATAGTTTGTTGATATTTACTTTACAACCTTATTTTGGCTTAATGGTGTAAAAGCTGCACATACAAGTTTTTCATAACTTGTATATTGAAATTATTATAATAACACATGAACAGAAGTCCACAAATGGTGGTTTTTTTTCTGTATATATAAAACTTGTTGGAGAGATTTCCACCCACATTTGTTTAAAAAAATAAAACTACACAGACATGCATTTTGACATATGTTCCATTCCAGTGTTAAAGGCTGATTGGAAGAACATTATTTTCAAAGCGTATTTTGCCAGAAGAATATAAAGCCAGTATATTTTTAATACATTCTAGTTCACACTCTTCACATAGCAATATGGAATGAAAAAGAGTATGCTTGAAGAATTTTTTCCTAAAAAAAAAACAAAAAAAACACTTTCTCCCAAAATGCCGGTGCTAGAACTCTAAGCTTTCAAAGCATGTCTAAATTTAGATGTCAAAACAGGAGCAATCTCTGTGGTGTATTGGGCCTGTTCTGGTGCTCTGGAAACTAACAAATCAGATTCTGTTACTGACCATAAGGAAAACACAATCTGGACAGTGGGGAGGGAGACAGATGTAGACACAATTATCTGTGATGCACTATCTTCCGTCAAGAAAAAAGGAAGCATAATGGGAATGAAAGAGTCATGTGGTCTGCAGTGTTGGCAAAAGCAGTGAAGGAGCATAAAAACCCACCGAGAAACTGCGAGATCTGATGGCAGGTGTGGTCGGATTAAGGGCATGGCTCAGGGGGTTGCTGGCAGGACCTGAGGGTGGAAAAGTATAAGGACAAGTGCCCTTCCAAGGGCCTTCAGTGCTACCACACTGTACTTTTACACAGGGTAGCAGCACGTTCTTCACTAAGTTCTTTAGTGTTCTTTAGTAATGTAACTCTAGTGGCCATATGGAGGCTGGATGAATGGAAGAAAAGATGCACCTAAGTCAGCTGAAATTCTGAACCTGTTCAGAGCTTGCAGAAATGGAGGAAGGGGATAAATCTGAGAGACGTTTCAGAGCACCAACAGGACTTAGAGACTAATGAGCAGGGATGACTGAGGGTTTTAGCTCCTGTGACACCTCATGGTAATGACACAGATTAAGGAGAAAATTCAGAAAAAGAGGCGATTTGATGGTTAGGGTGGGAGAGTTAGCTCAGTTTTTGATGTGTGGAGTTTCAGGAACAACAGTTAATATACTACACGTACTTATTTCCTTTTACAGGCTGCATATGCAGCATCTCATTTAGTCCCCATATTAAATGTGCTATGAGGCAGATATTACAATGGTGCCCATTTTGTACATTAGGAAACAGGTCTGGATAACGTGATCGAGGTTTTCCGGTAAGTAGTGGTATCCAGAATGGAAGTAGGCTGCACCGTATCAGAGTCCAGTGAAGAGAAGGATCGTTTCCTCTACTGAGACACGAGAAAAGAGGAGAGGATGTATAAGGCAAAAGACATATTTGGAAGCAAAGAAACAAAGCTGACGACCTGTGTGTGGCAGGAGACCATGCCATCTGCTCAGAATCGGGTGGGGGACAGGGAAGAGAGAAGTCATCAACCAGGTGCCAAAGAGCCCTAATGACTCAGTGCAACTACAAGGGGTGAGAAGAACAAGATCTACTGATTGACACCGCGGGCACACCAGAAGCCTGGACACTCCTGCAATCTAGATCCCAGCAGGGGCTCTGTCACGTCTGGGTCATGACCCAGCAGGACAAATGTACGGGAATCCTGGGACTCCACCCTGGGCAGACCTGCCCTCTTTCCAGAGCTGTGGTCTTCCATGTGGCGTTCCCAGCAGGGACACGGACCAGAGAACTAAGAGGATGACTACCTTTAAAGAGAGGGCAAGGCGGTCCCGGATGTAGTTCTCTTCTGTTTTTGCCTTTTCAATTTCCTGCTCAAGTTCCAAGCGCTGCTTGCCCACCTGTTGCAGGATCTGTTCTCTCTCCTTTCGGAGTTCATTCTTTAAGGCTGCTATTCGCTCCTTGTACTCTTCATCCAGTTTCCTGTGAGGAGGAAAGACCAATAAGCTGCCAGTAAGACCCTCAGAGGTCCTTATGCAGACCCACCAAAAATGGAAACACAGAGTCCTAGAGATGGAAAGATCTACTGGGTCCTGCTTTCCTTAAGGCTCGACCACACCTGCGTCCCTCCAGCCAGGTGTGGCTGAGCAGGCAGGCAGACTGAGCCCCACCACCCTGGCTAGTGTGGTGGGAAAGAGGGCCCTGGCCCCGCCAGTCCCACCTGAGGTTGTACTCATTGCGCCGCTCGATGGCCGCATGGTGATCATCCACCTCGGAAGCCATTAGAGACTTGAGCTTCTCAGCTTTGTCCAGATCTGACCGTAGCTTCTCTTTCTCTCTGACCACTTGATCAACTCGCTCCCTTGAAAGAGAAATAGACCAAGTTAAAGGGAAACCATCTCTAAGCAACAGGTGGACCCAAAAAAGTTCTCCTCTGGCTGGCTTCAGTACAAAAACAAAACCAAGGCAACCAAAACCCTTCCAAAATAAACACTTCCACAGCTTCCTTCAGAAGCCCACCTGCAAATCTAAGCGTTACTTAATTTTCACAATAGTGAGATGATAGGAGATTAGCTCCATTTGCATACAGAATGTGTCACAGGCCTCTAAAGGACTTGCTGGGCAAGCAGGAAAGGGAATAGGGCGGGTGGACCTTCCAAGCAACTCACAGCAAATGCCGGATCTCAGCCTTAAAGCTGGCCAGAGCTGCCTGGTGAATGCCATTCTTGGTGACCAAAAGTTCATTTTCAAGAGCCAGTGTCAATTCTGTCAGGTTGACATTCCCATCAAGGCTGAAATCCAAGGCCTAGAAATCAGAACAAGTTCAAGATAATTACAAGTTCTGTCCTCTAAAGCGGAAGCTGTGAAGGGTATACAAACCCAGAGAAGTGAATGTACAGTCAAGAAGTTGGATGATCACATTTCTTTAGTGACTGCTTGGGAACAACCTTCAATTGAAGTTCTAAGGAAATCATACATGCTTACGTGCATGTTTAACAAAATATTCTCTAGCGCTGTAAATAAATACAATAGTATAACTCTAATCTTTACCAGCCAGAGATCAGTTAAGAGCATTGCACTTGTCAATAGTTTTGGTGTTAAAAACATGGGAAGTAGTTAGCAACAGACTCCTGGTTAAAGGGGGTAAGAAAAGTTACTTCTTATTTCTGAGAGCTTGTGAACAGAAGAATCATTAAGGATAAATCAAATTAAATCAGATCAAATCAGTTTCAAAAGCTCTGGACTTTTTCAACCCTTCCCCAGTCTGTCATTTCTCTCTCATTTTAGCTGCCACACCTTCAGGATCTCCTGGCTGTTCTCAATGCCCTCTTCCTGCCAGGAGTCGAGTATTTTCTCCACTGATGCATAGCCCATCCCATCATCCAGGCAGGAGAAGACCCGAAAGCCAATGGTACTTGTCATTGCTGATGGGGTTGTGGTACGTCGTCCACTCTCATCGAAGGACTGGGAGAAGAAAGAGACTTGAGCAAGGTCAGGCCTTTCAACCAGACATTGACCCAAACTGGTCCGTCCTGACCACACTGAGCAGAAGCCGTGTCTTTCTAACACTATTAAAAAAAAAATAAAGTCACGCAGCCCCTTTGATCTTTCTTTCCCAAGGGAGTCAAGAATGCAAAACTTATCAAAAACAGTTGCTCTGGTAGGGAGATCCTTGACATAGATGAGACGTGTCTTAACACCAGGTTTCTTTGGACCCACAACTAACATTAAGGGGCATAATTAGTGGCTTCCCACTCTGTAATTTATGGTCATTTTTCAAACCCAACTTTTCCTTCCCAATGGTTTAGTCTTTCTTCTTCTTTTGCTTCTTTCTCCTTATTCTTCTTCAAACAACAGATTAATTCATTAGAAACTATTCAAGTGGGTTTTAACTTCTGCTCACAAAGAAACCACTTCCTATTTCTCTCTCACCTGCATGGAGAGGTGCCTTTTCAACTGTCTATATGGAGTAGATGCTGATGGTGTGAGGGATTTTCCATTTTTGAATAAGCCATAGAAAAAATCTTCTACGCTCATTGTACCATCAGGATCAAGATTATGGAAGACTTCCTCAAGCATCTGGAAAAGAGTAACCATTTAAGTATTTCCCTCAAAATAACACAAGGCCCAAAGTACATTCGTGGCCAATAGAAACTGGCACCACTCTTGTTGACCCCAAGGCTCCAGAAATATAACATGTCCCTTTATTCTCATTTCACTGAATTTATTTTTCTTTTCAGTAATATGTCCTTCCTCCTCCACAAGCTAAGTATAAACATCCATTTTCATAATCCTAGGCAATTTAGCAATTAACTGTTTTCTTTTTCACTCACACTCGTAAAATGGGTAATCTTTTTTTTTTAATTAAAAAAAATTTTTTTAAACATTTATTTATTTTTGAGAGACACAGAGAGATAGAGGGTAAGCGGGGGAGGGTGCAGAGAGAGAGAGGGAGTCACAGAATCTGAAACAGGCTCCAGGCTCTGAGCTGTGAGCACAGAGCTTGATGCGGGGCTCAAACCCACGAACCATGAGATCATGACCTGAGCTGAAGTGGGATGCTTAATGGACTGAGCCACCCAGGCGCCCCAAATGGGAAATATTTAATGTTGCTACACATTATCCTTATGGATTAAAAAATATAAAGATATAGCTTCCCAGTGTTGTAACAATAGAAATAAGTTTGGACAGTCATTAAACTATTATATTGTGGTGACTCAACACGATATTTTGTTTATATTGAATTTTTGCAATTGGTATGTTGGCACAGCAGAATTTGGTCTGGGACAGAGTGCAATGATCTAAGAGTTTGGGTCTGAAACTCATGACTCGGGGATTTAGAGCACTACTTGGAACAGGACTGCATGTATTGGGGTTTGTTTTAATGCTTTAGCATAGGAGAAATGAAGGTCGGATAGGAAAGATTTTGTGTGTGTCCAACAGAAGGACCCCAAGAGATGTAAAGAGAAGGGAATTTTGCCTGGCTGTTTTGTGCCCTTTAACGGTAATCCAGTAGTCCTCATCATGTAATTGGGGAAGGAGAGACTGGACTGTAGTCCTTTCGGAGCCTTGCCTACAAGACGGTTTGTTCCCTTAGTGCAGTAGAGGAATAGAAAGGATGGATAAAGCGGCATGAGTCACTGACACCACAGAATAGGGAGGAAAGGCAATGAGCTCTTTTTTTCCTGGCAGTTGGATTCCTCTTTCCTTTGGGGGCTTAAGTTTTTCTATACAGACACCCCTCCATTGTACAGAACAGAAATCACCTGAGGATCTTGTTAAAATGCAGACTCTGATACAGTTAAATCTGGGGGTGGGGTCTGAGATTCTGAATCTTTAACAAGTTCTCAGGTGATGCCCACAGGGTAAGCAACATATTTAATCTGAAGGCATTAGAGTCTGCAACTGGGTCCATTCTAACAAAGGCCTCTTTGTAACACATCTTCAAAGTTTCAATATCCATTTTGTAAGTCTGGACTATTGCTAGGATTCATCATCTCATAATTGTTGATTTTATTCTTCATGGAAGTGCCTGAGGCATTTCTTTTATCTCCAATGCTTCTTTCCAATTCACATCCAATAGGAAACATCTGTCTCTATTCTTTTTTTAATACCACTTCCTCTGGTGAGGACTCTGAAACAAGAAACCATTCTAAAGAGTGGAAATCTTTGGAAGAGGAACAGTTTCTAATAGAGAATTATATGGTAAAACCAATGGAAAGGTATTTGGGTGGGATTCTGAGGTCACTAAGATCCCTCAGCAGTTCTGTCTTGTTCTTACCAACCCAAAGAACACTTTCTTAGAGGACTAGGCTCTCGGGATCATCAAACCGTAAGTCACAGTAAAATCCAGGTGTGCTGACTGAAGTGAACAATCGTATTTTGGCTCTAACCTTAGCTCCACACTGCTTGGCCTTGTGACCCTGGCCAAATTGATGCACAGCTTCCAGACTGCCTAAAAACCCATCACCTCATTCATTCAAAGTGGAGGAGCAGGTGAGTCCCACCAGTTATTGTACATGGGGGGAGTAGGCGAGTGGTGAATAGAAGGTTGTGGATTCAGAAAAAGGCAGGGTTGGGCTAAATAGAAGACAAGTCAAATGGGCAAGTGGGGCACCTCCGCAGTCTGTGCAGGAGCCAGATCCAGAACCCTGAGGACATTCTTACTCCTCACGACACACCAGCCAGGCAGGTCTCTGGATGGTTGATTTCCCAAGGTATACATTGGGACATAATGCACTAGAATAGGGTAACAAACCCAAATACCCAGAGAGGCCAGGAAGGTGATATTAATGAATGAGGCAGGATGGTTTTGAGACACTACAAAGGAGTGCCATGTAAACCAGGGAACTGAACACACGAGTGCGTGTCCTGTCCAGAGGAGCTAGCCAGCCACTTCTCCCGGCTAGCAAAATGGGAGTCAAATCTTTGGGTTTTTAGAAAAATCTGATTTTAAAAAAGTGTAGCAAGAGTTCAATTTTTAAACATTGGGCATACCAAAAGAACAAACAACAAAAGCAACTCAAAACTTCGGGCCATATTTGGCATGTGCCCTCCCTGCCGTACAGCAGTCCTTTCTTCTGGAAAGCATAGTACGTGAGACAGTGAGTCTAGTTCCCCTTCCTGGTAACGGCAACAAGCAGCAGCGACATCACTTTCTTTATCTAGAAAACGAGGAGATGACTAAATCTAAAATTGCTTTCAGTCATAAAATCCTATGATCCCAAGTTGCTTGTGGATGAGATCATCTTGAACTTTCAGCTCCTCTGTGGTCGAGAGCTAATAGTACAAAGTACTATAGTATTTCATGACTTTTTTTTTTTTTTTTTTTGGTGGGGGAAACATTAAGTAAAAGCTATACTCAATGAGCAATCTTTTACTCATCCTTGGATGAGAGGAAAATAACTAAATAAGCTACTTCTTTCCTTGCGTTTTAGAAATTCCACCACAGAAGAAAATGCAATTCCCCACAAATGGCTACAGTTTATTCCAAGAATTGTTCTTAGATAAATAATCCAAGTTTGTGCAGTATTGTGCAGTATTTCTTGGCAAAACATCCCAAGGTTCTGCATACTGCACTGGGTTTATAATTTAGGAGGATGAATTTAATGTTACAACTCAACAACACTGGAAAATAAATGACCACTGAGCCATTAAAAAGGTAGTCAATGGGTATATAAAAGTCACACATACTACAGAGGAGGAGGAAAAAAATCTCTTCTGCAAATGAGGCTACTTGGTAGCTTTTGATGATAAATCTGTTTTTGGTTTAGGAAAATAATATCATTTATCCCCTGAACAAGCAGGCAGTATGGTTTCAAATAGCATTCTAATCAAAGATTCCCCAAACTACAACTGTAGCCCTAACCTCCAGTCCTTATTTTCAGCTCTTTGAAAGACATATCTTAGGATTATTTATGTTCTTATATTTCATGGCTTTTTAAGCACCCAGTCCTGCCAGTTCCCATCTTAACTTTTCAGAAAACATAAAGCTCAGAATTTTACCAAGCAAGAGTCTTTTGGCGGGGGTGGGGTCCTTCAAGATTCTTCTGTATCTTCAAAACCACCAGCCCACCATTTTCCATTTCCTCATGACCAGAATATTGTGATAGCTCCTGGCTGGCTGGTCTCCTAGCCAAAGGCTGTCCGCACACCAATATACCCCATAAAAGCAGCTCAGACCATCCTCAGGATCTAAGTTTTTCTTGTATGTTACTCAATCTGCTGAAGAATGCAGGGTTGATACTGAGATCTTCTCTCCAAAAACCTAAACTCATCAGTCTAGCCTTTGAAATATTCTCCCAATTCAGATCTTCTGAACTCCCTGCATAATCCTTCCTCCAGGTCCTTCTCACATTGTGTTTTGTGAATGCCACTTCTACAGATATATCTGACATGGTGGCCACACCAAGCTGGTTAGTGTCTAGTAATAATGTGGGGTAACATGCTTAGCACAGTGAGGGTCACGTACTATGGGTTCAATGAGTGTCAGCTATTGTCAGGTTTGGGTTTTTTTCCCACAACCCAACACAAGCTTCTTACGAAAGAATCTTCAAGGCTTATCTCCTAGGAAAAAAAGAGAATGAAATCTCTGTAACATGCTGCAGGAAGGCAAAATATGGCTGTTCCTAGCCTGTGACCAGTTCAGATTTCATCATGATTATTATTCCTGAATATGATGCAAGGCTTACCTCTCCATCGATATTCTGCAGGCCATACTGCTCACAGATGGAGACCAGCTTCTTTCGGTTCAGGTGACCATCACGGGTGATCCCCAGATCTTCACAAACCTCCTGCAGTTTCTCTTCTATCCAGTCTTGGGGAGCAGAAGACCCACTTTGTGAGGCATTCAAGTCATCTGGGTTCCAAAATCTTAACTGGCCTGAAATAAAAACATATATTGTGCTGTTCCCAAAGGAATCGCAAAGAGAGAGAGCCTATTCTCAAAGAAAACTGTGCTTTTTGAAAGTAAGTATTAAAGGGGCGCCTGGGTGGCTCAGTCGGTTGAGTGTCCGACTTCAGCTCAGGTCACGATCTCGCGGTTTGTGAGTTCGAGCCCCGCGTCAGGCTCTGGGCTGATGGCTCGGAGCCTGGAGCCTGCTTCCGATTCTGTGTCTCCCTCTCTCTCTGCCCCTCCCCCGTTCATGCTCTGTCTCTCTCTGTCTCAAAAATAAATAAATAAATATTAAAAAAAATTAAAAAAAAAAAAAGAAAGTAAGTATTATAAGAAAGAGACTAGAAATGCTGATTCCATCTTGATTTGAATCTGTAGTCCAAATGAAATGGAACCACTGGTTCTTAGGCTGCAACAAGAGCAAACAGGCACATTTTTCTATACCACACGAGAAATATCTCCTTTGCAAGCATACCAAGGTTCTAGTCTGTTTTATTCCAACTGAAAACATGCACAGGCTTAAGGCTTGGATGTAACTGGAAGAGAAGGCTAGTTGAGAACCATTCCAAAGAGATTTATCAGCCCTGCCTCAACTACAGCTACCAGACTTTATCTAATCACCACTTTCTTTCTGGTCTAAGCACTAGAACTGCTTTTACTAAGAAGGAAATGATTTCATAATAAATATCATAAAATAATAAAAGTCTCAGGATTAGCCTGTTTACACATTTAAATATTCTGACCTACAAACAAACCAACTTGAAAGAATAAATGGTTGTAAACTACAAGTTGCTAGTTACCTATACATTAAGGATAAATTTTATTTGAAAACGTAAGGATCAAACTCATTTAAAAATCAAAATTTACTTATCCTCTATCATAAATTCTAATTAAACTTTCCACTTACATACGAGAGTTTTATAAAGTCAGTACTTAATCATGAGATAATTACTAGGACAGTTTTGTGTGCCTGGAAGAACCTTAGAGGGTTGAGAAGAGCATTTAGTGCTACCGTTACTACTTATTGAACAAATTAAGTTCATTACTGCTGTGTCTTTCCAGGTTAGAGACATAGAGAACACAGTAATTACACTTAAGTAGAGTACAGCCAGGGTAGGCTGTGAGGTGGGCTCAAATTCTGTCAGCTGAACTACAGTGCCATCTGCTGGCCCCAGCAGTTCAACACTAAATAGGTTAATTTGAAAGTTTGCCTAAGAGAGTAATTAACCCATAAGTGAAATTCTACATCTTAGTTGCCATACCTTGTGTGAGGTTAAAATGCTGGGATTTTAAAACTACGAACTTTCCATTGGGAATGGATTTTTTTGTTGTTGCTGTTGTTCTTAACGTTACTTCTTAGCGGGCCTCCAGCATGCAAGGCTGTTTGTTGGGAAGAAGGCTAAGAAGAGATGCAGGAAATGGGGACGTGGAAAGTGCCCTGGGAATGGCAGCCCTTCCTTTCCAGGCAGGCTCCAACACACACACAGTTCCTACCTTCCGCTTCATACTCTTCACTGCGCTGTGTCTTCCAGTGCTAGAGAAGGCAAGAAGAAAAGATTAGTGTGCTTTAGTAAATATTCAGTTTTTCCAGGAAAAACTCTGGGATCATCACCTGAGTAAGTCACATGATTCAGAACCTTTCGGGTGGACCATCCTTAGTCAACCAGCAAATCGAGAAGAGACACCTAAGAAACACCACTTAGCCACCCGCACTATCTCACTAGGGATTTGCCTTTCACATTTGCAAATTCACTTATTCAACAGCTAAACCTGTCACAGCCGATAAAACCAAGCCAAAGCAAATATTCAGAATCCATCAACCAACAAAAATTCACACCATGCATTTATGAATCTGTTCTTCAATGTTTATTGGGTGCCAAGTGTTATGATACAACTTCAGGATACAACTATGAACAGAACAGACACATTTCTTGCCTCAACAAGTTTAAATGCTAATGAAGACATGCAGACAAGAAAACAAAGTATAATACTGTAGTGTATTAAGTGTGATGGAGGGGCGCCTGGGTGGCTCAGTCAGTTCAGCATCCGACTTCAGCTCAGGTCACGATCTCATGTCTCCTGGGTTCAAGCCCTGCGTCAGGCTCTGTGCTGACAGCTTGGAGCCTGAAGCCTGCTTCGGATTCTGTGTCTCCTCTCTCTCTGCCCTTCCCCCACTTGGCATTGTCTGTCTCTCTCTCAAAAAATAAATAAGCATTTAAAAATTAATAAAAAAATTAAAAAGCCTATAAAAAGTGTTATGATGTAGAAGTTCAAATACTATGAGGGTATCTAAATAGGATCCTTCAGACTTAGGAGATCTGGGTAGACTTCCTGAAAGAAGCAACATCTAAACTGAGACCTGAAGGGTGAGCAGGAGACAGCCATGTGAAAAGAAAGGAGCAGCTGCTATTTGCTGAAGCACAGAGGTAAGAATGAGCCTAGCATGTCTGTGATACAGTGAGGGAGGAGACAGAGATGCAACCCCAAACAGGTGGGCTAGAAAGCTCAAGTTAAAGAAAATACATGTTACCAGTAAATTGCATTAGAAGCAGTGAAATTTACCTGAACTGGACCATTTTGCCCCTATTGTGCTATGTTACTACTGGTCTTTTTCAGGTCACATCATACATTTTATAGTGTGTGTACTGCATGAAAGCACCCAGCCAGGACACAATCAGAACCAAACTCTGGACATTTGTCCACCAGCCAAGCGCAGCACAGGTCTGCTTCTGGTCAGTGGCAACAAGTAGGTCGCGGTGGCCCTTGGCCAGCCCGCGAGGTGCCTAATCACTCCTGTTGGGAGATTTTACAACCATGGCAGGAAACCCTGTTGAGAAAAGGTGCATCCCCCTTTCAAAACCTGGCTGCTGTCTCAGCAGAGATTCAACTTGATGAAAGAAACTGCTTTCGATAACAAATACCCAGCCCTTTCTCTGTGATGGTTGAACTGTACAAGATGATCTGATTTCCTGGAATCCTCAATAAACTCAACAGGAAAATAAGCCTGATTAACTCCAGTCTCCAAGAGCTGGCATCCCTACGGCAAAGAGTGTACCACCCTAAATTCTTAGATTAAACGTTGACTTTCAGTATCCCATTCAAGTTGATATGAGTGGAGGTCCTCTTTCAGGCAACCCAAGCATGTCTTTTTCCACCCCATACTCACTCATGCTGGTCCTCTCCAATTAATTAAAGGACCGTTGTATACCAGAATTTCACAGTTCCATATTTTACTTGGAAAGACACTGAAGACAGCATCAGAGAGTTTCCCCAGTTTTGTCACACTAAACTAAAACTCCAGACTGACAATGCTGAGGTTGATCGTTCATGCCATGCAGAAGACCTCAAAAAGCCATAACTCACAATGTACAATTTCACTACAACTCATTCAGATTACAACTGAAAGTCACTAATATACATGGTAGTTATGGAAACAGAATTAGGGGACAGTGTGATTTTTGCTTGTTCGTTTGTGATTACAATTTTAGCAGCCCACAGTTCCTCCTAAAGACGTATTTCAAACCTAGTGGATATATGAGGCATGGTGGGGGTAAGGAAGGAGCGGCGGGGTAAAGAGCCCTCTGTAAATTTTCTTACATTATTATTTCTGGGCGGAGCTCTACTGTTTTCATATAAAATGATTTAAATCAATAAAGCTCCACTAATAAAAGCGTCCTGTCTGTCCCAGCATATTTATTTTCTTACCCACAGAGCAAAGACTTAAATTCTTATACTAATACTACTTTTGCATCTCCAAATTGTGAAAATTCATTCATTATTCAGCATATAATTTGGAAGCGCCCTAAAATGGAATCCCTTAAATCTGCTTAAAACAAATAAAATAGGTTTCTATGATCTAAGAACCACTGGTCAAAATAAAACTAAATCACAAGGAGGAAAGGATTTTTAACAGCACAAATGGACAGAACAAAAACAGGAAGAGTATCAATGGGCCCCACCAATAAGCCCCGACTGGGACACATAGATGGGAAAATGCAAAAATTCACTAGAGAATTTGAATGGCAGATTAGAACTGGCAGGAAGAAAGAATCAGCAAATTTGAAGACTAGTCAGTCCACATTATTTAGTCTGAGGATCTAAAAGAGAAACACACCTTCAAAACCCCCTTGGTAACAATTCCTAAAGTCATGAGGTGTGTATAGTTACTTAAAAGTTTATTGCTTACATTTTCTCACTTCTCCATTCATTTTATTTATTTATTTATCTTTAATGTTTGTTTATTTCTGAGAGAGAGAGACAGAGCACGAGCAGGGGAGGGGCAGAGAGAGAGGAAGACAGAATGTGAAGCAGGCTCCAAGCTCTGAGCTGTCAGCACAGAGCCTGATGCGGGGCCATGAAATCACCAACTCTGAGATCATGACCTGAGCTGAAGTCAGACACTCAACCGACTGAGCCACCCAGGCGCCCCTCCATTCATTTAAAAATAGTGAGCGGGGCGCCTGGGTGGCGCAGTCGGTTAAGCGTCCGACTTCAGCCAGGTCACGATCTCGCGGTCCGTGAGTTCGAGCCCCGCGTCAGGCTCTGGGCTGATGGCTCAGAGCCTGGAGCCTGTTTCCGATTCTGTGTCTCCCTCTCTCTCTGCCCCTCCCCCGTTCATGCTCTGTCTCTCTCTGTCCCAAAAATAAATAAACGTTGAAAAAAAAAAATTAAAAAAAAAAATAAATAAATAAAATAAAAATAGTGAGCAATCAGTTCAGAGAAGCAAGAGGATTTAACATACTGTTTCAAATATTTCGTGAGTCTATGGGACTGGATGACTATATTGGATTCACTTCTTATTTATTTTGAGAGAGCGAGTGAGCGAACAAGGGACAGGGAGAGAGGGAAAGAGAAAATCCTAAGCAGGTTTCACATTCAGCACAGAGCCCAATGCAGGGCTCCATCTCAAGACCATGAGATCATGACCTGAGCAGAAATCAAGTCAGACACTTAACAGAGTGAGTCACTCAGGCGCCCCCATACCTGATTCAGTTCTCAGGACAGTACTTCCCCAACTGTTCTCCTTCCCTGGTTCTTTCCCCAAACTAATAAGAGTAAGGGGGTTACAGCACAGACAAAGAAGCCATACTGCCCCTTAACTACTGAATTTGGCCTGGACAAATTTATTAATTGCTTTTTGCCTCAGTTTCTCCATCTATAAAATGGGAATAAAGTAGTACATATTTCACAGAGTTGGGTAAAATGCTTAAAATTGTGCTTGGCAGGGGCGCCTGGGTGGCTTGGTCGGTTAAGCGTCCGACTTCGGCTCAGGTCACGATCTCACGGTCCTTGAGTTCGAGCCCTGCGTCAGGCTCTGTGCTGACAGCTCAGAGCCTGGAGCCTGTTTCAGATTCTGTGTCTCCCTCTCTCTCTGCCCCTCCCCTGTTCATGCTCTGTCTCTGTCTCAAAAATAAATAAATGTTAAAAAAAAAAAAATTAAAATTGTGCTTGGCAAACAATAAGCACTGTAAAATCTTATTTTTATTGGACATGTGTTTATGTAGTACATATTAAATTTATTTTTGAAGATTTTATTTTCATTACCATGTTTAAACTTAGGCATTAATTTAGGTGGCCTGGGGGGAATTATCAGTTATTCATATAAATTTGTAAGAAAATGCCAATTCCAGTAGATAGATATGCAAAGAATACAAAGAGACAATTCACATAAAAGGCAACACAAATAAATATGGGGAAAGACTCATTTCAACAGCAAAGAAGTGTAAATTAAAACCAGGGAATCCCTTTGTTCCCATTAAATCAGCAGTACTTAAGTCCTATTACCATCAAGGTTATGAATTAAAATAGGCCTGTTTATATGTTCCTGGTAGCAGTGGGAATGGATATTACCCTTTTGGTAAAGAAAATTGCTTCATGTTCCAAAAGCTATGAAAATGTTCATATTCTTTGACCCAATAATTTCATATGATTTCCACTGACAATAAAATCAAAGGAAAAAAGTTTATGCATGGATAGGTACATTTAGAACTTTTTACAAAAAGTCCTGAAAGTGTAATTCTAGGGGTGTCTGGGTGGCTCAGTCAGTTAAGCATCTGACTTTGGCTCAGGTTATGATCTCACGGTTCGTGGGTTCAAGCTCCACATCAGGCTCTGTGCTGACAGTTCAGAGCCTGGAGCCTGCTTTAGATTCTGTGTCTCCCTCTCTTTCTGTCCCTCCGCTGCTTGTGCTCTGCCTCTCTCTCTCACAAGAATAAATAAAACCATTAAAAAAAATTTAAGTACAATTCTAAAACCATGTAAGATGGAAAAACACGTGAAATGTTAAATGAAAGACCATGACAAAAATGCCACCTACACTATGACTACCACGGGCAAAAATATTTATACAATTAGACAAAGAATGGAAGGAAATAGAGATAAGAAAAATAGATGCATTTAGTTGAGGGACTATGGGAAACAGTTATATTTCCTTTGCTATTATAAATGTTTGTGCAATATAAACAGGTGCAACTTCACTATTTCTTTTTAACCCCCTGCCCTCTAATTCTCACTAAATGAATTTCCTGTGACCTGGGGGTGGGGAGAAAGGGAAAGTTCTTTCACAGAACCCACCTGCTCTGTGACCTGAGACAGAGGAGGCCTGGAGTGGTGGGAGTGGGTGGTGGCGGGTGCTGTTCAGGAGGGTGAAAGCTGCTGATGCCAGTGCCTCCTGAGCTTCTCAGAGTGTGGACAGATCAGGGACACCAGTCTGAGACCGGAATTGGGGACTGAGACCATGATCATCCTTCAGGCAGCTTAACTCAATGGCACCAGGCACAGCACGGCCTTCTAAAACCCCAGGCAGCACTGGCAGCTTAAATGATTTCACACAAACTCTGTGGGCAAGTGGTGGCAGGTAAGGGACAACTTGTTAAAAAAATCTCTAGGGGAGGTGTGCCTGGGTGGCTCAGTCAGTTGGGCGTCCAACATCGGCTCAGGTCATAATCTCACAGCTTGCGAGTTTGAGCCCTGTATCAGGCTCTGTGCTGACAGCTCAGAGCCTGGAGCCTGCTTCGGATTCTGGGTCTCCCTCTCTCTCTGCTCCTCCCCTGCTCACTCTCTGTGTCTCTAACTCTCTAGGGGTAACAATTTCCCAAGCATTTCTCCCATGGCCCTGTATAAGAAACAGAGATCCAGCTAGGAACAGCCCTGCCTAGAACCAAATGTATACTAAATGGCTACATTTCCATTCCAAGACCACTTCAGTTGGAGATGGAGTTAGCCACCCAGAAACATGTGCTGTGCTTCTCCCCAGTCTCCGCCAAGGGTCTTTTCCTTTAACAAGGGGGAGGTAAGCACACAGAAGCCGAATGTTTGTTGTTAAATTGCAATTTCGTGGGGCGCCTGGGTGGCTCATTTGGTTAGACAGCCGACTTCGGCTCAGGTCATGATCTCGTGGTCCGTGAGTTCGAGCCCTGCGTCGGGCTCTATGCTGACAGCTCAGCGCCTGGAGCCTGTTTCGGATTCTGTGTCTCCCTCTCTCTGACCCTCCCCTGTTCATGCTCTGTCTCTCTCTGTCCCAAAAATAAATAAACGTTAAAAAAAATCATTAAAAAAAAAATTGCAATTTCGAGGGGAGGGGAGGGGAGGGGAGGGGTGGGGTGGGGTGCGGGGGAGATTCAGTTCATTCATCGCTCATGTTCATTCTCATTGCCTGGAGCCAGTAGTTCCAATTAAAAAGCAGGGGGAGCAGGAGGGGATGGCAGGTTAGAAGGTTGGAGGGATTAGGTCATTTGCCTACTGGAACACCATCAATAAAGGGAGGCATCATTCTGGAACAAGGTCTTTTAATTGCTGCCAGTTTACCCAGCACAGTGAAAGCCCGGCAGGTGGTCTTTAGACACAGATCAGCCATGAGCACTGGAAGGGAGATAATCTTAAAATCTTTGGAAAAGTGGGCGAAGAAGGGAGGGAAAATTGCTGGCATGTCTTCTCAATACTAATTCATGAAAAAGGACTTTGAATTTCTTCCCCTGAAATCTTAGGTCATCTATCACTGGCGCAATGGATGTTAATAAGCGTTTTACGGTCATTCTGTTTGATTCTGGAGGCAAAACGGTAGAGGGCATGAGCACAAGGGTTGAACAGAGAGACTGGGTTCAGTCTGGCTCTGTCGCTCAGTGTGACCCCTCGGTACCTTACTTCATGCCCAAAGTGGAGATGAGCTGCCCAGTGCAGACGTGAAAGCATATGCCTGGCACTTAGGAAGTGGTAGCTGTCATTATGATTTCAGCCAGAACAAATATGTGGTTAAGGATTTGGGCTCCAGGGGCGCCTGGGTTGAGTGTCTGACTTCGGCTCAGGTCATGAGCCGGTTCTCTGGGTTCGAGCCCCGCATTGGGCTCTGTGCTGACAGCTCAGAGCCTGGAGCCTGCTTCAGATTCTGTGTCTCCCTCTCTCTGCCCCTCCCCTGCCCGCTCTCTTCCTCAAAAATAAACATTAAAAAAAAAAAAAAGATCTGGGCTCCAGAGCTGGACCCCCAGGGTACAGTTTCACCTCCACCACCTACCTGCTGTCCAACCTTGGGCACATTACTTAATAGCCAGTGTGCCTCAGTTATCTCTTGGGTAAGTGAATAACAGTACCTGCCTACAAAGGTGTGCTAATATTTGGAATGCATTTCAAACGGTGCCTGCTATAACTCGAGAGCTAAGTATCCGTGAAGTAAATAGACATTACCATTACTATTCCTACTATTTGGGTGTCCAAAACTAGGACAAGGGCAGAGAAAAGAAACAACAGATAGACCAGCGTCAGCTTGAAGAACAAACCCAGAAGAGGCTCTGTAGAAACTACAGCTCTGAACACGTAATTGTGACGAAGCAATCAACTTTTGATTCAGCTTAGGAGCAGGGCCTCCCTAGTCACCCTCCCCCTGGTCGAGAGTGTCCCCTGGTTGGTCACAGCTGGCAGGGGCTGCCTGTGCTTCCATATGACCATGCCAAGTGTGCTGGCCAATGACCCCATTGAGAGCAGCCGGAGGGGAGAGGGTCAGAGGTTGCCTGGCCCCAAAATGGCTGCTACAGAAGGCAGCCCCCCAGCCCCCTCAGGCGGACAAAGGAAGCCCGCTCTGTAGGCTGTGCATCTCAACGTCACTCTGGCCATTGTGGTCAACTCTCTGGTTGTCCGGTAGCCGGACGAGGGTGCCCCACATGCGTGGGCTACACCAGTGATGCCGCTTTCAGTACTGCTTTCTCTGGAGGGCCACCTGCTTTGCTGGACCGCAGAGCAGATGGCCCGAGCCTCTTGGATCCCGGGCTCCCAGCCCCAAGGCCGGGCCGGCATCTGCAGCCTGCGGGCCTGGCGAGGCCCCTGCCCACAATAGCCCCGTCCCAGCCCCCACCAGCCATCTGCTCCAGTGCAGACCTTGTGCCCTGCAGAATGTATGGCTAATTAAAACGATTATGGGGGCACATACGGGGCTATTCTTTCCCAGCAGAGGTTGCTGAACCAATCTCAGCAGCCTTAATTAAGCAGATGTTTTTTTTCTTTTTTCTTTTCCTTTTTTTTTTTTGAAAGGGGAAAGCCTTGCAAGCCCATAAAGAAGAGGAAGGAAATTTGCTGGAATAACAAAGCTCCCCAAACAAATAGAGCTATAGTGTCCATTTTACAAGAGCGGCACAATTAGCTAAGCACAGGAAGTCTCTGGAAAAACACAAACAGAACTCAGTTTAGAAGGGTGTTTATGACCAAAACGTGAAGACTTTGAAAAACACACCATCTATGGCATATCTAACTAACAGTTCTAAATATGTATAAAGCCCTTGCTTGCTCTGGGCCAGGTACTAGAAGCCAAGCAAGCCCGGGAGGGCCCCTGTTTCTGTAGGGACGCACTTCCTCGGACTTGGGTTAGTTTCTGTCATCCTGCCTTTGCAGGCAAAATGGGCAATGGAGACCGCCTGCCAGCCCAACTCTCAGTCTCTCTGCTCTGAACCCATGGACCTTCCTTTATCTTTAAAAGCAACTAAAGGCTGGGGTGCCTGGGTGGCTCAGTCGGTTGAGTGTCTGACTTCAGCTCAGGTCATGATAACACAGCTCGTGAGTTTGAGCCCCACATCAGGCTTCGTGCAGACAGCTCAGAGCCCAGAGCCTGATTCAGATTCTGTGTCTCCCTCTCTGTCTGTCCCTCCTCTGCTCATGCTGTCCCTCTCTCTCAAAAATAAACATTAAAAAATTTTTTAAAGCAATTAAAACCTACAGGTCAATACCGGGGACAACACGAGTTAATGTAGGATTTTTCACTACACATGTTTATATGGGTCCTGCCACGCTGCAAATTTAAGAGTTTGAGCCTTAAGCCTCTTCTCCTACTGAGATGGGGAGTGTTCTTGGCTCATTGGATTTGAAAGTCCCTAAAGGGATTTATTTTTATTTTTTTTAATCCCTCATTTTTTTTAATGTTTATTTATTTTTTAAACAGAGAGAGAGTGTGAGTAGGGGAGGGGCAGAGAGAGAGGGAGACACAGAATCTGAAACACGCTCCAGGCTCTAAGCTGTCAGCACAGAACCCGATGTGGGGCTCGAACCCACGAACCGTGAGATCATGACCTGAGCCGAAGTCAGACGCTTCACCGACTGAGCCACCCAGGTGCCCCTAAAGGGATTTTTTTAATACATCTGCTCATGGTATCTCCTTCATCAGAGTTGCTCTTGGTGGATAATGAACAGTGTTTTCCATTCGGAAGATACACTTAATGGTACAGGTGGAAAATGTTATTATCATTAAAATTAACTTTGTTCATTTTTAATTTGTTGTCTGTTTTTCTTTCTAGTTAGTAAATAAATACTAGAAATTGTTGACCTGGAAAGAGATGGGGGCAGGGGCTGGATGCCAAGGCAATTCCCTCTGGGATCAAGTCAGGAAGACTTACCAGAACAGCAAAGCCTGCAAGCCTGAGAGCTACAGTCTGTGTTAAAAGAGAGAGAGATCTTACCAGCTTTGAAGGGACTTCTTTCCATCACTTTCAAGTGATCTACAATTGCATCCTGAATGAGTGTTTCACCTCTGGGAATAGCGAAAGGATCTAACAGACTTAAGAAAACTCAAGGGAAACACTGGAAATTCCATTAATACAAAAAACTATCCTGATGATGTCCTATCGTTTGATGGAAATAAATGGCTTCAGTAATGAAAGTGCTTACTTTGTCAAAGATTAGAACAAAACATCTAACAGGAGGAATGGGAACACAGGTACATTTCGACGACAAAAGCTCTTAGCAGAACCTCTCAGTTATTAAGAAGTTTCCTCCAGAATTCAATATTTACGCCACACAATATAAATGAATCATTCATGAAGGTTGACTGTGAAGATATGCATAGATGAAAATGAACATAAGGGGACTAGAAGTCAGTTTCCCACTTCTTGAAGAAGTCTGATTTTATGTGGGGTAGTAAAAATCAGTTTGGGGGGTTGTTCTTAGTTCTGAAACTACTGCTACCACTCCTGTCCCAGCCCCCCACCCCCACCCCCTGCAGTCCAAACACAAAGACGCGATTTGCTGAGCAAGCCCCATTGTTGAGCAAATGAAGCAAGTGGCTTCAACTTTTCTCTCAGGTCCTCACTCAAACCTCACGGTTTTGGCTTACACTACTATTGTCTGTAGTTGAAGAAATAATGGTTTAAAGCCTCCTACTCTTGATAATAATCTTCCTAGACCCGATTTATTCCCTGTGGAGGAAAACAGTTAACAAGGTGTCCCCTGTTTTCAACGAGGGCAGAAAGCAAAGTAGTCCTGCCCTAATTACATTCATGGAACAACCTTTCCTACAGTAATACAGAATAGAACTGGGCATTAGTTTTGCTACCCACCCCCCACCCCTGCCTTCCACCTATCCTTAGAAGAAACCACAAAATTCAAGGTCAGTTCAGTAGCCATTGTGGGTATGCATGTAAGAGAAGGGAAAAAAACGTACTCTCTGGAAACTAAAATCTCACTTCTGTTTCTTAACCAAAAATAACCACCCAAACGTTCTCATTAATCACACCTTACGCTGGAATCGAGAATGTGCCCTTTCTTAGTCTGGATTAATTCAGAATAGAACGTCCAACTGAATTGCCTTGAGTGAAAATGATCCCATAAAAAAAGAAAAAAAATCACCACTTTCCTTTCAATACCACCTGAGATGAGAGATCAGACTCCCAAGGGAATCCACTTGCCAGATAAACACACTAAATTGGAAGGTGAAGGCACATTTCAGCCTCGTGGTGGAACCTACCTGGCACCTGTGAAATTAGCACATTCTGCGTCAGGGTTTCCAAATGAAATTCTGAAATACACGTTGTAGCAATGAGAACGTGGGGGAGATTACAGTGGTCTTTCCCTACGCGATGGCTTTATGGCCTTATGAACTAGACACGGGAGGGGAAGCAAGCTTCATAGCTAGGTTAGATATTTTCTGTTTCAGCAGGAAAGAATCCAATTGCCAGAATTAAAGCTTGGGGAAAGATCAAGAGGATTAATATGTACACAATTTTTATTAGGGCTTTAACATATATGGACTGAAACAAAAGTCGAACACAATCAAAAGCACCTCATAGCAAGGCTTATTCTCCTACATTCTATTCAGAGGATGAGGCCCAGTTGGTAGATCATTCGTTACTCCGCTGCCACCAAGCAGGCTCTCACCCAAGGCACCATGTCACAATGGGGTGCCACGAATGGTTATGAGAGGGGTTCCAGGTTCTTGTAACTAATGAAGACTGAAGCTTCACATGGGACTTACATTAAAAATAAATGTAGTAGCTTGAAAGCAAACTTTGTAACAGCGTCACTCTTACCTGTCTGTATTTCTAGGTTTTGTTGGGTGGGACAGAAGGTTGGAGTTACAGGTAGAGAGTTACCTGAGAATTACCTATCATTTTGGTTGTACATATGGGAGAAGGCCTCCCAAAATAAGAATGCAGAAAAAATGTGAGTCACGAACCCAGGAGTAGAGGACCAAACTGTCAATCCTTGGCAACTCCCTTATTACAGAATAATCCTAGAGGGAAGTGGGGGGAAGGAGACATTTTTTTTTAATATTTATTTGAGAGAGCACACAAGCAAGAAAGGGGAAGAGAGAGAAGGAGAGAGAGAATTTCAAGCAGGCCATGCGCTGTCAGCACAGAGCCCGATGTGGGGCTTGAACCCACAAACTGTGAAATCATGGCCGGAGCCGAAATCAAGAGCCAGACACTCAACTGACTGAGCCACCCAGGTGCCCTGAGGAGGAATTATTGTTTCATCCCTTCAGATGGCTGTTTGCTCACTTACCCCTACAAGATGAGTTCCTAGAAGGAAGCAAGACTTTTGCAGGTATCTGTGACCCCATTCCATTCCACTGCCCACCCCTCTCCAAGAGCTCAGGTAAATAAAACTGATTGATCCTCGGGGCGCCTGGGTGGCGCAGTCGGTTAAGCGTCCGACTTCAGCCAGGTCACGATCTCACGGTCCGGGAGTTCGAGCCCCGCGTCAGGCTCTGGGCTGATGGCTCAGAGCCTGGAGCCTGTTTCCGATTCTTTGTCTCCCTCTCTCTCTGCCCCTCCCCTGTTCATGCTCTGTCTCTCTCTGTCCCAAAAATAAATAAACGTTGAAAAAAAAAAAATTAAAAAAAAAAAAAAAAAACTGATTGATCCTGGAGCAAAGATTAGTTTCCTTGTTGGGTAGCAACAGCCAGGCTTCTTCTCCATGTAACTTTTGACAACGGGTTAAGGTCCTTTTGTCTTCATCAAAAAATTCTAAACTCACTTTAGGAAAAATCTGGCATGTCTGAGAAACCGCACTCAAAGGCCAGCTAGGAATCTCACCTTGCCCTGAGCCAGGATCCAGGAGTCAAAGGAAACTCACAATCAAAACCAAGAAGGCCCATCTGCGGCTCAGGAGCTGACTACTCCTGACGAATTATTCACATCAGGAGACACCCATCCCTGCTCCGTCCTTCAATACTGCCCAATGGCACTGAGATGAAGTATGAACCACTGGTAACAAATATACCCAAGAAATAAATTCTTAACACCCAAGGGCAGGAGACAAAAGGGCCTCAGGAAGCCAAAAGAGAAAAAAAGAAGCCAACAGTAAAGAACTTCTGACAGGTTCTGAAATGCTTATAAGTTAATGAATAAACCCCACAGGTCATTAAGAATTTTCTCCTCCCCATCATTCCCATTTGGGAGCCACTCTAGAATAAGGAAGATTACCAGGAATTGTGAAGAGACCGGGGGATTTCTGGTGCGAGCACGTGCTGTCCAGAGTGTGAAGTTGTGTTGGCCAACGGAGTGGCCGTAAATTGCTAAGGCTTCTATGGAACCTGGCCAGGAAACAGGAATACTATCTTGACACAACAGTATATGCCATGAAGGCTGACATCCCGTGGAAACTATGCCACCAGACTGAGTATCTGTGAAGGCAGTGTGCAGTCTACTGCTACACAAAGCTTGGACAGGCCCTCCTTGCTGCCCACAGCAACTTCAAAAATGTCACATGTGAGACTATTGACTTTTTAAAGTGATGAAACGACTTGAAAACTGACAACTCCATTCAGCTCAGAAACACTAAAGTTTTCGGCAAAAAAGCATCTGGATGAGCATTCAGTTTGAGTCCACTTTCAACAATTAAAAAAAGGGTAAAAGGGGGTTATCCAGTGCCATTATAGGCTTTCGGGGGCCAGGTCTAACAGATTCGCAAGGTCGGGTCGGTAGGGGGTCTTCAAGGTGGACAGACATGGAGAGAAAGGACCCTTCTAGGCCTCTATTTGCTGTTCTAGTGAAAGGCAGTTGAGCACTAAAGCTTCTATATACAGTATCAAAAGGTCCCACCTAAGAGGTTCTGAAAGAAGAAAGAAAGCTGAATATCGGGGGTGAAATGTGTTCTCCCAACATGCCCTCTCACTAAGACACAGCAGCAAGAATTCGCCTGAACTCAGGCCTCAACGCTTATCCTTATTTATACAGGAGCCTAAAGTCTCACTTTTAAACACTAAATCTCACTGGAAGTCCATAGATAAGATAAAACAAGGATATAAGAGCTCTGCTTAAGAACTTTCTAGGTATCCCAAGATCGTAATTAGAAACTGTGTTATCAAAAAAATAAGTAATCATTTAATTTCTGAGCACCAAATCATAATGCCTTGGGTACTGAAAGCAGTTGGAGAAAGGAGAATTAGACTTAAAAGTGTTTTCCAAATAACAAAAGGACCAAATACCCCCAGAAGTGTTGAGACATATTTTAATTTTTTTTTTTTTTTTTTTTTTTTTGGTCCATAGGGAAGTGTCTTAGATACATTCCATACTACTCAGGGTTATGAAACAGATTTTATGTAACAAAATGCTATCCTTCCTGACAGCAAGATAAATATGAGCACTGCAATAACTATGCAAATTACTTACATCTCTGAAACTGCATATGCAAAATTTTTGTGCACATGAATATATGTGTTTTATTGGGGAAAGGGCCCTATCTAAATTCTCACAGGGACATGAGAAAGGGTCAGAAACTGACCGAACTCAAGAAGAGAGGTAGCCTCTGCCCCTGGCTGGCCCCAGGCGCCTCTTCCTTGCTTCTCACTGCCTTTTCTGTCTTCAGCTGTCACCTCTCACCCATGCCACCCTTACACCATTTGGCAAGTTTCTCTCTCTCTCTTCTCTAGCTTTTCTTCCTCTTTTCTTCTCTCACATGTCTGCCACTGCTCCTTCACCTCTGGTGTGAGGACAGGTATTCCTTTAAAACTATGGTGCAAACTTCTCGGGATCAGTAGACCACCAGTCCTGTGTCTTCTAAATGTACTCTGGCTGGTTTCATTTTTGCTCAGTACCTAGGATCTGTTACCTTTGGGTTTGTGGGCATTCTGGAAGGCTGAAAATGCTAGATGTCTGACTGCTGGGGTCATTACTGGAGCAAGCTTCCTGTGGATTTTAATGAGCTGAACACGGGTGTTAGCAACGAATGCCCACGTGCACGCACACACACGTGCACGCACACCTCCAGGAAACCACCATCTATGGGCTATTTAAGAAGGTTGAGACACTTTGTCTCTTTCCCAGCTTATGTTAATATCTGAAATATTTGCATCCCCAGTCTGAGCTGGGATTTGCAAGAAATATTTAGAGCTTGCTCAGCATGGCGTTTTCAATCATGTTCTATAAATGGCATGCTGGTAAATGAGCCGTAAGGAAAGAATAAAGAAAATGTTACTGCTTCTCCTTCATTGGTAGAGTACGGCGATGCGTACAAGGGGAAGAAGGGAGATGAGGGAAGTGGGCACATCTGACTGCTGGAAGGCCAGGCGGGCCTGGGTGCCAGGAAGGAGAACCACGACAGCTGCTGAGACCACAAGAACCGAGTTTGAAAGCTCCTTTATCCCGCCATGATAGATAAGGCGCGGCTTTCAAAATGTCTAAGCGCACTGCTTTTGTTTCCTACCTGCCATAGATGCTGTTTTATAGCTTGCCGGGGGGTGGGGGGGGGGGCAGCTTATTACATAACTAAAAATGACAGTGCCACGAAGAGAGACATATTCCTAAGAAGTGCTCAAAGTGGCAGACCCCAGAAAATAGGAAAATAACTGAATTTTTAAATATATAAACACAAAGCTTGCACAGAAATGTCAGCTCTCCAGAAGTTGAAACAGAGGTGTAAACATTCAAACAAAAGAAAAATTAGCTGTCTATATCCAAAAGGCCAAGTAATAAGATTAGCAAGTAGCTGGTAACTGAGAAGAGCCATAAATCCCTCAGTTCTCCTGTTTCCACACCACCGTGGCAGGGGTATCCGTCCGTCACCGCACCTCTGGTCCGGATGGATGTGCCCATCCAATTCCTTACCTCGTGGCGGTCACTGGCTGGGGTGTGTGAAGGCTGTGCTTCTTCATCTAGTGGCTCAATCTCTGCAAACTCTTCCACGGATTCTTGAAACTCAGGCAAGGACCTTCGTCCGTAACGCTTCCCACCTTTAACATATTTGGGCTGAGCTTCTAGTGAACAGTCTAGGCAGGGAGACAAGAGTTGAGGCCACATTACATGACAGTCTCAGCCCTTAGCTGACACTCACAGCTGTCAGACACAGCCTCTTATACTAGCCCCCAAAATAAACCACCACTGTTTGCCAGTTGTGCGGGGATGTGGGCGTATATGAGGCGCCAGGTCAGACGCAGAGCACAGCTTCTAATTCTGAATGACTGACAGCAGCCGGAGCGCATCTCTGCATACAACGGGAGAGATGCAATGCCAGCAGAAGTGTCTGACTTTAGAAGTACAGAATTAAGATCAGGATAAAGCAAGGAGTCATATTTGTTCTTCTGTTTATTAAGCTGGTGTCTTGCAGGGAGGGGAAAAGGGAGAGGGGGAGATCGTACTGACAAAGAGACACGCTAGAGGAAGTCTTGGAAAATAATGATAAAGCGAACACCATATCAGCACTGTCAGCATTCACGCACCCCTCCTGTACCTCAGTGACTCCTTTGTTAACCATCCCACCTTCTGATCCATCAGACAAGCGGGATGACAGAACAAAGAAACTGACACAGTGGATCCTAATAAATGAATGACAGCTCATCGCTTACGTGAAACCTGGCATCAAGATCACATTATAAAATTAAAAGCTGTAGAATAAAATAGTAAAGGCAAAACCGTATACAGAAAAATGGTACATTTTGTTTTTATTCTCTTCATGAGTTTGGTGTTGTACAAAACAAAATGGAATGCACCTCACAGGAGGGTTATTTCTTGACCTTAAAGAAGGACCTCAGCATTTTGATGTAACATGTCTCAGGTTCAATGTTTCACCATGTTCACGACCACCAATGCCGCCACTGCCATCACCACCACCGCCATCGCCGCCACCGCCATCCCCGCCACCGCCATCGCCGCCACTGCCATCGCCGCCACCGCCATCCCCACCACCGCCACCGCCGCCACCGCCACCCCACACTAACCTTTCTCTACAACGGATGGCTTTAAAGCAATAGAATAAATACTTCACTCAATGCACGTGTCATCTTAGATACAGAGATTTTTTAGCACCTTGCACAGAATTAGGAGCATAAAATATTCTATTAAAATACAAAAGATCAGCAAGGCGTTGATTTCAGTTCTTATCCGTGAAGGCACGGTGTCTGAGAACATAACGTGTATTCTATTTGAACACGACAGTCTTAACAAGATGTGTCTCAACTCACACATGGAGATTTTCGGATGAGGTTATGTACACACATCATCAAAACCAGGGTGGTCAATTAGATAAGAACTGAAAGAACAAAACCCTTCCTTTACCACCACTGAAACCACATGAGGGGTTAAGCCATTACTTTGTAGCCTCCCTGGGAAGGTCGGCGATCCTGTGTGACTAACTCTGCCCTTCCCCGCACCCCCATGCCCTTCCTCTGATATATGCTCAGATTTCACGGATGTAGTCCGAAGCATTCTGAAAATGCTCAGCACAGCTCAGAGTGAAGTATTTATGCTTGCTCTATAATTTCTAGTGATATTTATATCCAGCTTTTAAAAAGTCCCAGCCAAGTCATTGTATTCGGTGGAGCGATTCTCTTACAGGAAGAGTTTAAGCATACACAATTTAGATTGAAAATCACATGCACATTTGAAGGTACCTTTCATCAGGAGAGAGTGTGTCAGCCTGTGAGTATTCAGGAGCGGCCCAGACACCCGAGCTACTTGTTGGCAGCTGACACCCACAGATGCTAGTCAGATAAAGAGGCAATGTAGAACCATCCTTAATTTATTACACATTCTTAAGTTTTACTGGCAGACAACAAGGTACACCGTTAGTGACGATGGGGGTGGGGGTGGGGGTGGGGTTGGAAAAGATTAAAAGAAAAACTGACAACGTCAGAAAACGGAACATGACGTGTTCCCAGTATGAGAACAGTCGTGGTCTGGGGATGGAAATGGCAAAGGAGCTCTCACTGCGCGCTGCACTTTTATGGAGGAAAAGAGTAAAGGGACGAAGCAGCCATCTTAAAAAACCTACTGTAATTGACTCCAAAACTCGCCTGTGGATGAGATGGTCTCCCAGTTATGTACCACTAAATATCCCACGCCCTGCAGGGAACAGCAGTGGATCTGAATAAGGAAGAGAAGTAATGGATTGTGGGCCATTAGGGACCCTGGGAGATTTGGGTTTATTTTACTTATTTTTGCATTGCCAAGAGTTTTTAAAGTTTTCTATTTATATTTATTATTATAATTGTGAACAAGCTTTTAGTATCTTTAGCAGAATGTAAATATATCACAAAGTCAATTTCTAGCGAAATCTAGTCAAGTATACACTCTTCTTTGGAATAAAGAGATTAGCACAAAGGAAAAATGGGAGTGTTAATGTTACCTCACACTGCATTTCCCAAACCTTCTATGTGACCAATAAAGAATTAGACTAACTGAACCAATTACAGTGACTTCTTTGACTTACACACTCACATATTTCTCTCCTTAGAGCATGAGCATCATTGTACTTACATGATAAGAAGTGAAGAAAGACAGCAAAAGTAAGGAGGTCCAGAGAGAACATTCATGGTCAACAGTCATTACTGTGTTAAACATTTGAAAACTATGATTTTCCTTATCAACTCAACCAGGCCTTTAAAAGGCCACAGCAACAGTCCACCAAATGGATTTTAAGACACTCTTACACCCCATAACTAAAGAATGTCCAACCCCATCCTTACGCCCAACAGAGACTTAGAAAACTGTAGCCCTGGGGCAAAGTTGATGCATTTTACGAACACATCCAGATGTAACTTAACACATGTCAGGGTTTCACTGTAGAACAATTTTAGTTATGCCAGATAATATGGGGCATCTGGGTGTCTCAGTCAGTTAAGCTCCTGACTCTTGGTTTCGGCTCAGGTCATGATCTCAGGGTTCCTGAGATGGAGCCCCCCAATCATGCTCTGCCCCAGCAGGACAGTGCCTGCTTGGGGTTCCCTCCACCCCCCTCTCTCTCTGCCCTCCCCCTCTTGCATATTCTCTCTCTCAAAATAAATAAATAAACTTAAAAACAGAAATGAAATTGCTTACATCATATAGCTTTCTTTAACATAAGTGTAAGTGACTGCTCCAATCACGTGCTCCAAGGAGGGCTAGGAAATGCCACTGATACAAACAATATATAAAGGACTGCCAAACTTGCAGTGTTTTCTTTCTTTGAACACTTATTTACGATTTTACCCAGATGCCAAGCTTCGGAGTCATTTTTGCTTCTTTCAGTTTTCTATTTCTCCTATTTGACAAAAATAAAAATAGGCTTTCAAGGAAAGAGGACAAGCTGAGCCTGCCTAGAGGTGCCTTGGACCCCATCCTCAGAGAATTTATTATGAAACTCACCAGTCATAGTAAAGTGGCTTTGAAGCAGTCCTACCTGATTTAGTTTAGATGATTCAGGTTTTATTCCATAAACCAAACACATGGTTATGAGTAGAGGACAACAGAGAAATCTTGATTCAATCCCCTAAACACTGCCAGAGGAATATGGAAGCAACTGATAGTCTCTACAGAGCAGATGGGGTGGGAAGGGGAATCTCAATGGGAGTTCAAAAGACAAAAGAAATACCGTTCCTTCCAGTCTTAGAAATCGAACAACTGGATGGTCAGACATCACATTCTTTACTCCAGATCTCATCTGTCCCAAGAAGAGACACTCCAGACCTGTGATAATGTCCACCTTCCAGAATCAGGGTGAATCACTATACACATGTATGACTTGTGACCAGAAGGGCTTGCACTTATAATAAAAGGAAAATTGAAATACAGTGTCAGTGGGAAGGACCACTCAGGGGATAAGCCGGCTGGAGGCAGGGTAAACCTCTGACACTCACCCATTCTCCCCTCTCTCCACTCCCTCCCTGCTTCAACTCCAGCTGAGGAGTACAGAGCACCCTTTCCTGTGGTCCTCAGACTGACTGCAGCCTTCCTGATGTAGGTCTCCACTTGGAAGGCTCAGCTCTCCCCAGGAGCCAAAGGGCAAAACAATGAGGGCCCAAGAGGAAGCGGAAGGGGTGACAGGAAAGCCTAAACACCATGTATTCCATCAATGCTTTCTTTACAAAAACACAAGCTTGGGACCTGGGATGGAGTGCCTTCCTCGGCACTTACACGGAGAAGTTACAGGAGAGTTGCAAAGACACACTCCAATATCAGGTAGATTCTTATAGCTTCTAATTATTGAACACCTGCCATGGGCAAAGTATCATGTTGTACCTGTTGAGGGATAAGATGGATATTTGATCGCTTTTTGATTTAAACTTCCCTGTTCCCAAAACTGACCGAGGATACTTATAGGATGAAGAAGAGAGCTCTGCCTTTTTGGTGCTGATATTCTTATTTTAAAATTGCTTGAAAACACCCTTGCTTTCTACTACTTCCCCTCCTGCCCCATTCTGTTAGGCTGGACAATCGTTCCCACAGACACCGGCACCTTCCAAAGTCAAAGGCCCTCAGCACAGAGTAACGCCAGTCTGAGGCCCTCCATATTACAGTTCTGCTGAGCTCACGGATTCCTGAAACTCATTTAAAAATAAGGAGTCAAAAATGAAGCATGTGCAAATCTCAGGACAAGCACTCCCAAGAAGCTTCCCTGGGAAAGGGCGGTCAGGCAGCTCCCCACTTCCTTGCCTCCTGTGAACACCATTACATGCAGACTGCACAGAGTATGACCCCATACTTGATTCTAAGTAAGAGAAAAGGGCAGAGAGAGAATTAAAGGGGAGACCAAGACCAAGAGAAGGAGAGGGGGAGAGAAAAAGGGAGAGGTAGAGGGAAGGACAGAAGTATGTGCAGATGGGGAAAGGGAGAGGGGGTGGGACAAGATGGGCAGGGATCTAGGGGCCTAGGGAGAGACAGAGAGGGGCAGCAGTAGGAACAGATGGGGGAGGGAACTGAGACGTAGGAGCAAAGTATAGTGGGGGTCCAAGGAGGAGGACAGAGGTGAGCTGGAGTGGTGGAAAGAAGACAGGGGTGAAACGGGGGATGTCCCAAGGAGGGAAGGGGAGAAGAGAATCCAAGAGAGAATGAACAACATAAAGACATCAGGAAAGCCCTTGAACATTATCTGCCATTCCTCCCGCCTCCCAAGGTGCTCCCTGCCTCTGTGGGAGGTCATCAGCAAGCAGGGTCACCACCCCACACTTCTGTGCATACACAGCCCTTTCTGGGGCAGCTGCTCACTGGCCACTCGCACGATGCTCCCAGCTACCCCTCCCTCTGCAGTCCCCACACAAGATGCATACATTCATCTAGGCGTTCAGTGAATGCAGTGACCGAATTTTAGGAGCAGTCTCCAGTCAATTCTTACCAATCTGAGTGGAAGTTTCTTGCTGGAACACAGGCACTTCAGGACACAAAGCTAATGGAATGGAATGGTGGGAGGAAAGCTCTGAGGCTAAGGTCTGCACCCCACAAGGGTGCCCACGAATGGTGGATGGGTGTGGCTGGCAACCCCCGGGACTGAGTGGTCTGACTAGATGGTCTGTTCAGCCCTAAAGCAGTTCAAGATCAACAGGAAAAACTCTTTGAGTTGATAATGATGACAGGATTGTTTCCTTAGGCTTCTCCTAGAGATGTCAGCCTGCTGATCCCCACTGGAAGGTCATGCATGCATCTTGAGCCATTTTGGGGAAGAAGGCAGAGATTCACATTTCACTTAAGTGAGTCCTCCCCTTTGTTCCAGGTTCAACTCAAAACTTCTCTCTATCAAGTAACTGCTTGGCACAACCTTCACGGAACCTTTGCTTCTACGAATTTAGCACAACCCGTACTGTCGATAGCTCCTGACTTAATAATGGTCATGGTCACATTTTTCTAAAAGCATTTTACGTGTTAGAATCACCTACCCAGCTGCACTGTAGTGCTTCCCAGGGCACAAGAGCTTCATGGAAAGAGCCTGGGCTTTGATTCAAACAGACTTGGACTCAAACCCTCAGTTGTTAAAAAGATGAGGAGTACTTAATGTCATGAAGGCTTAGTCTACTTATCTGGAGGAAGAGAAAACAGGGGCTAGGTGGGACAAGGTCACTCTTTTGTCAGGTGGCTCCTGCCCTGGATGAAGACACACCCCAGTGGGTCCCCCCACCCAGACATCTGTGAGCCAGCAGTGGCTGGGGGGGGCCGGTGGGCAGGACCAGTGCAGCCCCCAAACCCGCAGCAAACTTTTCCGACCTCATTTTTTTTGTATTGGGTAAGATTAGTGGCACAAGCATAATGATGTTATCGAATCCGTCATCTCAGAAAGTGGAACCACCTCCATTTCATTCTTGCTCTAACTTTCTCTTCCTTGTCACCTCCTTCCCCTTTATCAATGGGCTGATTGAGATGAGAGGGACACACCAATTCGCTATACTTCGTATCATTTTCATGTCCCTGCTTTGGAAATCTTCTCGGACTCTGGAGTAGAAATAAACTTAAAACATTGGTACAACTCCTTAGTAAACTGTTTTGTTCACGTGAGTATTTTGGTTTTTGCACAACACATGCTTTTTTTAATTAAAGAAAAATTTTTTTAATTTTTCTTTCTTTTTGAGAGAAAGAGCGTGCGCAAGTGGGGAAGGGGCAGAGAGAGAAGAGGACAGAATCTGAAGCAGGCTCCAGGCTCTGAGCTGTCAGCACACAGCCCAACACAGGGCTCAAACCCACAAACCATGAGATTATGACCTGAGCCGAAGTTGGACGCTTAACCGACTGAGCCACCCAGGTGCCCCAACACATGTATTTTTTTAAAGAATGCCTTCTTACCCTTAGTAAAAACAAAGCACATGCAAAATCATCATAAATACTCTTCGTAAAATCATCACAAGTGTTCTATAGCACACATGAATTGCTATTTGTTCTGTGATTACAGATACAACACGATTTGTCTAACTATACATTATCAAATATTTATGCTTGATATATATTTTTCCACTACTTTATTTTTTTCCCACTACTCTAAATGACTATCCTTATAGACACATCTTTGTGCACATACATAAATATTTCCACAGCATAAAAATCTGAGAGCTGCATTCATTAGCCAAAGGCATTTTTACAGCTTTTGGTGCCCATTCATTGTTTGATATGATTCCAATAAGATCTTATCATTTTGCATGACCACCAGTGGGCCTGAGTGTTTCCAATTCTCTCTTAACTTATGAAATGACTCCACTCCTTTCTTGATGGTGGTGATGGTAGTGGTTTTATTTTGCTTTTAACTTTTGGAAAAATTTTCTGGTCCTCAGCGTTAGCATCTCACAGACACCAGGGAAACAGGGAACTAAATCCTTAGTTATTTGAGTATTTTGTAACAACCAGAGAAAGGACAACCAAGCACAATGGGTGGGTCACTGGTGCCTATATCTCCTAAAAGCAGGGCCCTCAGCCAGACATCAGTGCAGGGCCCAAGGTCTCTAAAGACAGTTGCAAACACGTATCTTTAATCGCTGCAAATTAGGGTCTAGCCTGGGGCCTGGCCAGAAGACCTGCTTCAGTGCACACTTGCTCAGTGAATGAAAAGTTATCTGTTTATTATATCTATAGTTTCTTCAAAGTGTAAGAAAAATAATGACATTAGGGCAGCTCCTGGAATTAAGAATTTTATTTTTAAAAAAATCACCTGCCCCATAACCACTCACAGTCCTATTTTCTTAACGATTTGGCTTTTCCAGATCTGAGTGTTCCCTCGCCAGTAAACAAAGGGGAGATTTTTACGTTAACCCTATCAGGGAAAGAAAGGGCTTCCTCCTGTATGATGCTAACATCTTCCACTGAACAGAAATCTAATGCACAATGCATCGAATGGACAAAATCTCCGTAGAGCAGATCCAGACAGTATGCCGATGCCGTATAGCTTGGAGCCTGTGCCAGCATTTCCATCACAAAAATCCTATAATCCAAAGCCACAGCAAATTGAATAAGTAACTAATAATTAGGTTTTTGCCCCTCTCTTATTCCAGGAAAATAATTTAAAAATTAAATTGTACATGTAGATAGGAAGGGATTATGTCACTGGTGATGTTAATCAGTTAGGAATTTATAAACAATTCCCTATATCCCCAATCCATTTTTCTGTCCTTATCTGAATGGCAGCAGTTTTCACTGTGGTGGTGGTGTTCTTAGGGGGAAAAAAAAGCTTTTTCCTAAGAGTCTTAGAATCATAAATTATCAGAGGAAAAAGATGCTACAAATCATCTAATTTGAAAAATCACACTAATTTTAAAAAAAAGGAAACTGTACCCAGAGATGTTATAAATGGCAGAACTCAAGTCTATGGAAATAATGACTTAATTCCATCTCCCCTCAAATTCTAAGATAGCTTCGTTTTTATTTATATATAACTGCTTTTTATTAGAGGAATATGAAGGTATGAAATCCACTGGGCATTTGCCCTTAGCAAGCAGAACCTTGTAATGTCGATTTATGTTAGGTAAAATCTGACAGAAAAAGCAAAGCTAGCCTTTTCCATAAATTTAGATGTCATTTAGATATTCAGAGACAACAAGACTCCATCTTGGAGCTGAATGGAGTTTAAGTATTTTCCAGTACAACTTCTTTCCCACATGAGGTGACCAAAGACCCCAAAGGTTGTGACATATAAAGCCACCCAATTAGAAAAGCAGAGCCAGTATTTTATCATTGCTGGCTCAGGGGCCTTTCCGCCATATCAAGCTGGATTTTCTATGGGATAGTCTGGTACAGCATCTGGTATAACTTATAAAATCTTAGGTATTATAAAATTTCCACTCATGACCCATTCTGTTTCAAAGGCTGTGCACTGTGGCCCTATTCTTTCGGTCACCTTCCACAGTTTAAGAGTAATCTTTTCTCTCAAAGTCTAGTTGGTGCATCGATTTCAAAAGACAAAACAAAAATAGCACAGGTCTGGCCCTTATCGTACAAATGTACAAGTACTGAAAAGCCAAATAATGCTGCAGACACAGGCATTTCTGTCACTAATGATCAGGTGAAACTTGTTTTTTTTCCTCCCCTTCTTGCTGACTCTGGCCACTTGTCAGAATCTTTTTGGCCATACTGCACTGACTGAGAACTGGGTTTACCCCCAGCTCATCCAACTGGGGGTTAACATGCTTCCTAGATTGGGGGAGTCCCTTGGTGAGCCCCTCAGCATCCTCCTGGGCCACCATCTGTGAGACTTCAGTTAAGCAATGTGCCTCTTTGGGCCTCCAGGTGCTCACGATAAGCTGTCAGCGTTTTCTCCAGCCCTACAATCATACGGTCTATGATTTAGGTGATAGTTATCTTCATAAAGGGGAAGGTGGGGGTGAACTGAGACGGCCTCTTGATACTGCATTTGAGTCCGGAACCTTCTTTCTCTCTCACCAGCCAAGCCAGTCTGCCTGTGGGAGTTGAATCACATTTTAGAGTGGGTGGGAGCACGTTTCAGTGCAAAGAACTGCATGATCCCCGAGAACAACTGGAAAGGCCGGAGGGAGAGAGAGAGACGGGCAAAAGACAGAAAAAGCAGAGATGTCAGGAACAAAGCAGGGAATGTGGGAGGAAGCGCTGACTCACTGCCTCCTCTGAGATAAAATGCCCTTTAAGGCGCTGGCTCAATCCTAGATTTTATCCCACCAGGCCAAACATTAGGGAGGTCCCGTAAATGCTGGATACGTTGCTATCGATAAGTACTCTGCCACTCCATCACACTGATCCGGGGCAGCTTTGTAACGAGGGTTTGCTACAGCCTACCCGAAGCATGTGGCACACAGCAAAACCATCGAGATCCCTTCTGGGCGCTGTCCTGCAAGACCCGTCCAAATTATGGTCTTGACCTGCACGGCAGCGGGGCACACACATAACTCTGAAACCAGCATCTGGAGCTAGCTTCATCAACGTTACTTCCCAGCTACTGGCAAACTAGGCCAGCCTTTGTCCGCCTCCTCATCCTATTATTTAGATCCCAGCACTGAACAACTCTAGGCAGTACCCTTCACATCTGGGGTCACCGTAAGTCTGTGCATTTATTATGACAATCTTCTGGCAGGTGACCATGCAGGTTTTGAAGAAAGGGCAGCCAAGAGGTCATGCGGACTGGTGTCAGAGTTGCCCATTCCAAACCGACATAAAAGCACATGACCAGCACCCAGAAGAACCACAAACTTAATGTTTATGTTACCGAGTTTATGTTACGGAGGCTCTTACTAAAATGTGGAGATGTCACCAAAGCTCTAATCCGAGTCCCAAGATCTTGCGCTATTGTTATCAAGATGACAGACAACCTCATGGGGCGCCTGGGTGGCTCAGTCGGTTGGGCATCCGACTTCGGCGCAGGTCATGATCTCACGGTTTGTGAGTTCGAGCCCTGCGTCGGGCTCTGTGCTGACAGCTCGGAGCCTGGAGCCTGCTTTGGATTCTGTGTCTCCTTCTCTCTCTGCCCCTCCCCAACTTGTGCTCTGTGTCTCTATGTCTCTCAAAAAATAAATAAATGTTAAAAAAAAAATGACCGACAACCTCAAATAAATAAAAATACCAATAAAATGTGAGACCTCGTAAGAACAAAAGCCCATGTTCCAGCAGTGGTCATCTACTGAAATTCTATTAGTAGTCTGGAAAATCTCCAGAAGGCAATAACCTCCCCCACAGGCTCACTGTAGGCTTCTAGAGAACTCTGGCAAGCCTCAGAGTTGACCATAACCTTCCTTGGGGTGGTACTATACGCAGAAAGGGGATGTTCGATCCAGAACCGAAAACACTGCTAAACATAATGTTCACAGATATGACACAAATCTTGAGCATTCCAGAAGGTATGATGGAGAACTAGATCACCAGTGAAGATAAGAAATGAGTTCCCATCTGTGCTTTATCTAAATAGGTCACATTGAATGACTCCTTGTAGTGACAAAATGTTAATGATTTTTGCTCAGTCTCAAAAACTGGACTATATTTCTATGTTATCTTTTTTAAAATCAGGTTTTTAAAAATCTAGGTGTAATTCACATAAATTTCCTTTTAGTGCACAATTCTGTGGGTTGGAAAAACTCATAAAATCTGTAACCACCACCATAATCAAGATGTGAGACAATTTCATCACCCCAAAAATCCCCTCATGCTTATTTACAGCAACCCCTATTTCTAGCCTGACAACCAATATTTGATAAAACTGGACTGCACCGTAATACAAATATCAGCACTGCTTAGACTTTCCTTTAAATATTTACCATATTTCACCGACCCAAAACAGACAGACTGAAAGGCAGGCAGGCGCACACACACACACCCTAGATTTGAACACTATGACAGTAGGATATGTCTTACAATCAATAGCAAAATGCTATTTTAACTGGTAAAAACTTTTTCTTTTGGAGATACATAAAATGATGTCTTATAATCTACAGTGCTTTTTAAAAAACTAAGTGAAGTGTAATAGTAAGTTCTTTATTTTTCAACATTCATTCAATACTTACTATGTGTGAAGCCTTCTACTAGACACTGAAAACAGAAAAATGAAAACGTGGTCCTCAAAACTATCACTTGAGATGTATGTTATCAATTATAATATATGATAATGTCTGTAGCAAAAGGTTATCCACCTACTAAGTAAAATCATCTCTAAATCAGACACTCTTCTTCTTTCAGGCAAAATTCTCCCCCAATTCAGATCCTTCCGCGGACACAGGAAATAAGGATGAAGGTAGTACCATTCGGCTTCACTCTGCCCATTCTAGGAATGAGTTATTGCCACGCCATGTGACATATTGCCTAGGAACAATCCAATTATTTCTTCCATAATACACTGTTGTGGTAGGGAAGCCTCATTTCAGTGTTCAACAGCTGCAAGGCTTTTAGGATAATATCAGAAGACAAGTCACTCAAAATAACTCAATCTGCAAGAGGCAGATGCCCCAAATCTTTCATAGACATGCTTCAAAGTCCCCAAATTCTTCCCTGGGCAATTTTTAAAGGGGAATGTAGAGAAGAAAAGTTAGTGAGTGCCCTTACCTGATTCTTGAAAGTGTTCTTCATTTGACAGAGTTCTAGACAAGATAAGTATTAATGCTTCTTTAAATTGGTCAAAATGCACCTAAAAATAAACAATTAAAAATGAGTTCAAAAGAGTTTCCACAGCCTTAAGGACGCAAATCCATCTTCAAGGTACCAGAACCGTTTGTTAGCATCCTAACAGCCTTGAAGTGAGTCACAAACAGCTTTTGTTCTCTTTTCTTCATTTCTCTGAAGCACTGAAGGGAAAAGTGGGCTGATCGTTTCTGACACCCCCATGTCATAAACCCTAACATCAACATCAATATTTATTCAACCCCGAGGGGGAAAGCTAGATAGCAAAACCCTCTTTATACACTCAGAAAAAGATACGTTTTGAACTCAACTCCTTTTATTTTTCTGAACAAGACCACAACAGAAAGATGTTAGGTTAGACATTAGGAAAAACTTCCCAAGTAAATGATCCATTGTAACAATGCCCCAAAGATGCTTTCATCCCTGAAGACATTCTAGAAGAGGGTGAGCTATCATCTGAGGATGACTTGAATACAGTCTTGCCTGAGGCAGGTACATAATATTTATCTCCCAAGGCCCCTGTGACTCCATAAACAAATAGAAATCAATAGCAAACACAAAGAATAAAAGAACCTTGGGAAGCTTTGTCTTGAATTCTTAAAAATACAATTACCTTGATAGAAGGATGAAAGAACATGAGTTTTATTTAAGTAAATATTCAGTTAGAATTGGGGAAATACTTTGGTTAAAGGGGTAAAACAGTTTTCTTGATGGTCAAGTGTATTCTTCCATAATTTAAATTTATGTGACCTCACCGTGGGGTAGAAGGGAAAGATGGTATTCCTTCTCACGGTAATTCTAGTTCGATGATGTGGCACCTATTAACACAGAAGCCTATACATAAATTCAAAGTTGGTAAATTTGTAATTTGTGCCGCTAAGGGTCTCTTTGGACACCGTTACAAAACATTGTCTATAAGTTTAAATATGAGTGACAGATAAAAACCACTTGGCGAATTATACTGGGAAAAGTAGCAAACCTCATTAGTTATCTAAACAATGGAGGAAAAAAATCCTATGTCTTATCTATGCAATTTACC
The DNA here is from genome assembly GCF_007474595.2 of Lynx canadensis. Lineage (NCBI taxonomy): Eukaryota > Metazoa > Chordata > Mammalia > Carnivora > Felidae > Lynx > Lynx canadensis. Next base: position 98,376,804 of record NC_044308.2, read on the forward strand.
ATACTGTCCCACAGTAGGTGTGATTTTTCTACCACAACCATTTTGATCACTCCAAATTACTTTCCAAAATCATCTCCCTTTAGATGGTATAGACTAAAAATCAGTATACCCTATGGAGCCAGAGCAGAAATCTGCCAAGGGAGGCAGGACATCTGCTAGAGAGCCAGGGCCGTGCAATCAATGAAAAGGTGAAGACACTGCAGAAATGTAAGCGATACTAATTAGGGTTCACAGCAGACAAATCACTGCAGAGCCTGCAGGAGGAGAAAGGGCCAGGTCCTGCTGTTGTCCCAAAGTCAGAGTACGGGCTTCAGGCACTGTGGCATCCTGGCTCCCATTCCCAGGGGCAAGGCCATCTTCCCAAGCAGCCAGTTCAAAACCACACAGACCCAAGGGCTCTCCTGCCCATGGACATTGGCCAGGCATTTACCACTTCCTACTGGAACCATTCCTTCCTCACAGGGGGGTGGGGGGCAGGAGGAGGGTTGGGGTACAGGCTCTGTGCTGGAGCCAGCTGGGTCCAGGTTCTGACCCTGCCTCAGCCACTTACTGCCTGCTGTGAACTGGCTAAATTACTATACCTCTCTGAGCTTTAGTTTGTTCACGTAGAAAAATGGGGATCTCTAACAACTAAAGTTTAGGACTCATTCAGCAAATATTTATTGAGCAGCTGCTATGGGCCAGGCAATGTCCTAAGCCCTGCTGACAGAGCAGTGAACAAGAGTGACAGAGACCTTGCGCTGTGGAGTGCATGTTCTCAGGAAATGTCACAGGGGGTCCAGGCAGCCATTGTGTGAAAAGCATTGCATGCCTTTTATGTTATTTATAGTAACACGTCCCTCACAGAGGCATTAGGAAATCAAAATGAGAGTTACATAAGGGGTCTAGAACTTCCAGGGTAACTTATCAACTACTCGGTAAGTGGTAGTTAACACTCTAATAGCTATATGGGGTGACTGTTTCCCCTGCTTTACAGAGAAATGGCTACATTTTCAAGCAAAGCAACTGGCCTTGAAAGTGACCGTGACAGCCAAGTGGCAGTGGCGGAGGTGACAGCAGGGATCTTGCCTCCCCGCCAGGATCTGGGCAGTTGCCCAACATCAGAGAAGCCGATCCAATTTGCTGTGCTTAGGGACCTCAGCTTGGGGTTTCTCCTCTCTTAGGACAGTGATGGGAATGACTTGAATGAAACCTTGGCCTCTCCTTGACACAGTTATGAGTTGAACAGAAAAGGGAAGTGCTTGCCTTGAGAACTTCAAGTCCTATCTACTTCACCTCTGGGTCTCTGCTGGGTCTGGGCTTTGAGAGAGGTTATTGGATCCCTACATAGTTCAATTCAGGGAGTATTGGCCATGAAGGTCACCAGGAGTCTATGTACCTCAATTTCTCACCTTGAGAAATGACCAAGATACCTACAATCTGGACGTTGATTCTCATCAACTTCCAAGACTTTGTTATACCATATTTAAGGGATAGTTAGCCTCATACAAACAAACCGACCTTTGAGACAGTAAAACCTCATTTATATGGAGATGGCTTATCAGACAATCAAGCAGCAGACAACTGGAAAACAAAGAAGTGATGTCCAAAGCTGAGGAAGGCATGGAAAAGCCCACACACTCTGCTCACAGAAAATGCTACAGAACCAGCTCCGGAGCTATTTATTCTCACTCTACCTGATTTATTATAAGCTTATTTTCCTGCTTCCCAGACCACTATAGATTAGAAGCAGCAAATAAGACACAGGAGCACTCTGAGGTAAAGTACTAAGAGAAGTAACTACTGACATCTTGGGATTGAGTAAAGACGTTAACTATCTTTCCTCAGACAAAAATACAGTTTTTAAACTTAAAAAACCTTGTCTTAAAAACTCTACCAACTGTTAGAGAAGACATGCACTAAAAAACCTAATAGGCTGGGGTTATTTATTTAGTGTTGAGACAAGTACCTATGTGCCACAAAACAAACGCTGAGAGTATTGCTCTTATAATGTAGACAAATAACTGATAGACCAAGAAGATTTTAAATGATCAAGAATAATCTTATGCTGGGGCACCTGGGTGGCTCAGTCAGCTGGGCGTCCGACTTCGGCTCAGGTCATGATCTTGCAGTTTGTGGTTTCAAGCCCCATGTTGGGCTCTGTGCTGACAGCTCGGAGCCTGGAGCCTGCTTTGGATTCTGTGCCTCCCTCTCTCTCTGCCCCTCCCCGGCTCATGCTCTGTCTCTCTCTCTCTCAAAAATAAACTTTCAAAAAAAAAAAAAGAATAATCTTATGCTGTTTAATATCCTCTTTGACAGGGCAAAACTTTAACAAAATGTTTGCAATCCCCAAAGGTTATGTAAGACTGTTACTAAATGGGGTAAGAGATGCTGTTATCAGAAAATTGCATTAATGTAGATCCTGGATAACACTAGATGAGTGGGTGTATTATTGCAGGTTCCTTCTTTCCTGGGCATTTGGTCATTTGGATCTCACAACATCCACATGAGCCAGGTAAGGCAGGCATCTGCCCTTGGAATTGAGGAGGCAGAGCACAAAAAAGGCATGGGCCTTGCTGGTGGCCTCACGTCTTGAAGTTTTGGGGTTGCCTGGTGAACCCAGGACTTCTGACTGGAGTCATCAAAGCCTGGCAGCCCTCCTCCCCTAGACCTGCTTCACTCTCTGACCTCTCAGGGAAATCCCTAAACTGCCCCACATCAAATCCCCAACTTTACACAAAGCCAGTGTAAAACAGTACACTGGGGCTCCAGGGGGTGAAAGGTCAGGAGGAGAATCTTGAGTGTGGGAGGGGAGAAGAGGAAAGAAGAGAGGAAAGTTGATTAGCACTTACAAGATAGAAGCTGGTGAGTGCTGTGAGAGACACAAAGACAAGCTGGAGAGACCATTTTTATGACATTTGGCTTCTCTGAGATATTCACAGGCAGAGCTTAACAGTTTCCAAAACAGACCTACTGAATCAGCCTTTTTTTTTTTTAAAGAAAAAGGGGCTATAAAAGACTAAACTTGATTAACTCAGAGGTTCTTCATAATCTAACAGTGTCTATCTGATGGACCTCTTCCACACACACACACACACACACACACACACACACTCAGAAATCCAAAAACAAAAACGTGGCAAGCTGATCAAAACAACTGGAGCAGCCTTAAGTCTTAAACCGATCTTATTTTCCCTACTGCCAGGGCATAGAGACACTGGACCCTCCACTTTAAATAACAGTAAATTCCACATCTTCCAAGAAGACAGTTCTCTAATAGAGGCAGGTGACTGCTATTTTCTGACAATGCTCATGAATACTGATATGGTGGAAAAGCCCCTTAGGGCACATCCCAGAACCAAAACGTTAATAAATGCCCTCTATTGTAAAGAAATGTGCATCAGCGGGCTCACTAAGTTCAGTAACTGGAATTTGTAAGTACCATTTTTCTCCTCCAAGGGAGCTTTACTATTGCATTACGTTAAAAGTTAGAAATCGTCACAAATATACAATGCAATTAAACCTCACACAGTAACAAGCCTCCAAGCCATGCTTCCCCTGGTTGGCACCCCCTCATTTGAATAATAATTGCTGCCATTCATTTTACAAGCATTCCTGTATCTTGTATGCCTCAAAGGACAGTTTGCAGCAATGGGAAAATTACATGACAGACTAAAAACACACATGACATTTACACTAAATTAATGGGAAGACTAGTCAAATCTGATTTTTTTTGTCATGTGTCACCAGCACATAATAGAAATTCACCTCATCATTTTTCCTTTCCAAATTTCATACGAATGCTTTTTTAGAAACATAATTTGCCTTTCCGACAAAAATAAAGTTAAGTATCACATAAGAAAAAAACGTTACTTCAAACCGCACACACAAAAAAAACGGCAACAGGAAGTAGAATAAGGAACCTAACGTTGCATAAAATCATCTTACACAATCATGGAGATCAAATACATACAGTTTCCACATGTATGCAGTACAAACAGACCCAGGATGAGAAACTCAAGCCAAGTGTTGAACCAAGTGATCTTATTAAACGAGACAAAGGCCCGTGTAACTATCATCACACAGAGGAGGTTCCTATCTAGCAATACACAGGGAAACTGATGAAAGAACACTCAAAACATTAAATGCTAGCTGAATCGGGTAGAGAAATATGGACTCTTCAGAAGGACACAGTGCAGGAAAATGATGTTTACAGCATTATGCAAAAGAGAAATGATACAAAGAGATGTCGTTTCATTAAGAAAGAAATAGTTGTGAAATGTTTTATTCTAGTAAAGCATTCAGATGATTTTGGTCATTTACTATAGATAATGTGGACAGGGGCAATGTGGAGAGGGGCAAGCCCATTGCCCATCATAAAAGGCAAGTCCACGGGACACCTGGGTGGCTTAGTTGGGTAAGCGTCCAACTCTTGATATTGGCTCAGGTCATCATCTTGCAGTTTGTGGGTTTGAGCCCCACATCCGGGGCTTAGGATTCTGTCTTTCTCTCTGTACCTTCCCCACTCTCTCTCTCTCTCTCAAAATAAATAAACTTAAATTTTTTTTAATAAAAAAAAAAGACAAGTCCAAACCTAAAGCAACTGTATGAAGTCATACTCCAAGACTGACCCACGGGGCCCCACCTACAGATGGAGATGGATGCAACCATCGCCACACAGAAGAAGTTTCTAGCAAATCCATTCTCCACTCCTAGCCATATAGGGCTAGAAAGGGGCAAGAATCAGTACTTGAATCCAGGTCTGACTTCAAAGACTGTGCTCTAATATTATACTGTCTTGATGTGGTAGTAGTGGTGATGAGAGGGGCGTGGAGAATGAGATTCATTCTTGCATATCTGGAATCCAAGGAGGCTGTGAAAACGTGTATTCAAACTCAGGGATGGGGAAATCTGGGTTCCTATCCTGCTGCTGCTTCCACTGAGTTGCCTGACCTTGGATGGGTCAATGTACTTTTCCAAGTTCTCTTTCTAAGGTTTCTTTGTCATACAGGTCAACACTGAAGTCTAAAATCTGTGATGGACACAAAAGAACGGTAAGTCCCCTCTGTCCAGAAAAGACGTTACTCATAAGAATATCAGTGGAATACTGCAGAAATCAGATCAGCCTTCTGGACCATACTTTCTCCAGAGAAAGAGACAGTCATTACTGAAATAAAGCAGGTAGAAGAGAACAGTCTTTCATCACTTTTTCCCACCTCTCGTTGGGAGCCAAAGATCTTCCCATCAGACTAAATACCTCTGAGAGGCTCAAGGTTCACAGCACGTAAAACCAAAGTTAATTTTGCAATAAGTCTGACAACAAAGTATTAATACAGAAGTAAATCTTGCAGCCTCTTTTTTTTTTTTTTTTTCAACGCTTTTTATTTATTTTTGGGACAGAGAGAGACAGAGCATGAACGGGGGAGGGGCAGAGAGAGAGGGAGACACAGAATCGGAAACAGGCTCCAGGCTCCGAGCCATCAGCCCAGAGCCTGATGCGGGGCTCAAACTCACGGACCGCGAGATCGTGACCTGGCTGAAGTCGGACGCTTAACCGACTGCGCCACCCAGGCGCCCCTAAAATTTTTTTTTTTTTTCCAACGTTTATTTATTTTTGGGACAGAGAGAGACAGAGCATGAACGGGGGAGGGGCAGAGAGAGAGGGAGACACAGAATCGGAAACAGGCTCCAGGCTCTGAGCCATCAGCCCAGAGCCTGACACGGGGCTCGAACTCCCGGACCGTGAGATCGTGACCTGGCTGGAGTTGGACACTTAACCGACTGCGCCACCCAGGCGCCCCAATCTTGCAGCCTCTTAATCAGATTCTCTTCTTGTCCAAAAATGGGAACCACAGACCCTTAGAAGTTCAAGTCAACCTTAACAGAGATGGTTGTAAAAGAAAGGAGTGATGGTCTACACAGGGTCATAAGACAAAATGGGAATCAGAAAATATCCCTCACCATTTCAGGTTAAACTATGGTGGCTAAACAGTAAGATACAGCAAAGGTCCAGACATTTAATAAGAGCAATGAGAAATGTTTCCACCATTTCCTCCAATGCATTCAAAAAGCCTCAGATCAATATGAAACAGGAGGATGAACACCAGGTAGTTATAAATAGACACTATTTGATGATCAAGTGTAATTTTGCACACAGAGAACAAGTCCAAATAATCACTGCCAGAAAGTACTTCTGTATTTCTGATTTACTTTTCGAATGGTTAAAATATGTATAAGAGAAGGAAATTTTAAAAAGCTTTTAATGAACTGGAAACAAACAAGCAAGTCTACCATATGAAATTAATCACGATATTTATAAAAGACTCCCCCAAGCACTTTAAAATGAAAGATGGGAAATCTGAGTTTAATTATATATTTGTAAAGCTATTAGATCTTAAAACTAAAAATTTCAAAGCACCTTTGATGAACAAAGTCCACACACCTATGGGACTCTTTGGAAGCCACTGGTAAGTTCTGCTACCAGGTGGCCTGTTTTGATTCTAAAGAGTGCCAAAGACATAGAACACTTCAGCATCCAGGTTAATATCAGCAAGTATAGAAGGAAACGCCTCAGAACCTCAGGGGGCTATTTTGTCTCAAAGTTGTTATATTCCATAAGGAATATTCCATAAGTTATTCCATAAGTTATATTCCATAAAGGAAAATGCATTTTTAAAACTATATAAATAACACCTTCAATAAAACCAAGGTAAATTATACTTCTGTCCTGATTACTAATAAAGGAGAAAGGCATATGAGAACATTTCATTTCTAAGAAACAAAAAGACCAGGAAGCACCTGTGGCCAATATCAACTGCTAGGATGAAAACTTGGTTCAATTTAAGAGCTAATGCTGCTCTGTTTTCTTCTATGTTTGTAGGATGTATTTGCTCCCAGGACTATTCACCTGCCAGGCACATTACCCAACCAGACTGTAAGTTCTTCAGTGTCTTCAGGAGTCCCTTGTCTTGGGCTCCTACCCACCTGACAGGTGCTTCACTGATGACAAAGCTATGGATGGAGCTCTTTTGATTATGTAGCAGGAAACACCTTACCAGCAGTGTCCTGCCTTCCTTCAAATCAGTGATCCACAATCCTCAGGCATTGCAAACACTTACATAGTAAGCACTATGCTCAGGGGAATATGGCTTCAAGTTATAAAGCAAGATCAGATAGATGAATTGAAAGGGTTGAATGGCCTAGTAGCAAAATGGCGTGAAAATGGCAAGTCAATTTCAGTTACTTTCCTTAACAACTGTCAAAAGAAACATTAGGCTTAAAAAAGAAAAGCCAAGAATTCATTACAGATGGATTTTAAAATAAAAAATAAACAGAAAATATTCATATTGAGGAAAACAATGCATTTTAGCTTATTCCTTTTTCAAGAAAAAAAATGACCAATTCGGCCCAATTCCAATAAAGGTAAACTTGGAAGTTTTGTTTCATTTAAAAATTACACTCATTAAAATTTAAAGATACATTTGAACCCTAGGCATGCAGGAAACTGTTGGATACTACTGTATCCAAAAACCAATTTAATGGAAAACCTTAGTCTATGATAAACATAAATAAGTTGCACAGACTAGCAGAATGCCTAACATGTAGGACACACACAATATACATTTGTTGAATTAATGACTATACTTAGATTTGTCATGCTACTATTTCTTTCTCCTTGTACACCAAATTCCTAAGCCTTATACATTTTTCTACAATTACCATCTAAAGAGAAGAAAGATGATTGGCACTGAAAACAACTTACAATTTTACAACTTACAATCCGTACTCAACGTCTCAAGAAGGTGTTAGCGCTTAGAATTCTTCAGCAAATTCTGAGGAATTTTTTCCTTATAACTTAAAACTATAGACTATATAGAATATCTTAACAGCATATGGCCAAGTTTATGTGACCATCTGAGGAGAATAATTCGGTTTCATAAAAAATGCAAATCGAAGGGTAGTGCATTAATTCATGCCAACCCTGCTCTCAAGACAGTCACCAGAGACCTCCCACGTGAAATCAATATGCATACATCTATTTAACTTTTATCACTGGCTCACTAAGTAAATATCAGGCTACAGACCACTTAGGTATTCATTATTCACAGGCAAATAGCAAACGTAAAAAGCAGGCTGATAGTGTCAAGTTGTTAACAAATCAATCGATAACTGCTCCCCTGTTTTAGTTTGCTGAACGAGGGCAAAGATGTACAACATCTGGAGCAAACTGTTTAAGTGCTAAGGTACAATCTGTGCACAGCAGAGGGATCTGTATTTATGCTGATGCGGAGACAACCTCTCCAGGAACCCTTAGGTTGTATCTGTTCTTCTCAGGCTTTAATAAGCACTGAAACCGATCCACTCTCGGTGCTATTCCTTATACAACAAAAGGGCTGAGATCCCCAAGGACCACAGTAGTGGGAAACGCTACTCCCTTAGCTCCCCAAGGTGTCCGAGATGGAGACAGAATGAAAACACATTTGAGCACGTTACATGAATGAGGAACAAATGATTTCATCTTCAAACCTCCCAATTCTATGACTTTAGCAGCAAGATTTTTAGCATTTTTTAGGGAACACATGTTTTCACAGGCAGCTAATCCCTCCCCCAAGAGTGGCCAAGAATGGGTTTCACTTTCGTAAAACAAACAACAACCTCACATTTTTTTTCTTTAAGTGTGAACCCTGATAAACATGATGTTCATAGTGCCAAGCCCCTGGGAATAGCATCCTTTGTACATTAATTTCAGGGTGATCACTACTCCCATCTGTCTCCTGTCACAGACAGTCAATACATCCTACTGTATCTGAGGTCACTTATCCAACTTGTCATCTAAGAGACAGCGAAAATGAAATGAAGAAAAAGAAATTCAGTCACCGGAATAAAGTTGAGCTTCATGACTCCTTCCTCAATTTACACATGATAAAAACCACTGTCTACAAAGCATCATCAATGACAACAGAGCTCAAAAAGCAATGCCCATTTCTTCCTCTCATCCATTCCAACAATCAGCACCAAGACCCAACTCAAAGCCATACAAATGATGCTCTTAATTATAATTACAAAAATTGAAGGCAATATGAGGTCAAGACAGATCAAACACCCTTTCCACTAACAGCAGGAGGTATATAAAAAAAAAAAAAAGGCCCCTTCTCACTTCCTACTCATTTCTGTCACTTGATCTGTAGGGACAACATGACTATTTGTTGTCAAATGCAGAAGTTAACATCGGCACACATGCATATCCCTGCTGGAAGCAAGTCCTGCTGGGTTTTAAATGAACCTGCACTGTATTTACTTATCCTCCTGTCTTATTTCCTAGGTGAAAGGTTTAATTAATACTTCACCCCAGAAACACAAGAAATAGCTTTATTGGGAGTAAAAGTCATAACAGCAATCTATTCATCCTGTGAGCGGCAATTTTCTTGCTACGTTTTCTTTCTCTTCGGGGGAAATCTCAGTCCCCTCCCTCTGCCCCAACGATGAATAGAGAGTCCCCAAAATGATCCACAACGAACAAGAGTTGGAAAACATGCTCTTATTGCCTCTTTTCCCTCTCTCTTCATCTGGGAAGCTCAGGGCACACCTTTATTCCAGAGCACAAATTCAAGCGGGCCCTCGCCACCCGAGCAAACCACACTGCCGGGTCCCACCCATTACATTTTTTCTGTTTATCAGGTTAACAGCTAGGGGCACGCACAGCCAGGATGTTAGAAGCAAGTTGCAACACGCGAGCTCTGCACCCCACCCCCACCCCGGACAGAAGCTGCACCCACTTCCCGCTGTCTGCCTTCTCCCCCAGACCTTACCCTGCCCAAGAGGTTGTCCTGAAGCAGCGTCTCCTGGAGCACTGGGGCCACCTCCTCCAAGCTCAACATGTGGCAAAGGTCGGTGAGTTCCTCCTGTCCCAGGGACCCGGTGCCTGTCGTGTCAAAACTGTCAAACAGCTCCTTGAGTCGGGCCTCATGCTGGTCCTGCTCCACCTCATCCATCCCATAGCCCACGGCGCTCACCTGTGTGCGACAGAGATAAGGGCGGGTGGTGGCAGCCCGGGAGTCCTACCCCTGCCCTCGCCAGCCCCTTGGGAAGATTCTGTACGTCCTTGGCCCCTGATGCTGGTCCATGAGGACCTCAGTGGAGGCAGGCAGGAGAGGCGATGCTGCACCCTCACCCCTCACCCCACCCCCAGCAAGACCTCAGGTCTCTCCAGGAGCCAGCCCTGGCCGGCCAGGCGCCCACACAGGCACTCACACCAGGGCCACAGCTACACAGGTCACTCAGGGTAACGTTACCAGAATGAGGGAGTCTCCTCTCCTGCCTGGTCCTTGGGCAGGCGGCCAGTCTCAAACTCAAGACTGAAAGCGCTTCTCTATCAGCTCACGAGCCCCTGGACGTACAGAAGGTGAAAGGCCACTTCTGACACTCCGTCCTTTCAAACTAACTGTTAGCACCAATATAGGCTGCAGGGCCCGAGCTGTGAGGCAAGTCGGCGAGCTCCAGACCACCTGCCCAGATGTCGCAAGCCACCGCTGTGGCCACGCTATCTAGTTCCACTTGGCTCAGCCTAGATGCCCCCCATCACAGTTAGCATGGAGGCTTGCAGCAAGAGGCACTAGATGAATATGTCCGATACAACACAAAACCACCTCCCTGTTTACATGAGACACAATGCCTTTTACACAAGTTCCCCCAAAAGCAGTGCAATTAACTTCACTGGTGCAATTACTCGAGGTGTGACAGGAAGGGTATTCCCTGAAGCTGGCTTTAGTCCCTGGGGGTTTTAGGCAATGCCTAATTGCCTAGAGAAAGGGGAAAACACTATTCCAACCTTTCAGACTATGAGCTTCAGAGGAGCCACAGACCATATGAATCATACAGAGTCTCAGGGAACCTCCATTATCCAGACCACCTCATGTCTGTGCACATGGTTAGTCTGTCTTCCTTCTTTTCAACCCCCAACCCCGGGCTTCCCTTTTCTCCACCTTCCATGGGATCAATAAAAACACAGGCTCATGATTAACTCAGAATCACTTCTGCTAAAAACAGACATCATAAAATTCTAGGTACCTCATATTTTAAGAGTGAAATCTGGGGGTTTCATTGGTTGCGCAAGAATTCATTTTTAATGTGTTGGGTCTTCTGATGAGAGCCTGAAATGCGCACGTCTGAAGCTACCTTCACCATGACGCAACGGAAGCCAAACACAACCTAGACCCCTGAGACAATGACCTCAGCCATCTAAACCAGGCTCTCAGCACCAGCCCCTTGACTATAAAAAGCAGCACTTTCAAAAAATATATTTATCTTGCCCATATATTTTTTTTACTGTGATAAAAAATACATAACGTGAAATCTAACCTAACAAAAATTTATTAACAAAATTTTAAGCGCACACAACCGTCTTCTTCGCTAAACGTGCACTGTTGTACAGCGGATCTCTAGAATGTTTTCATCTTGTGTGACTTTGTACCCACTGTAGAACAACTTCCCATTGCCCCCTGCCCCAGCCCCCGGCAAACATCATCCCAGTTTTCAAAGCAGCACCTTTAACAAAAGCCCTGAGTAAGAAAACTCTCTAACTCACAGGCGATGTGCATATAGCAGATGGGCAACACGGGCGACACACAAGTTCAGGTGTTGAACGTGGCCAGAACTGTAAATGAGAGAGGCTTCCATAACACATCAGTGCTGCTCTAGGCTGTGCTGTTTTCTTCCTACAGGCAGCCGTCCAAAACATTACAAGCTAAAATGCAACCATGACCACCTGGAGTTTCAGCACAATGAGGTAGGCTCAAGGTGTTTTCAAACAGCTCGGCCACTACTCAAGGCCACTACTCAATTCGTACTGGGGCCGCTCATTAAGGCAAAGCAGCACCATTTAGGTCCAGGCTCCTGGTCTCGGGGTCTTTTAATTCTCAGCTTTTCTATTACTAAGGTGCTGTCGGTTCTGGCTGCCTTCCCAGGATTGGTCTGTTGGGTTAACTAATCACCATGCAAATGTTTTCAAAATAAGTTGAGAGTGCGATATAAACATCAGAGCATCAGAAAAGAAACACCAAGGTGTTAAGCGAAGCCACAAAAGTTAGGAATTTAGACAAGACCAATGCCTGGCTAATGAGACTCCGTTAGAGTCTGTCAGTTTGTTGTCGCCTAGGATCTGAGACTCCCCAGGGGCCCTGGGATTTTCAAGGTTGCAGTGACTCTCAGACTCGCTCTGAATTTTACAGTCCCCTGGGCTATACATAATCTGACCAACTTCATAAAAGGCAGACAATTCCACTTTTACTTGATTTTGCATATTTAAAAAAACCCTCAAAAGTGAAAGAATTCAAAAATTTCCCCTTTTTATTTTTAAGGCATGGGGATTGGTTCGTTGAGACCAATGAAAGGGGACCATAAAACTCATAATGTACTGAGAAGTCCTGATCTTATCCATGGCTTTGGATTCAATAAGCTATCATGCCCCGCTCTTTGGGAAGTCATTGGATTTTTCACTAAATCAAATCTCTTTCATTTCACAGCAGCTTTCCTTATTTATCTCTTTTTTTTCATCTCCCTCCTTCCCAAGACGCTATGCTTTGGAGAACATTCTTTTGACTGGAGGGGGAAAACAGCCTCAACCCTGTGGGACAAATGAGCATACGGAAACATCCAGAAGATGTTACATATGGTGACAAGTTGTCAGTCCTCGTTTGGCACAGAATGCATTTTTTTTTTCTGGTTGATATTATTCCCCAAATGTTCGTGAGTAATTTCATGTGCAAGAATTTTTTTCTTCTCCCTGCTTGGCAGAAATTTCCGTAAGGACAAGGTCCACAACTTATTTCTTTTATATCCTCCCCCAAATGCATAGCACAGTCTGTTCCTCACACCAGACACTGACTCAGTGTAGGGAGATTCCATGAGTGGAACCTTACCCTGAATGAGTGATGAAATGAGCCTATGAAGATTCTGAAACGCCCATTTCTTCCACAAGCACACCTCTCCTTCCCCCATCTGACCCCTTTTGTCAAAGGCATTTTCCATCTTGGATATCACTAAGCAGAAGCAGAAAGCCAGAACCCACTGCCAACCTGTAGCATCTAGAACTGTCCGGAGTTTGATTAAGGAGTTAGTAATTAAGCCAATGGATTCATAAACTTCAGCTGTAATTTTTTTTTTTTTTTTTTGAGAGGGGCGGTTATAGGATGTGACTTCGGAAGAGAATCTGTACTAAACCACTGTCCCAAGTCCCCTTGTTTATAGAATGGGAATAATAATACCCATCTGGAAGGGCTGTCCTGAGGGTTAAAGATGGCAAGCAAGTGAGAGGATGACCCCAGAGAAAGTTGATACAAGAGGGGAATTGAGAAAACCACCAAGAAGATACTTGTGACTGACAAAGGCGGGGTGAACTGAAGTCAAACAGCCCTAGATCTGCTTTCAGAGAAGCCAAGCGGGAGCTGCGGAATGCCATTGGGAAAGCAAGAAAGCACAGGCCAGGTATTATGTATACAAACGCTGTTATATCACTAAATGGTCAATGGTGACAGGTAAGGCTCAGGGCTTCTTCCATTTTTAAAGGCAGATTATTGATAAATTTAACATCAATCAAAAGCAGAAAGGCTGAAATATTGTTGGGAGTTAAGAAGAAACTTTTATTTTTTTTTAACTCCTGAACCTAAGTCTGGCCTATGTTGAGTACTTTACATAAATGATCTCATTTAATCCTTCTAATTCTTTAAAGTAGACACCATATTCCCATTTAAGATGCAGAAACTGGGGCTTGGCAAAATTAAGCAACTTCTCCAAGGATACGGTGCTAATATGGGGATGAAGTGGAGATCAGAACTCTGGTCTGACTCTAAATTATACTATCTCTCAGTCCTGTGGATGCACACAGAACACATGAACAGGACATCACTGGCAAATCACTTATCTCCACCTTTCTGTGTTAATCAGCTAACCACTAAAGTCCCAGAAACCACCGCGAAAACCTGATGGCCACAAACCCCTCCAAATTGGAGTGGGGAAGGATGGGGTTTCTTCCTCCCTGCCTCTCTTAATCCACTTATTGAACAATTACAAGGCACTAGAGAGGTATGGAATGAGCATTCTCTTTTTTCCAAAGCAGTTTTGGGATTTGGGGCAAAGAAGAAATAAAATTTTGTATAAAAATGACCACGGGGGCGCCTGGGTGGCGCAGTTGGTTAAGCGTCCGACTTCAGCCAGGTCACGATCTCGCGGTCCGTGAGTTCAAGCCCCGCGTCAGGCTCTGGGCTGATGGCTCGGAGCCTGGAGCCTGTTTCCAATTCTGTGTCTCCCTCTCTCTCTGCCCCTCCCCCGTTCATGCTCTGTCTCTCTCTGTCCCAAAAATAAATAAATAAATGTTGAAAAAAAAAATTAAAAATGACCACGGAGAGTTCCATATCTTCAACAGTGGGCACAGTACAGAAACTGATAATTGTTAAATTACTTCCTCAAAATGCTTAAGTATGTCTGGTCTGTGCAATCAATGCTTTCCATAGTTAAAGTCTACCTGATACCCACCAGTGACAGAAATCTTACTCAGAGATGAGGAAAGCTGGGCTTTGAGTAATAAATCCTCTTTCAAATTGCCAAGAATAACTCCAGTTTCATAAAGCCTCCCACAGGTCGTGGCCCCTCTTCGCCATCTACTTTCCCAATCAAATTGACAGAAGCCTTTACAATTCCTTTGGAAAAGAATGGTCGGTGCAAGCAATATTTTGGAGTTTTAACTAAGGATGGTTAAATAAGAGGCAAATGCACCGAGCCATTAATCACAACATTTACCACCCAATAACCACCCATAATGAGAACTATTTGGAACACTTTCCTTCCAAATAACTCCAAACAAGGCTGCCAAAATGTGCAGACCCTGACGGGTATGGCCATTACCGATCTGTGCCCTTGCGCTCCACTTGGCAACCCCGGCTGATGAAATCAGGGCCAACTGGGCCTGGAAAAGACATAGGTGGAGGTCCAGCTGGAATAATGAAGTCCCCAACATAAGGCCAACATGAAATGGATACATGAACTTATGAACTTTCCAGCATCCAAGGTACACAGAAAGGAGCTTGTAAGAATGGCACCCCAGCCAAAGGGGACGTCTGTTCTAGGCCAGAGGGAGTGAAAAAGGGACAAAGTCTGGCAAGGGAAAACCAAATAATAAATGAGCACAATGCCAGAGCCCCTCGCCCAGGCCTTTTATTTCCCTCCAGATGGTCCAGCAGCTGAACAGCTATGTGGAATGTCTGGAGGCCCCTCCTGGCTCGGCCGCTTTCCTTAGGTATCATAATAGATGCTTTCAGATTTGTGTTCAGACATAGCTGTTGGGGGTCCGCGGACCAGGCAGTGGCCACCAAGTGACTAATTTAGTTACTTTATAACCAAAATGGTGAACATGGACAAATCCTGCTTAGAGAAAGCTTTTCATTCATGCCTTTAAGCTTTCACGATTTGGCAAGTCAGAGTCTCATAATGCCAATGATCAAATTAAAATGTTTCTTCTTCCCCCTTTTCTGCAAACACTTTAATTGCAAAGATCTCCAGCCTTAACATTTTGGACTCATTTCAGTATAAAATGAAATAGTGACAAGAATAAATTCAAGTTCAGGAAAAGCTTAATAGAAAAAGCAACAGTCTTTTTTCATCTACGTATCTACATATCTGTATTTACATTACATTTGTATAAAATATTTCTGCCAAAAACTATGGCTACTCATCAAAATGACTCCTGTCAGGTAGCCTCCTCTCGGTTCAGAGAGTATCTCACTTCTAGCTGGATACTGCAAGCACAAGAATATCACCCAGAACAAAATCATGGCATAAAGAGAGAACACCAAAGTTTAAATGCCACTGCACAGAAAAAAAAAAAAAAAAAAAAAGTCACATTAAATAAATATGAAAGAAAATAACAACCTCTGTTAATCTACACTATAAAACTGAATTTAACTAAGGACGTCCTACTAGCATTTATTCTACATTAAACATTAAAAAAGGTTTCAGGATTTTAATATTTAGTATATTGCGGTATACCAAACGCAAGCTTTTGTTAAACCTAATGGCTATGTGGATTACCAATCAGGTGGTTAACTCTGGGCAGCTGGAGTAATAAAATCATTAGGCTAGCACCTTGTAGCTTCGGTAACCTGTAATCCGCTAGTAAGTAAAATTACAGAAGCAGAAAACAGAGCTACAGGTTTGTTTATTTATTTATTTTGAGAGACAGAGAGCGGGATCAGGGGAAAGGCAGAGAGAGAGAGGGGAAGAGGCTGAGAGAGAATCCCAAGCAGGCTCTCCACTGTCCTCTCACAAACCATGAGATCATGACCTGAGCTGAGACCAAGAGTCCAACGCTTCACCGACTGAGCCACCCAGGCACCCCTGTTACTTTCTGAAAAGAGACTGCCTATAACAACGTTCACTTCTCAAGCCGCATGTACCTGAATTAATTCAGAATGCCTGCGGCTATGACTCCAGTTCCCGGAGGAAGAGCTTCCCTTCCCTCATCTATAAACCAGGTTTTCCCACCTTTGTTTTTTATGTGGACATTAGAACACAAACACCTTGTAATTTTTCCACCCAAAAGTTTGAATAAATGATTAACTGCTGATATACATTGCAACAAAGTGTCCTAATTTCAAAAAAAAAAAAAAAAAAAGTTGCTTGCTTCTACATTCCCATAATCTTTTTCAAGTTCTATTTTATTCGTAAATAAGATAAGAACATCTTTTTGTAAGCCTCAGTCTCTCCACAAGCCTCTGCCCAACAGACGCAAGCTCAATGGCCAGAATTCAAACCACATAATTTATTGGCTTACAGATGAACTGGCATCTATAAAAACAACCCCCCGCCCCGAGAAAAGGCTTTAGGCAGCTTGAATCCCACTTGAATACTCTGGCTAAACTTGCCAACCCTTTTTCAAGGTAAGACTGATAAAATGCATTTTCGTTACCAACACAAAATGGAAGCATCAAGATTGGTGAAATGTTAGTTTAGAAAGTCACTTGCAGTGACATTTAAAACAATTTATTTTAACAACATTTGACTTACGATAAGAATATTGCCTATTAAATTAAGGTTGGCTGTTCAGAATTCACTGGTGCCCTGTTCTCCCCCTCTGTGACAGTTAACATCTTTTGATACTAAGGGTCATCACATATCTAAAATGGAAAAAGGACAAGAAGACAGACACCGGCTGTTCTGAGCACGTGCCTATTAAAATGACTGATCCGTGACATTTTAATGCTAAGACTGTACCCCTGATGGCTTCCTTTCCATTGCCCTCTAAAGCTTTCTCCTGCCGTGGCAATATCTCTGTTGATGTCCAACACATTTGGAACATCTGTAAGTCCTACCCTTTACCTATACGGCGGTTCAGAAGGCTTTCCCCTAAGGAATCACCAGAGAACAGGTGGAAATAAACAAATCTGCAAATAAACTCCCCAAGAGGTCACCCTTCCTCCCTAAGAAACAATGACAACAGCTGAAGAGACTACAACAAACTGGTTTTTCAGCCAGCCTGTAATGTTACTTTTACACACAGTCTGGAAATTATCACAAACACACCCCCCCCCAACTCCAGGGCAAGATCTGCCAATATTTCAGGTCATCCACCCCTACGCTAGCCACTAGAGAAGATTCAAGATAAAATTAAGCTGACACAGAAAAAATACATTTCCTTGTAGACTGTCAAGCCTCTGGAAAGCAGCAGGATGAATTTATGTTAACATATTTAAGGGAGCCCAACCGAGAAATCGTCCATGGCCTCAGGAACTTAGCCCATGCACCATGATGGACTTTATCAGGATTCTAATCCAAAAAAGCTACCATGTCAGTCACAAAAGACAACTACGCAATCTGTTTTGATTTCAAAAACTCAGAAGTTATATGGCAAGTCCATCTCAGGAATTCCCCTGCCCCTGTTAAGAAGGCATAAGATCCCATTATAGCTAAGTTGTCAAAACAAGGTACGTGGTAGGGTAGCTTTCCAGCTCCTGTTTCACGTGCACCTTAACCTGGGTTTGTCAGGGCAGAGGCTAGGAAAACGTCTCTTCCTATCTCGCTTTCAACTTCACAGAAAGAGCTTTCGGCAGGAAAGTGTTTCCATCAGCCTTGTCCTTTTGTCAGGGACCGTTCTGGTAGCCGAAGAAGCCCAGCCCTTAGAACCCTGGAACGCTGCACTCCACACTTCCATTCCACTGGTCTGGCGATCAAGGCTTTCAGGCAATAACCCAGTGTCATTTTGTTCTCTCCCCTTCGTTTTTAGCAATTGCACCGGGAAAGTCTTTCTATGGGCATTTCTCCCGCGCACCTTCTAAAATTCCCCCATTCGGGGCCCCCAACGGCACTCCGCAGCTCCGAGCACCCAGGCTCATCACCTCGGGTTTCCCCCAGACAGGTTCACTTCAGCTTCTCAATCCCAAGGCTGCCCGGGTGGTTCAGGCAATCGAACCGCCACCCTTTCGGCGCGCTCCGGGACTCCAGTCCGCTCCTGGGTCCACACACAGTAGCCGCTTTCAGCTCGCGGCTGCGGGCTGGGACCACGGGGGTGGCGGGGGATCCCAGCCCCGGATGAGCGGCCCGAGGGCGGGCGCGCCGCCGCGGTACCTGCCAAAGCGGTGCTGCAGATGCGTCTCGGAGCCGCCCGCCCGGCGCGCCCCCGGAACCGGCGGACACCCCCATTGTGTCACCAGGCAGCGCGCTCTCTCGGCCCCCGCCGCCCTCGCCTACCTTCTGGCGGCCTCTCCGTCGCGCCCGCACCGCCGGCCGCCCGCCTCCAGCGCTCTGCAAAGCGAAGGGGGACGCTTTGTTAGGGCTCAAGAAGCGGGACAATACTTCGCAGCCGGCGCCGCGGTTCCGGGCGGGCGTCCTTCAAAAGGACGCGGCCGGGGAGCCGCTCGAGCGTCATTTCCATATGTAAGGAGCCGGCTCGTACAAAAGCGCGGCTCTCCGGGGCCGCGGCGCGCATCCTCCCCGCCCGCCGGCCCGCCCCCCGGCAGAGCAGCCCGCGCCGCCCGGGCCCGCCCCTCCTCCCGCCCGCGAAGGCGCCCCCTCTCCGCCGCGTTCCCCCCCACCTCGGGAGCGCCCCGCGCGCCCCGACCTCGCACTCCCGAGGGGAAGCCCCAGCCGGTCCCCGTGCGGGGTCCGCCCTGGGCGCTCAGGGCCTCGCCGACGGCGCGGGGGGGGGCAATGCGAGGCCTCCGCGCACCCCCCCCCCCGCCAGGCCGCGGGGCGGGGGTGCCCCGGGAACGGGCTCCTCGCTCACCGCGTCCCGGGGCTCAGGCGCCCGGCGCCGCCGCGGGGACCATGGCCGCAGGCGCACTCGGGGCTCGGAGGCGGCGGCGGCGGCGGGACGGCCGCGCCCAGCGCGCTCGGCTCCCGGCTCGGCCGCGGCCACCCGGAGCTTCGGACGCGGGGGAGGAAGGGCCGGGCCCGCGCGGGGAGGAGGAGCCAGGGCGACGCCGGCCGGGGCGCGGCTCCTCCTCCGCGGCCCGCGGCGCCCGGGCGGCCGAGGGAGGAGCGCCACGCGGTGTCCCGGCCCCCGTGGGGTCCGCCCCCGGCCCCCACCCGGACGGGTACAGGGCCCCGGGTTCCGGGGATTGCTCAGGTAGCGGGAACACGGGGGGAGCCCGGTCCAGGGTTGGCTGCTGGTTGACGCTGGGAGGTCGCTTCGGAGATTTGAACTTGGAAAACGCAGGGTTCTAGGGGCGCAGGTGGATCGGCGCTCTCAGGTCGCCGTCAAGCAGGGGCTAGTGCGTCCATCCCTCCACCCCCTGCCTTCTAGCCTCTCCTTGCGAGCGCGCCGCTCACACCCCGCTGCGCCTGAGACACCCAGCCAGCCACCTCTGCGCGTGGAGGAAAGGCCTCCGCCTCCAGACAGCGGGACCTTAAGGTGGAGATTCAGGTGCCTCTCTTGCCCCCAGGCGGTCCTGGATTTCTCTGCCTTTGAGCGCCCTTGGCCCTCATTGGAAGAGGGCTCCAGGGAGAGCGAAGAGCTCTAAGACTTCACTCCGAACTCTGGAACAAGTGTGATCGTCGTACCAGGTCTAGTCGGGCTTCCGCACCTGCCCACCATGTTCTCAGAGGCTCCCACCCGCATCAGGCCTTCCACGGGTACATCCAGCCCTCAGTCACTAGCCACACAGGACGGAGATTCCTTGGAGTTGGTTGTTCTCCAGCCAGCGATTGTTCACTGTTTACCACCTCCTACCCCTACTCCACAGCTCCCCCAAATGCTCTCCTTTTTCACTCCTCCCGCCCCCATCTCTACACTTCGGATCTGGATGCAAACAGGATCTTAAGCCCAAGCCAAGAAGCAGCAGCTGAGGGCAGGTGACATCCACTGTGCTCTCTTCCAACAGCAGAGTTCAATGTGTTGGCCTGGAAGAAGAAGCCGCCTGATTTATTATAACCCACAAGTCTGGTTATTTCAGCAAGAAACTGGAGACTGTTCCCTTGCTACTGAAAGAACGAGGGGTAGACAGGAAGGAACCTATCATTCAATGAGAACCCAGTGTGCTGGAAACTTAGCAGAAATGATCTTACCTAATCCTCGCACCACCTTTAGGAGACAGACCTTATGATGCCCATTTTGCAGATGGGGAAACTGGGCCTCAGAAAAACTAGGGAGCTTGCTCAGGACCTTGCAGCTAGTACTTAACACAGCTAAGCTTCAAAAGCAGATTACACATGTGACAAAATTGCACCAAACTAAATACACAAATGAATATATGTAAAATTAGTGACGTTTGAATAAGACCCTAGGATCGTATTAATGTCAGTTTCCTGGTTGTGACATTGTGCTACAGTTATTCAAAATATTACCATTGGGTAGAAGGTCTATAAGGGATTACTCTGTACTATTTCTTAAAACTTAATGTGAATCTATAGTCGCGCCCTAACCAAAAGTTCGTTATTTAAAACATCTGTCTTGGGGCACCTGGGTGGCTCAGTCACTTCGCCTTAGGTCATGATCTCGCGGTTCATGGGTTTGAGCCCCACATCAGGCTCTGTGACAGCTCAGAGTCTGGAGCCTGCTTCTGATTCTGCATCTCCCTCTCTCTGCCCTTCCCTGTTCGTGCTCTGTCTCTCTCTCTCAAAGATAAACATAAAAAAAATTAAAACAGCTCTGCCTTATTTTAGAACCAAGCTCTCTTCTTTCAATACATACTCCTCCCCCCACCCTTTTTTAATACTCCTGTGCGTGCCCCCCCCCCCACACACACACACTCATGTACTTTGTGCACAGTTCTATCCAGTAATAATTATACAACACACACTGTTAAATGAATAACTAACTTGTTGCCAGAATACTTACATAGGTGTCATCTCATAAATTAGAGAAGAATGTTCATCGGGGAGGAAAACAGCCAACAGTCTTAGAAGATAAGAATGAAGAGATGTTTCTTTGTTTCACCTAATCTCTGCCATGGGAGCCTCATCCTACTGGTTCTCTCTCCAAGCATCCCTTTTACCTGCAAGAATCCTTAAGGTGTGGATTGTTCTTGGGAGCCACGGGTTGTGGGAGGTGGCATTCATTCCCTGTAGAGAAAGGTCAGAATTGGTGGGGGTTGTGTGATTTGAGAAACACAAGATACTCTTTCTTAAGAGGAGTGAATGGGGCGGAGTTAATGCTGGGTCTAGAAACTTGAAATCACATTCAACCCCCAGCCTTGCTACAAAGGAGGGGAGAGTGTGTGGCATGAGGACTTGGTGGTGTAGCTTTGCAAGGATAATCCTACCAAGGCAGATAATTTAATACCATGTGCCTGAAATTTAGGCTACACAGGGTGGAAGGTTAATCTTTGTATGTCTAGAGTCACTGCACAAAAGCAAGGACTTACCTTAGAACCTATCACTTAAGCTTTTCTCTGTTAAAAAAAAAAAAATGAAGATAACAGCAGAAATAGTAGCTAAGCTCCAATTCTACATTATATACAATAGGAGGAAAAATGAAAAGAAGCATAAACATTTACCCAGCCTTTACAGACCACATTTCACTTTTATCTGTTGTAATTTATTTGCCTCTGATATTAACTCCCACAAAGAGCCTTGTTCAGGGACTCAGGATCCTTAAAGTATTTGTAGATGATGTTTTTGAGTGGCTTTTCTGCAATGTTTTTCAGTATTGGACTGGCTTTCTCAAGTGGCTAAAAGCTCTAAAAAGTTAACCAAGGAATAATCTAGGGAAGAGAAATTTATTCTGGTTTCTTCTTGAAGTAACTTTGTAATGATTAGTTTACAGTCAGAACAACAAAAATGAATTTTTTTAAAATTTTTTTTAACGTTTATTTATTTTTGAGACAGAGAGAGACACAGCATGAACGGGGGAGGGGCAGAGAGAGAGGGAAACACAGAATCGGAAGCAGGCTCCAGGCTCTGAGCCATCAGCCCAGAGCCCGACGCGGGGCTCGAACTCGCGGACCGCGAGATCGTGACCTGAGCTGAAGTCAGACGCTTAACCGACTGAGCCACCCAGGCGCCCCAAAAATGAATTTTTTTAAAGGAGAAAGAAAATTCAGGCTTTGTAAATTTCCCAGGATCTACAGAGTTATCTTTTTTTTTTTTTTTTTTCCTGGACAAGGAAAGCAGATAGTTGTAACCAAACTCATTCTACCCTAACCCAAAGTCACAGTTGGATGTAAGTTATTTCTTACAGCACAGTAAACAAACAACAACAACAAAAACAAAACACCTCTTCTGTCATGCTGTAGAACTCCCAGCTGCTTCTACACTTGTTTAATAAATGTTTTTCTTATTTCTCTGACCATGTGAACTAATCAGAACAAACTTCAGGTAAGTTGCAAAGCTGCCTCAGGTGGGGCTCAATGGTTAAAGCAGATTATCAGTTATAGTCCAAGCCAGGGACTGTCTGGATGAAAGGGACATCATATTGTCCCCCAAGAACCCAAGGAAATGGGTGGTGAAAGGAGGAAAGGGGAAATTTGGGTTCCATCCAGATATGTAAGTCAAAGGCTAGGAGAAAGTGTCAGTGACAAAATGGTGGTGGTTAAGAACCCAGGAAGATGCCAAGGAAGTAGACAGAAGGCAAACTGATTTACACTCTTGCCCCTGAAGAACCCTCATTTGGAATTATGATTCTCCATTTTCCTTCATGAAATATATGAAAGAAGAGGATACATGGATTCAGCACAATCTATTATTATTATTATTATTATTATTATTATTATTTTAAAGTAAGCACTAAGTACATAGTCTGTGCCTACTACTGTCCTGGAAATCATGAGATATTCAAAAGAACCATCAACTTTGGCTCTTGCCCTTGAATGTATTATTCTCCCTTGGGGAAGTAAAAACATGCACAGGAGAGAGTAAGGGAATAATGTGAGGTAGCACAGGATTCTAATCTAATCCAATTGGGAGGATATGCATATATAGCATGAGAGGGAAGAGAGGGATGAGTCCCCTAAAACATGGCTTCTGTCAGGTCATTCAGCCCATGGGCTTCCGTGTCGGGTCCTAGATATCCTTCCTGGTAGGCAAGCATCCACTTGATCCCTGCAGATGAATGGATGCTCAGTGTCTCCAGACAACCTACCCTCCTTCTACTCAACTCTTACGTGCTCCCCTGTGAATCTCCTCTGTGCTGCTCTTTCTGCCCAGCTCATCAGTCCTAAGGAATATTTGATACCCTGTCTCTGTCTACTGTCTTTTAGTTGACCCAATGGGTAATGCACAGCAGGAAGTGATTATTGGACATGTGCTTTCTGGAGCTCATGAATTGAGCATTTAGGTGCTTTCCAAACACTTGGTTGGTGCTCACATGGAGAAGAGATGTTGCCTGTGTGCGTGGCAGGGGAGGAGGTCTGCTCTTCACTTTGGCAAGGATCGATTTTCATGTATCTGGAATCTGGAAATGTTCTACTGTTCTAAAAACTATAAGTGCCTGAAGATTGACACTCCAGTTTCACTTAAAGTAAAAGAAAATGAAATTCTAGTTTAAGAAACATTGGTGTTCTTTCCCCTCACAATCTCTTGAACACTTAGCCAACATGACATGACATTTTTACCTTTTTAAAAAAAAGACTTTTGAGTGGAAAATGATGTAATATTTTTTCCCAAGCAAGACTCCTTTAAGTTTTCTAGACTTTGATGTGCATCCAAAAGACATTGGAATCCAGAAACCTATATTTTAAAATAGGTAACAACTGAATAAATTTTAAAAATAGTTCTGTCCAATAGAAATGTAATACAAGTATTTGTCACATGTATAACTCCAAAATTTCTAGTAACCACATTTTAAACAGTGAGTTAGTAGAATTGTTATATTTTATTTAACCGAATACAAACTCAAATTTTTATCATTTCAACATGTAACCAATATCAAAACTTTTTAATGATATAACTTACATTAGTGTTTGTACTAAGTCTTTGAATGTGGTGAGTATTTGGTACTGACAGCACGTCTCAATTCAGACTAGTCACATGTGGCCAATGGCTACTCTACCCACAGTGCAATGTTAGAACAAGAAGAAGATTCTAAGTGCATCTAACCCTGTTCCTTCCTTCTCACAAGGAATTTGTGACAGTTGGGGGCCTTGCTCAAGTTGATCTCACAGTGATTGCATCAGACTCCTCAGGCTGGACTGACCACCCTTGGCACTTGCCTTCCGGGAGGGTTTATAGATGATGCAAACAGCTGCCTCAAAATGAAACAGTGTTTCAAGATATTTTTAAAAATCACCACCCTCCAAAACCTTGGGACACCCCCCCCGAATAGTATCTTAAAAATAAAATTTCAGAAGACAATAGTCTAAAATATACAATTTTAATACATAGCAACGACAGCCCTGCAGGCCATTTGTTAATGCGTGCTCCCACAGCCTACCTGTTTTGTGCTCGGCTGTATCTGGGTCTGCAGGGCACCCAGCAGAGAGAGGGCTAGGGGCCCAGAAGGCCTGTCCTCTGGGGATTGTGCAAGTGGTTCTTCTCCATCATCTATCCTTCATCTCACCCGCATCAGCTCCTGCCAGCATCCCGAAGACCAGGATGTTGCTTTCCATGATTAATCTCAAAGACCTTGAAGTAACTGAGTGACCGTTTGTCTTCAATCCACATTTTGCAGTGCTTTCTATTCTGAACCAGGCCAAAGCTGCTTGGGAGGAAAATGACCATTTCAGAAACAGAAAATGAGACCAATAGTAAGAGAGCATGGCTTCCAATAATGAGGACATTTGGGAGTAAACTGAATAATGAGGGCATTTTTGGATTGATGAGAAAGAAATTAAATATGCTATTACCAAAAAAAAACCCCACATAAATCTTTGATTTGTATTTTGTTTTCAATTGGGAGAAAATGGGTATGGGATATAAATTAGAGCTCTTTCCACCAAAGGATGGAGGTGTAAGTGATGATAAATTTTATGGTAGTGAGCTCTGTGAGTCATATTTCAATCTACAAAAAAAAAATGCCATCTTAGAGGGTGGGGTTTTGGGGGCTACTGTGGCAATGCCCAGATACCACACCCAGACTTTAATAAAAAATAAAAATATATTTTTTCTGATTCTTGATTATTGATAGGCTGTGTGATGAGCAACATCATCGGCCTATCTCTGGGTCCCTAAACTATAAATAAGATAAAAGAAAACAAGATCAGCAGAGAGAAAAATTAGGGCCTATTTTATGTGTGTCTGTTCTGAGGCCAAAGTCAAGAACAGGCAAATTCTGTGTGTGTGTGTGTGTGTGTGTGTGTGTGTGTGTGAGAGAGAGAGAGAGAGAGAGAGAGAGAGAGACACGGGGGGAATACGTAGGTGGGTGTGCTGGAGAGCTTCTGTTTGTCCCTCTGGATGCCCTCTCTGCCCTTCTCCACCTGCCCCATGACCTAAGAGGCCAGCTTAGATGTACTGCATGAAGGGGCCCTTTTGCACCTGGCTTCCCAGTAGGCACATGGGGTCACTGGCAAAAGATTGGAGGAATGAAGGGGCATGAGATTGGGGTATTTATTTGGCCAGCTTGCCCCCTATAGGGTCTCTGTAGGCTGGTTGCATCCCTTAAGACCACAGCTTCTGCCACAGCCCTCTCCACACAACTCTGTCACCAGTTCTCCAGATATCAGTGGGGCTTGGTAACAGCACCCCCTGTTACCAGTTTCCAGGCAGGCCCTATCCTTGTTTCTCTGCACCCAGCCCACCCCTTTGTAATTAGTCTCCTTATTAACTATTCTCCAAATACCTAATTTGAGTTC
This sequence comes from Lynx canadensis, assembly GCF_007474595.2. Lineage (NCBI taxonomy): Eukaryota > Metazoa > Chordata > Mammalia > Carnivora > Felidae > Lynx > Lynx canadensis. The sequence goes on from NC_044308.2 coordinate 98,402,993, forward strand.
ATCCACTATTTCCTTCTGAGCTTTTGATTGATAAAATAGATATGCATGCATTCCTTGCTCCAGAAACAGTGACTCTTCTATCTATCAGCAGGAAATAACTTTTTTTTTTATATCAGCATGAAATGAAATTTTCCACTGCACAGAATTTTAAGTCATTTCCCCAGAAGCAGACCCTGGGATGAGGATTTGTGTGCAAGAATGTTGTTAAAGAGATACTCCTTCATTCTGTAAGGGAGCGTGGTGGAGAAGAGAAGAAGGAGGGGAGGGAGGAGCAAGACAGAGAAAACAGAAGAGAAGGAGCCAGCCGAGGGTCCACTTTCAGGCAAAGCCCCAACCTCATCCGGATCTGGAGAGGAGCTCTGGAGCATAAACCACATTCCAGAATGTGCCCTGACTTGACTCAGGGGAGCTAGGCTTTCGATCTCCTGCACCAGTAAGTCAGGGACCCAAGAGCATCCAGGCAGAGCACCGTTAATTTATAGTTCATATATATTCCCTGTAATTTGAAAATAGGGAGGGGAGACATGCTGATTATTAATTGGTTTAATAATGGAGTTATTAGTAGAGAGGAATGAGAACCACCTCCAGATACCAAAAAAGCTCACCACAGATGCTAAGGGGACACATCCTTTGAAAAACACCACGTGGAATCATATAGTATTTGCTTTCAATGGACTCAGTTAATATACTTTAATATTAGTAAAAATCAAGACATGGCTTAATCTTCTTAAAAAGCAGAGGCATCTTTGTGGGAATCTTAACTACCAGATGCAGGTAGTAAGTAGTTCTATGGTATGTGTGCGTGTGGTTGGAGGGACGGGGGGGGTGTGTATCAACACTTGCCATTTCCCTCTGAAGTTCCTAACACTTGGAAATTTGTCATAGCATCTTTTCTCATCTGCAGTTCAAACAGTTTTTTCCAGCAGGAATTCAGCTGAAGTTGAAATCACCATCTGGCATCTCATATTGAACCCGGTTCTTTGTGTGCCAAGAACTTCTTCTTTTGGCAATGACGTTGACTGTGATCTTTCGAAAATGTTTCCTGGGTTGGCAGTCTTGACTGAACAGAGCAAGAAGCCTGTCTTGGAATTTAGGAAGAGATATGCTGAGCAAATCGTGGCCCTGGGAAGAAAAGCGCAAGGTGAAAAGTTGAGCCTTAGGTTGTGAAACCCCAGAAGCCCTCTCTATCTTTTATTATTGAGCTAAAACCAGCTCAGGTGGAAAAAAAAAAATCTCAGCAATATGATCAGTAGCAGCACAAATGTTGTGCAAGACCTACAAAAGGAGTATTCAATTTGAAGCAATAAATGCTATTTAAGACTTTCCAGGTGGGAGGTAACATCCTCTCTGCTGTAGGGAAATAGGACAACTAAGAAGGGGTCTCTTCTCCCAAGGAATTCACTATCTTGGGGCTGGAGATGCATGGGTAGAAACAAGATAGACAATAGTGAGAAGGATAGCTGACGTGGCCTGCCTCTTCTCAAATGCCTGGGGACCCCTTTTTACCATTCCTGTTCTCCTCCATCAGCTCTGACATACTTTTGCTTCCAATGGCTTATACCTATGGCTCTCCTGGAGTGGCTGCCCTTGAGTACTGTGTACATAGTCAGAGAGTGGGATGTGCTTGGGAGCTGAGTTACTTACCAGTGATTGTTCGGTGTAGGGATAAAAAGGCTCAGCCCCCTGGCCTTACAGCAGGACACAAACTAATGTCCAGGCTTTCCCTACCGAATGAGGTGGAGAACTCCCTCTGGGACTCTGTCTAAAGGCACTCTTGCTCAGTCCCTTTCTCTTGTCCGTCTCCTTCTCTCCTTCATTTGCCAATCCCTTCAGGGAACATTTCCTTAATAAAACACTTCGCTACAAATCCTCCTCTCAGGATCTGCTTCTGGGAGCTTGACCTAAGTAAGACAGGCACTTCATAAGAACAGAAACAAAATGCTAAGACAGCAAAGAAGGACTGACTAATTCTGCCTGGAGATCAAGGACCTTTCCATAAAAGGAGGGTATTTGAGCCAGGCCTTGAAGGGTAACTTGGATTTTGCCAGGCAGACAGAACTGAGAAGTGTCACAATAAACCTGAGGAAAGTACATATATGTGCAGCACTAAGGAAGGGAATGGTGGAGACTGATGGGAGATGGGACTGCTAAGGTAGGCTGGGAGTTAAGTGAAGATGAGTCTTGAATGTTATTAAGGAGTTTGGACTTTAAAAAAATTGGCCATAGTGAGTGATTGTAGGTTTCTGAGCAGAGAAGAAACATGATACATCCTTTCAGAAAATAATTGAATGGAGGGGCGTGTGGGTGGCTCAGTCAGTTAAGCATCTGATTCTTGATTTCAGCTCAGGTCATGATTTCACAGGCATGGGATGGAGCCCCATGTTGGGCTCCACCCTGAGTGTAGGTCTTTCTTGGAATTTTCTCTCTCCCTTTTTCTCTGATCCTCCCCTCTCCCCAGACAAAGATGGATAAATAAACCTTTAAAAATTAAAAAAAATTTAAAGAAAATAATTGGATGGAAATATAAAGAATGGGTTGGTGGGGTAAGAGATAAACAATGGAAGCCAGTTGGGAGGGGTGATTGTTACAGCAATATTCTGGGTGAGGATGATGAGGGACTGACTTAGGGCATGAGAATGAAAAGGGAAGGATGGATCTAGAGGTTGAATGAATGGACTTATCAACTAACTGGATGTAAGTGGGAAAACAGCCATCAAAAGTGACTAAATATCAGTTTCGATCAAAGAGTGAATGATGGCGCCATCAACCAAGAGACAGAACCTAGGAGGAGAGAAAGACAGATGGGGGAGAGAAATCAGTGACTTCATTTTTAGATATGTTGAAATTGGATGAGACATCTGAAAAAAATAATCCCTAATAACTCAAAGAAATCTGAAAATTCCTCTGGGAATAAAGAACAAAGAAAAAAAGGGATATTAGGAACAACTGGAATATTCAGAGACTCATGAAGTTCCAGTTCAAGGTTAGACCAAAGAAACACTTTTTAAAATTAGCTCTCTGGATAGGAATCAAAACAACAAAATCAACCATAGAAACCTGGACACCTTTTAAGAATAAGAACACTTAATATTCAATGGTCACAACAGTGTAATGACTCAGTTTCGCCAGGATTTTATTTTGCTGATTAAAACTAGAGTGGGGTGGATATGGCTTAAAGATTAGATCTGATGTATTACATCTGTGTGACTGTTCGGAGCAATCTATGAAAGCAGAGCCCTACGATGCTGGCGCTGAAATACAAGCAGAAAAATAGCGCTTTCAGTGTTTGTGACCTATTATCTGTCTACCGCAACACGTTGCCGGAGGAGGGACTCCTTAAGAAACAGTTCCATCAACTGACAGTGGCTATTTCCTTAATTATTGCTGTTCGTTTGTTTATGGGCTTGAGCTGACTTAAAAAGAAATAAATCAATATGTCCATGAATTGTATTGACATTGCAAGCAGCACAATTAGAAGAAAAAGCACAAGTCCAAATTCTTAAAAAGTGTTTCAGTTTGAGGAACAATCTACTTTATAAGATTATAAGGTTGTTTCAAAAGCCAAATGAATTATAGGGCAACATAGAGGCTTCCTGACTCTGTAACAATGTTACATTTAGAGTCTTCTCTTTGAGAACCCCTGATACTTAGAGAAACTAACACATCCTTCTATCTTAGGTAAGATGTTAAAGATTTTAGAAACCAAGTTACCCATAGAAATGATACAGAAAGAGAAGGTAGAAAATCCAAAGAACAAGAGAAAGAGGACATTAATTGTATTTATTCATTCATTCTCTCTTCCTCCCTCCTTCCCTCTTTTCCTTCCTCCCTTGGTTCCTCCAGTCCTCCCTCCCCCACTTCCAGAAACACGTGAGGACCTACTATGTGCCAGGAAGTGTACTAGGAGTTAGAGACACCATACTGAGCAAGGGAGACATACATGATCTCTACCTTTGGGGATTTTAAGTCTATCATACTTGATTTCAGATTCTGCATGTAAATAAGTGATGGTATCTCCTGTCCTTCACTCCTGTTCTCTCTCACCTTCATATTGTATATTAAAGCATATTAGGTTCACCCATTTTGGGGTTAGATGTGCTACCCATAACCCAACTAGGCTACCTTCATTTGGAATTCAACTCTCTCATTTAACAGTTGCGTACATTTGGTCAAATGACTTAACCTTTTGACCCTCCAACTCTTCATGTATTAAGTGTAGATAACAGCACAATAGCACATGCCTCATGGGACAGTTGTATTACAAGGAGATCAATTCATTTAGAACTTAGAATGGGCAGTGGACAATCAATTGATGTTATCTATTATTATTTTTAGCCTGCACAGGAATAAATAGATGAAACAGGTCACATCTTTTAAAGAGCTTATAGTCTTGCCGTTGGAGACAGACAGGTACACAGATAAAGGCAATAAAGTGTGGTGGGTGAACAATGAAGGAAGAGTGTTTAGGCTGCAGTTGGTCACAAAGAAAGAGAGTGGTGAATTCTTTTGGTCAACTCTTTTGAGATGGATGTAATATCAATCCAAAGTAGTTTCTTATTTCCCTGACCCTTAGGTAAATGATCCTTCCCTATTAGATGCCTGTTTTGCTTGCTTTATTTGCCCATAGTTATTCAACTGTGAATAATTATGTGAGCACAAATGCAGGCTTTTCATGAAGGGAATTGTGGTCCCTCTTTATTTACACTCTGAATAAAGGAGCTTCCCAGAATTGGTAAAACTGGGTTACACTCTCCTGATTTCTTGTGTTCAGTGGCATATTTCTTAGAGAAATCAGAGTTGTTTTTGCAAAGGGAAAATAGGTCTTGTCTTATCCCAGGAAGCAGTCTTATCCCTCTTGCCCATGACTGGCTAAGTCATTTTCATGTGATTCAATTCTGGCCAATAGGACCCGATGTAAGTTGGAGGTTCTGGGAAAGATACTCTCAATTCTATGAGACTAATGAAAGCAGACACTACTATTCTTCCCTGGATGTTGTTTGTCTGCATGTGATGGCTGATGCTGCTGTAGCCATCTTGTGACCATGAAGACAGATACTGCTGGTACCCTAAGGATGGAAAAGTAAAAAGATGGTGATGAAGTGGGTCCCTGAAGGCATCCTTGAGCTGCTGGATTTACCAACGTGAGCCTTGATCCATCTCCAAATGTCTTGTTGTGTGAGAAAATAACCCCTTAATTATTTAAGCTGCTTTTACATGGGTTTTCTGTTAACTTTCAGTTAACTCCTTGTGGTAACTTGTCCCCAAGTATCTGGGGCACTTCCCTGTGGGAAAATTATACACGTCCTCCCTTTTAAGCCCAGGCATGGCCATATGACTTGCTTTGACAAAAGAAATATGAGATAATAGTTAGATGAGTTAAAGAAGAAATGATGGATCATTTCCAGGTAGAAGCTTCAAGAGCCAACATATATTTTGTCACGCCCCTTCTCTCTTGTTCCTATGATCGGGGAGGCATGTTAAGATGTAGCCCCTGCCAATCTGGTTCCTCAATCACTGCAACAAGTTAGACCTTACCCCTTCTATGGGGGACTGTAGCACGAACAAGAAGTAACCTTCATATGAAGCTGCTGAAGTTTGTTGTTACCACAGGCGACTCTAGTTTATTTCAACTGGGAAGCATCCTACAAGCTGTAGGGAAATGACAAAGTAAAGACAGAACCTCAACTTGAGGAGTTCCTGCAAAACACAGGCTCCCCTCTGTCGACCGCACACCCTTCCTGTTCAGAGAGATGAGCCTCAGAACAGTAAGTAATTTAATCCAGAGAATGCTTGAAAAATGTCTTCACTTCAAATGCATTATTCAGAGTAAATGAATCACAACTTATTAAGTGTCTCTTCTGTAGCTCTGAGTTCACCTCATCACTTTGCCCCCCCCCCACCCCAAGCTTTCCTGGAATGACCTCACCATGCACTCTCCTGACCACATCCACCTTCACGCCTTCCCAGGGGGCTTGGTAGTGGCTCAACAATCACATAGCTGAATTTTCGATGCACAAATATGGAACGAGGGTGACGCCTCTGTGGGCAGGACCGGAGGATGATGAGGGTGACAGCTAACACTTAGGTAGCACCGGTTCTACACCAGGTACCATTCTAAGCTCAATTTCGTAACTCCCTTAATCCTCACCTTACGAGGCAGTATTCTTACCATCTCTTCTTTACAGATGAAGAACCAGAGGCCCAGAGGGAGAGAGAGAGAGGTTAAGCGTCCTGTCCAAAGTCACACAACTAAAACGTGGTGACACTCAGATTCAATTTCAGGCAATCTGGCTCCAGAGTTGTATTCTGTGATGCTTAGCCAAGCCCTCGGCACGGCCATTCTTGGAGAAACAAGAGGTTAAGAAGTCCAGGTGGGCTTCGCCTGACTGAAAACCCAGCTGGGTGATGTCTCACAATTTGCAAAGCACATCTAGGTCCTGGTTTTCCCAACTGTAACACGGCAACGCTTAGGGTTGCACACTGTGTGAAGGAAGCGAGGCCCGGTGAAGACCCCAACATTGAGCCGGGCCTTGGTAATGTTATAGCGGCTGCTGTGGCTTGTAGGACAGGCCCCACAGGGGCAGAAGTCTGGGGCACAGGAAAAGTCCTGCACAAATATGAAATGACCGTTCAGGGATTTCTCTAGACGTCTGGGGTGGAAGGGCCTAGGAAAGGCTGTCTGGAGAGTCGTTTTTTGGAATCTACAGACAGAAAAGCAGCTGAAGTGCACTGGGCTCGTTGGAAGGAAGGCTAGATAAGCCTTTCGGATTGGCTGATTTAAGAGGGTTGAGATGTATTTTCGCGAGGCCTGCAAGGTATGCACGAATATGCATATGGGTAAGGAGCTGAGGGCCAGGAGCTTGGCCCTAAAATTGTTTCAGAAAAGCTTTGGAGATGTAGCTCAAGAGGGAGAACTTAGTTTGGGAAAATGCAGTTAACTAACAGCAAGTCCTTTAGGTTGGTATCTCTAAAATCTGTTTCGAATTTGAACACGTGTCACCATCCCCGTTATGGCCACTGCCAGCGCCCTACTTGGGGCCACCGCTGTGACTCTCCTAGACTTCTGCATCAGTCCAGCTGGTCTCCCTGCCTCCATTCTTGCCCCTGTCCCATCAGTCTGCCTCACAGGAGACAGAGTGATCTTTAAAAGATCTTTAAAAGAAGGCAGGCAGTGCCTATGGCTGCTTCTCACTCTTAGAATAAACTCCAAACCTTTACTATGAAAGCTGTCTCTGCCTAACACCTGGCTCTCATCTCTCACCACTCTCCACTGCCACCCCCCCCATCCTCCCCCCAGTCCAGCCCCCCTGGCCACACTTCTATTATATGAACACACCCAACTCCTTCCTGCATTTTCCGCCCCCAACTGTCCGCATAGCTGACTCCTTCCCCTCCAGTGATCCAAACATCACTGTCTCCAAATTCTCGACCACCCTGTTCCCTGCCCCTCACCCTCTCTGGGCACCCTCTACACCATTAGCAGACTTCCTTCCTTCACAGCACTCACTGCTATGTGAAATGGCCTTGTTCATCCATTTGCTTATTTACAGGGCTCTTGCTAGAATCCCCTTTTAGCCTGACTGGGCCTTCTTCACCTCGGTTGTGGCTATATCCCCAGTGCCCAGATAAGTTCCCAGTGCACAGAGGCTATGCAAACGAAGAAATAAGTAATTTACATTTAATTTCCATCAGTAATACATTTCAAACAATTTACTTATATGCCCCGGTGGAAAAAAGGAGAAAAAATTAATTTTATTTACATTTAATTGAATATTGATGTATTCTTTGGATGATGGCAATGAAATAGTGATATTTGAACACAATTTTGTGAGGTTAATCTACTCCTAGAAAATCTGAAATTACATACGGTTCAGGATAAATTAGTTTTACGTAGGAAATTAAAAACCCAGGAGCCAGGACTGATAGGTTCCTACATTTAAATATCGTGAAAATATAAAATTTAAATACTATGAAACTGTAAAATACAAGCTACAATGTTTCCATAATAAAGAGCTTATAGTTAGTAAGGGCAAGTGATACAATGTCAAAATCCAGCTAGCCATATGTTCTTTACTAATTTCTCTGAATAATATAATGGCACTGTATGTTTATTTGGAGTCCGTTGAAATATGAACATTATCCCTGTCTGGGTATTAATTACATTTGCCTCTTTGCCTTATTTCGGGATTAGATTCAGCATTTTTATATTTAAGGATTCTGAAAGGAAAGCTCTCCGGGCTATAATCACCTTCAATCCCCATATGACTAAATTTGGTCATATTTGCTGATTGTATAGACAGCCCTTTCTGAGAAGTAAATATTAATGCTGACTGGTTTTGAAAAAAGAACCCTTGGGGCACCTCTTCTTCTTTCCATTTTTAGACACCTCTGTTAGCTGCTTTAACACTCGAGTAGAAGTGTTTTTAAAGGAGCCTGTGAAGATTTGGAAAAGATTTTATTTTTAATACCCCAGATTGCATTCTCTGCATTTGGTTGGTTTTGTTACATGTGTTCCATCTGTCTTGGAGATATGGGAAACTCAGTCGGGAAAAAATGGAAAGGGCAAAATTGTTTCCCTAGCTCCATAAAATATCTAAAAATTACTTCACATGTAAGATCTGGTGCCTGGATTCCTTCACTTCTAACTTCTACACTGCCCAGGGGTAGTCTTCCCTCCAAAGCAGGAAGAGGAGAAATTGCTCAGTTACTCCCCGGTTGGAAAGTGTGCAAGGTAGAAAGCCTTTGAGAAAGGCTTCACCTTGAAAGATTTCTGCAAGACTTATCATTTCAGGTGAATTTAATTAACACACAGATTGGTTCTTTTATTATGAATATCCTTAAAGTAAAATCCGCTTCCTTGCTGGCTACAGTTGATCTGGGATTTGTGGTATCTTTTTTTAATGGTTCAGGCTAAGTACTGGATGAAAAACAAATCTGAAAAACCAAACAAAACATTTCTTTGCCTATCCCCAGCTGCACCTGACAGTGAAAGAAGTTGAAATCTTACTCCTCGCTGGACATCACATCCAATTTCAAGCTTCTATTATCTTTTTTTGAAAGCCACTGCAGAATACCTCGTAACGTTTTTTGTTTTCTCTGAAAATCAGCTGGTTATGTTTGTAATTGGAGCACTTCATGGACAGGGTGTCTGGGAGATATAAGTGCTTTCATTCCACCCTACCATTGTTTAGCATTATTTTTATGCATTTATTGAGGGTCTTGGAGCCTCAGAGAGTGAATTTCTGGAGACTACAGCTCTTTTATGATGTGTGTAGCACTGAATAAAATATGGATTCTTCAGGATCATCTTAAAAGGGACTTTAATCTGGAGCTATGAAGTAACATTTCCTTGGTGTGTGTTTATCTGCAAATGAACAGAATCAAACATTCGACAAACAAAACGGCCCCAACTTTATGAGCCTACTGAATTGAGATGGTGTCAGTGTCCTAGTTTGTTAATTTGGGGAGGATCATGGTTTTAGCATTATTATAAATAAAGTCTATTAAATCAAACATGGACTCTTGGAGATGGTGATATTGAAATGTCGTGTGATATTTCAATATTTTGCAGTTAGAACTCTGAGAATATAATAAATGACATTACATATCTAGGACAAAAATACCATGTGATGTTTAAAGCTGGCTTTACAGTTTATAAATCATGGCTCACGCTGATAAATGCATACATTAGTGCCTAATGCACATAATATCAAATTTTCTCATATCCTATGACTCATCTGAGAGCTCTGTTCACTTGTCATCAAGATCCCCTCTCTTGTTACAAGACCTTGTCATCACCTAGAACTTCTTCACTTCTGACATCTTGAACTTTGAAATTCCACTGACCTCAACCCTATATCCTTCCTCTCTTACACCCCCATCCCACCCATCTTCAGTCTTACCAAGGTGTCTGGCCTTCACTCGCCCCAGAAAATGGCCCCCAGCCCTCTTGGTCTTAAGGACATTCTCCTCATCTGACACAATCTCCTTACTCCTTTGACTTAATGGCACAGCCAGTCAACAAATCCTCAACTTTGGATCCATTCATCTGTTTTCTTCGGCCCATGAGTATTGCCGGAGAAAATCACATACCACGCGAATACACATTTTGAATTTCAAACCTCAACTAGGCATTCAAGACCATCTAAAATTCAAGACCAATTATATGGTTCCCCGTAAAATCAAACTGACCTGGATAACACAAACCACAGATACTTAGAACAGAGCGGTATTGAATAATACATATAATAATACATATAATAATATATATTATATATATATGTATTACACATATATATGTGTAATAATATACATATATATAATACATATAATAATATATACTATACATATATATGTGTATACATATACATATATAATACATATAATAATATATATTATACATATATGTATTATACATATATATGTGTATACATATACATATATATATAATACATATAATAATATATACTCAAAATATACAATAAAGTTCATTTTCTCCCCTGGATTTCATATGGGCCAAACTTTCCCCATTTTGGGGGTGTGTATTTCCTCTTATTTTCACTTTCTTTTGCAGTTTTCCAATAGATTACTTATTAAAGAGTTTAGAAGAGGGGCGCCTGGGTGGCGCAGTCGGTTGAGCGTCCGACTTCAGCCAGGTCACGATCTCGCGGTCCGGGAGTTCGAGCCCCGCGTCAGGCTCTGGGCTGATGGCTCAGAGCCTGGAGCCTGTTTCCAATTCTGTGTCTCCCTCTCTCTCTGCCCCTCCCCCGTTCATGCTCTGTCTCTCTCTGTCCCAAAAATAAATAAACGTTGAAAAAAAAATTAAAAAAAAAAATTTAAAAAAAGAAAAAAAAAAGAAAAAAAAGAGTTTAGAAGAATATTAAAGAATTTAAGATAAACAGAAGGTATTTACTACATAGCTATTGCATGCTGAGCTCTGCTCCAGGTACAGGGATACAGCGGTGAGCCAAATAAACAGCTTTGCTCTCAGAGAGTCTGTATAGACAAATAAGTGAAATACATACTGTCAGAAAGTTACAGGTGGGACGGCAGCATCCTGGGGAGGCAGTGGAAACTGTGGGCTACGCTGTGGAGAGACTACTTCCTGTACTAGGTGCGAGGGTGAGCCAGACTGCCTGGGTTCCAATCCCTGGTCCGGCACTTACTACCTGCGTGACCCCGGGCAAGTGGCCTAGCCTGTCTATGACTCAGTTTCGCTATCTGTAAAAATGAAGATTTTCTCAGTACCAACATCTTAGGGTCGTTAAGAGGATGAAATGACTGAAGACACAAGTAACATTTCCCCTGGTAGGCACTACACGATCGTCAACTTCGTAGCTGTCTCAACCATTGCTACAACCCCTCACCTTCACGGCCTGTGCCCTCTAGGCAGGGACAGAATCACCCTGAAGGGAAAGCTCCTTGCTTGGAGAAGTCACTTGCTTCTGGGGCCCTGGGAGAGGCCTCAGCAATGTGCTTGCAAAAGTAAGATACGTATATTTTGAAAGTAAGACATCTTAATTGCACTGTTTAAGATGCCACTGTGTTAGGTAGCATCGAGGTGGCTGTGGGCACTTGGGGGTTCAGCTAAGAGGAAGTTAGGTGGGAGACACATTTGGTCTGACTTTAGTGAGGAAACAGCTATGTGTTTTGGTCACTTCTACATCAGTTTCAGTGAGAGCTTATCGTCCTGGTGTGGAGGCAGCTCCCAGGCTTCCTTCCACCCACTGTGCCATAGGTGCGAGGCAGGACATGGTAGAGGGAATGCGTCCCGTGCAGGCTGACAACAGAGGTGGGGGGGGGAGAGGGGGAACGGGGTGCAAAACGTATAGAGCCAGAAGTTGGTCTGTGGAAGTTGGTGTAATCCTCTGATATATAAAACCGTAAGTAGAGGATCCGCTTCTCAGGACACAGTCAAAACAGAAGTCCTTTCCTGTCAGGAACACACTAGATAAGGCAACATTAATAATTACCAGCGCATTTTGATGGACTGAATGTTGGTGCCCCCACCACTTATACACTGAAGCCCTAACACCCACTGTGATAGTAACTGGAGATGGGACTTGGGGGAGGTAATCCAGGTTAGATGAGGTCGTGAGGATGGGGTCCTTATGATGGAGCTAGTGGCCTTAAAAGAAGAGACCAGAGGGGCGCCTGCATGGCTCAGTCGGTTGAGCGTCTGACTTTGGCTCAGGTCATGATCTCGCGATTCGTGAGTTCGAGCCCCACGTTGGGCTCTGTACTGACAGCTCAGAGCCTGGAGCCTGCTTCAGATTCTGTCTGCTTCTCTCTCTGCCCCTTCCCCCCTCATGCTCTGTCTCTCTCTGTCTCTCAAAAATGAATAAATGTTAAAAAAAAAAAAAAGAAGAAGAAGAGACCAGAGAACTTGCTCTTTTTCTCTTTGCCATGTGAGCACAGAGAGAGAAGGTGGCCATCTGAAAGCCAGGATGAGGGCTCTCACTAGAGCCCGACCATACCGGCACCTGACTTCAGATTTCCCGGCTCTAAAACTGTGAGACATAAAATGTAAAATGTCTGTTGTTTAAGGCACCCAGTCTACGGTATTTTGTTCTAGCAGCCCAAGCTAAGACATACATTACACTTTCTTTTCTTTTTTAAATTGGGATCACATCAGAGAGAAGTGTAATTCCTGCATTTGCAGAACAGAAGCCCACGGCAGAACTACAAACAGCAAGTGGTCTGTGTGTAAAGTTGCAAGCTTCACGCATCCCATCCATCAACGTTAAAAAACAAATAGCCACGAACCACATCAGAAGAAATGCTGAGTTCTTCTTCTACTCTCCCTTTAGAAAATATTACAAAATTATTTTCATTTTAGAGATCGATCAGAGTTTATAGCCAAATATAATATTATATATATATATAGCCAAATATTATATATATAGCCAAATATAATATTATAGAGGCATGCCGGTCAATGAATATAGATCATATTGTTTTCTGAATTTTATAGTATTTGTGGCATGTATCTGGGTTTAAAAAATTTATAATGTGTGTGACTTCTTTTCCCATTCTAAATAATATCCACTGTGTCCCTAATTTTGGTTTTATAAATTTTGTGTTCTTTTTCTTAAATAGGCCCTCCTCCCAACCTACGTGTATTTCAGGCCCATAAGCCCTGATCCACTTCTACCAGGAGGAAAGAGGAAGGAGGGAATGCCTTGGCTTTTTTTCTCACCTCATCCAGACTGAGCTGTACGTTCTGTTATACTTCATGTCTTCTGTCCTAGAAGAGGAACACATGGCCCTACTCATTCCCTCCGCTTACAGCCTGATGGCCCCTGGCCTCCTACCCTACTCACCCACCTCTTCCGGTAGCTCTTTACCTCCACTGATGTCCCCACCCTTGGATGGCCATGTCCTTGCTCTCTACTGGCTCTTCCCTGTCACACCACAAGCGTGCTCACAAGTGTCGTTGATTCTGGCCACCCACTCCCTGCCCACCTCTGTTTTAGAAGTTTCCTGACTCCTTCCCTCTCTCTCCACTCTCTTTCAGTGTTGAAAGAGAAGCTGATATATACGGCCTTGGCTTCCTCATTCCTCACTACATTGAGATCTGGTTTCTTGCAGGTTTAGGGAACTGTCCCCTGGAGTCACCACTGCCAGACTCCGGCCTCTGATTGGTTCGCCTCCTATGGGGCCTCTCCAGTGCCTCTGCAAATGTCGACACCACTCTGCCCTGCATCCTCTCTGTCGTGCCCCCCCCCGCCCCTCCCCAGGGCCAGACCTTCTGGTTCACCTCCTTCCCCTCTGACCACTCCACTTGATCTTGGTCTCTTTGGCGGCCCCCTCTCCTCCCTGGGTTCCCTTAAGTACCTACCAGTGTCCCCCAGGCTCCGGCTCAGACCACTTGTGTCCCCATCTCCATGCTATTCCTGGATATGCCTGTTCATTCGGTAACAAGTCTCTGCTCTTGACTCTGCAGCGAGATTTCTATTCCCATGGTTGCTCCTGAACTTTGTAGCCACATTTCCAACTTTCTGCTGGAAAGATCCATCTGCTTCTCACACGCAACATCTTCACAAATGAAGACCCTCCTCCTCCTCTCCAAACCTCTCCTCCCTCTGTGTTGTCCATGGTGAAAGGTGTCACCATCAATCACCCAAGCCTTCTTAGAGCCTCCTTCTTTTCCTCCTCCCCCCCTCCCCATCTCCAATCATTAACAAGCATTACCTATTTTATCTTTAAGCCAGATGTTCTTTTTTTTATTGAATCACTAGACCTCTCAGCAGTATGGTGAAGACTTTGGATTGCTTCTAGAATAATGCTTTTTAGAGAATAAAACAAAATCAAAGGATCAAAAAGGAAATAACTTTTTGAAATATGGCTTCTGAAACTATAAAAAGTTTTGATATGGTAATACATGTAATAATACACTAACAGTATTAAATACTTGGATCCAATGTCAGGTGTAATTACCATCATTTTATTTTTTTAATGTTTATTTACTTTTTTTGAGAGAGAGACAGAAGCATGGGTGGCATGGGGGGGGAGTGGGTGAGGGGGCAGGGAGAGAGGGAGACATAGAATCCGAAGCAGGCTCCAGGCTCTGAGCTGTCAGCACAGAGCCTGATGCGGGGCTCAAACTCATGGGCCATGAGATCATGACCTGAGCTGAAGTCGGACGCTAAACCAACTGGGCCACCCAGGCACCCCTAATTACCATCATTTTAAAGTAATGAGGACCACAAATGATACTTGGGGATTCTTGGAGAAATGCGATGTGAAAAATCTGTGATTTCTTTTGATGATAAAGCCATACATACTGCTAATGTAATTTTCTTATATTAATCATCAAAGAATATGATAAATTTTAGTAAGAGAAAAGTAAAAATAATGATATAGTGTTTCTCCCATACAGGTTTACAAACCCCTTGAGTTCTATCCAGACTAAGAAGACCTACTTTAAAATGATCTCAGAGGGGCACCTGAGTGGCTCAGTTGGGTAAGCATCTGACTTTGGTTCAGGTCATGATCTCATGGTTTGTGAGTTTGAGCCCTGTATCCAGCTCTGTGCTGATAGTCTGGAGCCTGCTTCAGATTCAGTGTCTCCCTCTCTCTCTGCACCCCCCCCCCGCCCCCACTCATGCTCTGTCTCTCTCTTTCAATAATAAAATAAACAATCAAAAATTTAAAAAAATGATCTGAGGAACTTTCCTACTTCCATTGCTACTGCCACTGACCTAATTAGGGGCCTTCCTCCCACATGGAATCTCCACAGGTGCTTGATTGGCTCCTCCCCTTTCTTCAAAGCCCAATCTTGTTATTGCAGTGTTCCCAGCATGCCTGAGAAGAGCCCCCCTCCATCCTGTCACCTAAACTGGGTGCCGAGTATCAGGCTTTGTCTCCTCAGTAGAGCTCAGACTCGTCCATCTTCTCCACCCGGCTTGACCATCTCATTGGTCCATTTGATTGCTCACGGCCACCTCCCTGCTACCCTGGGTTTGCCTCACCAATCCTTCTGGAAGCACAAATCTCTCTAAAACCCAAATCAGATAATGACACCCTGTTGTTTCCAATCCTCTCCCGTCTTCACTATACAATTTGGGCTCCTTAGCCTCCCATGGCTTCTGCCCACCTTTCCACCCCGCTCCTGCAACTCTGTTCCAGCCACCTCTCACTTCTAGAGTTAGCCAAACTGGAAGATAATTGAGGGTCAGAGCAAGGGCTCTGGAGCCAGAATACCTCAGTTCAAATGCTGGCTGCACCGCTCATGAAGGACGTGACCTTGAAGAACCACTCCATCCTTTGGGCCTCAGGGACCTCAGCTTTAATATGGAGCCATAAGAGTGCTTGCCTTACAGAGTTCTGAGAACGAAGTGATATGACACGTGTGAAGTATTCAGAATGGGGCCATAGTATATAGAGAAGCAGAGAAAGAGAGGGACCCTGGTATTATTTCATGTTTCCCTTGTGGGGAATGACCTCTCTCATGTTTTCTGCTTGGCCAACTGGTCCTTTAGGACTCAGCTCAGGCACCTCCTCCTCCTGAGAACTTCTGGAACATGGGCTGGGGGCCTGGGGGGGGGGGCAGGCAGGGTTCTGGACTCCATGGCCCCTACCCAGCCATCACTTATCTGCATCCCACAGGAGAATGTGCGGCCCTCTAGGTGTGGGAGGTGGCTCCCTCCGTTTGTAACCCAGGAACTGCAGAGAGCCAGGCACAGGGCGGGTGGGTGTGCAGCAAGTGTGTAGAGGCTGAATGGATTAAAGAGAGAATTCAAACCAAAGGACAAAGTGTTAAATAAAGAGAAGCCAGTTCTCTCCTACTCTCCTGACAATTTGCTTTTCAAAGTATTATATACAACATGGACTTATCGTACTGTTTTTCTGCATGGTCCTGTCTGCAGTGAATCCCTCCCTGGCCAATTCTGGGGCTCGATAGCATGAAGCTTCTGAAAAAGAGAAAAAGGTAACATAGGGTCTGGGAGGTGTGGGGGGGGGGGTGGGCGGGGAGTAGGCAGGACTCTCCACCACCAGCCACGGACAAGGAAACCCTCAGGAAACAGGCATCCAAGGACAAGATATGCGCTTAATACTCTTTTAGCAAAGGAGACTACAGCAGTAGGAGCAAGGATTTAAGCATTTTTTTTTAAAATTTTTTTTTTCAACGTTTATTTATTTTTGGGACAGAGAGAGACAGAGCATGAACGGGGGGGGGGCAGAGAGAGAGGGAGACACAGAATCGGAAACAGTCTCCAGGCTCCGAGCCATCAGCCCAGAGCCCGACGCGGGGCTCGAACTCCCGGACGGCGAGATCGTGACCTGGCTGAAGTCGGACGCTCAACCGACTGCGCCACCCAGGCGCCCCTTAAGCATATTTTTAAGAATGGAAGAGAAAAACCTGCTGTGTGGGGCCCTGGCTGAGGGCACGTCCAACATGGCGATGGCCCTGACTTTAGTTAGAGCTGTCCTCATTCTTTCCTTTTCAAACAGTACAAAATAATTCATGTCTTGGGAAAAGATGAAACAATGCAGAAGGGGAGAAAGTAAAAAACAAAAAAACAAAACAAAAAAAAAAACCCCAAAGCCCCCAAAAACAAAACAAACAAAAAAACAAAAAAAAACCCAAACCCCAAACTTCCTATTCCCCAGAGGCACCCTCTGCCTCTGTGCAGATTCGCACCCCCAGGGAGGCTGACACTTGCAAGCATGCTCAAAACATCAGAAAGTGAAATCACGCCTGGATTTGTCCAGAGAGACAAACCGGATGGACATGCTACCACACTTTTTTTTTTTTAACAGCGGACAAAGAAACGATTTAAAATATAACATGTAAAGGAACCCTTTCTATCAGAGATGGCCTGGGGTATAGAGGCGCAGAATGGAGAGCAGGCTTTGGGGTTGGCCTCGAACCTGTGCTCTTCCTCGCGGCTCCCGCAGGAGAAATGGCCCCCACTCAGCAGGAGGAGGGCCTAGCCTTTCTGGCGGGCGGCCGGGGACGGTCCCATTTAGAAATGCCCCCCGGAGGGACGGGGGTCCGAGGTGGGTTGAGAGAGGGCCCGCAGCTTCAGGGCAGGGCTGGGCGCTGGGGCCTGGGAGCAGAGGCGGGGCCTCAGCCCCGGTGCGACCTTCCCCAGCCCCCTCTTTGCGGCTACCAGCGCTCTAGCGACTTGACCTTGAGGGACCAAGGGAAGCTCAGCACCCGGAGGGCCGCGCTCCGGCGAGCGGAAGCAACAGTTGTGCGAAGGGAAGGGGAGACGGGGCGGGGAGGGCAGCGCTGGCGAGTCTAAACCTGCCGGCCTAACAAAGGCCTGGGGTGAGGCTCACCGAGGGGACCGTGCTGGGTGCTCCATGCGGGCAGTTCTGGGGCCACATGGAGAGGGAGCCCAGACCCTCCCTTACGGGGTGTCATTCCCCAACTCCCCAAGGGACCAACCTGCCCTTTACTGTGGACCAGCCTGCCCTCAGTAAACCCCCCTCCCCCCCCCTTTGGTTCCAGGCCTCTCACATGTGCACCCTGGCTTGGGGGGTAAAGGTGGGTGGCTGTGGTACCTTTGTTTAAGAAATCCCCAGCCTGCAGCATCCTGGTTTCAGACAGGCAGGGATGAGATGAATCCTCTTTGGGGAGGCAGAGGTAGTGCGGCTGCGTTCCCTCGTTTAAAAAGGAGCCCTTGGAAACCAATTTGCTCTAACGATGTTGTCAGCTCCAGTCCACCGTGGGTTCTCCACTAAGGCGGTCCTTCTTACCTTCTGCACCGCTCCGGGCTTGCCTTCTGTGCCCTCCTGGGGTAGGAGTATCTTGATCCACTCCTGGAGCTTCAACTTGGACCAGTCAGGAAGATGCTTGTCAGCTTTAAAATGCTCACACTCCTAAATGGATTAAAAAATAATATTGTCGGGGTGCCTGGCTGTCTCGGTACAGAATGCAACTTTTGATCTCGGGGTTGTAAGTTCGAGCCCCACGTTGGGTGCAGGGATTACTGAAAAATAAAAAAGAAAAAAGAAAAAGAAAAGAAAATTGTGAGTAAGCAAAGCAAAACATTTGGGAAGTGAATGAAATTAAGCGCTAACAGGGAGCAGAAAACATATGCTAGAACGGTAAATTCTGCTAATGTTGGATTTTAAAGTTTTTAAAATAATGTGTTTCTGTTTGGTTTAAATGATTTTAAACAGCTAGCTGGCTTCTCCTGGTCTAGAGTCAAACTTTCTGGCTCAAAGCTGTTCCCATTGTTCCTGCTCCTCATTGGCTCACTGCTGCCTCCCTGTGTCGGATCTAAAAATCACAACACAGTGTTCTGCTTCACAAATACAGGGTAGAACCCCCCTCCCCACCAGTCTATTAGCTTCCATGACAATAAATTACACAGGATTAAAGCGATGCTTAAGTTTGTTAGCGAGAGCTGTACATATCACCTGCCTTCCTTCTTTCCTTCCTTCCTTCCTTCCTTCCTCCTTCCTTCCTTCCTTCCTCCTTCCTTCCTTCCTTCCTTCCTTCCTTCCTTCCTCCTTCCTTCCTTCCTTCCTCCTTCCTTCCTTCCTCCTTCCTTCCTCCTTCCTTTCTTCCTTCTTCCTTCCTCCCTTCCTTCCTTCTTTCCTTCCTTCCTCCTTCCTTTCTTCCTTCCTTCTTCTTTCCTTCCTTCCTTCCTCCTTCCTTTCTTCCTTCCTTCCTTCTTCCTTCCTTCCTTCCTTCCTTCCTTCCTTCCTTCCTTCCTTCCTTCCTTTCCAATTCATTGGGCCTTTGCTGGAAGGACAAATTTAATCCTTAGAAAGATTGGTTATGATTATATTATCAATGTTAAGTCTTACTAATGATACCCCCTTCCAGAGACATCACATAACTTATCCATATCCAATGATGTACATTATATGTTATTTGACACCATTCAATAAAAATCCTACATCCAGGATGATTACAACTTTGCACAAAGAGTCTCTGATGTGAGATAAATTCTGAAAAATGGCTCAAACAAATACACATCAAAATGCAACCTCCTTGTGCTCACCTGGTACCTTTGTCTTTAGTGAACAGATCGGATCGCCACCTTGATGTGAACTAGCTCCCTCTGTGGGTTTGTATTAAGCACCAGTTGTTCCCGTTTCTTGCTCATCCATGTAGTTTGAGATGCTTCTTGCTTCATAGAAACTGGGAGCCACACAGAATATCATGTTGTCCCAGATGGATTTTGGAAAATGCCTTCCATCCTGAGTAGATCAAGGAAGGGGCTGCTCCCTTTTACAGAAGCATCACCAGCATGGAGGAAATGACCACTTGCTCCTAATGGTCACCCCAGATTCTTTCTATGCTGCAGCGGCGGCCTTAGTGTCGTCTCCTGAAGACACCTGCTGAAGCAACTTCGGTGGCTCCTCAGTGCTTGTCTTTTGATCTTACTGGTCTTTCACTGCTCAATACGAAAATAGCTTTGCAGGAGAAGACATGGGCTTTACCTCCTCCAAAGTAATTAAACAAATCTAGTGAAATTCAGTGCCCACATAGGATGCTGTAGCTCCCCTAAGGCAGATTGTCTTACACCCAACCCCATATCTGCTCCCAAAGGGAAGATGTGAAGGGCATGGTGTGAACGGGCAGCCAGTATTACTGAACACTTCAAGTTTGTGTTCCCACCTGGGTGACTTTGAACTTGCTCTTCCCTCTGGTTGGAACTCTGTTCTCAAGTCTTGCCATTAAGATCTCAAAAAGGGGTGCCTGGGTGGCTCAGTTGGTTAAGCGGCCAACTTCAGCTCAGGTCATGATCTCTAAGTATGTGAGTTTGAGCCTGGCATCGGGATCTGTGCTGACAGCTCAGAGCCTGGAACCGGCTTCCAATTCTGTTTCCCTCTCTCTCTGCCGCTTCCCTGCTTGCTTTTGTCTCTGTCTCTCTTAAAAATAATAAACATTAAATTTTTTTAATAGATCTCAAATAAAATAGTTTTTCTATGGCCTGATTTCATTTTAATAGCATTTATCTGAATTTGTATTGTGTATTTGTTTGTATGATTATTTTTTTGTTTTCCCCCTCTAGAACGTCAGCATCATAAGAGCAGTGAAGTTATTTGCTTTGGTTAACATTGAATCCACAGCACTTAGAACAGTACTTAGCACATATGCTAAATAAATGCTGGTAGAATAAAGAACAATGCAGAATTTCCCTAACTGTGATCTTAGTTCTTGAGATCAGGGGCCATATCTTATAATTTCTGCTCTTCTCCTTACAGCCTGGCATGGTATAACTTGTACAGATGGTTTTTAATAAGTGCTTGTTGAGTGGGATTGCACAGGAGAAGGAATATGTGTTGAATCCTTAGGTGGGTCAAAGGCAGAATGGGGCAGGACGCCACCTTTGCAGAAGGCACGATGGGCATACTAAGCTGGGAATGTGGCTCTTGGGTGTGGGGAAAAGGAGAATAAGGCGGTGGACCCGCAAGAGACCTCTAAACTTTCTCTTGTCTTGAGTTCTACTTTTCCATGATCATGCAGTTCAAAACTGTATAGATGTGAATCAGAGAGTGCCAGAGGGGCCAAAGAGAATGTATGTGATGGGGAGATTGGGATCTTGTGGCACTGGTCAGGTTGCTGAATGATTCCAGTTTTTCAATTTTTCATTCATCTTACAAAATACTTACTGATGGGAATGCAAGCTGGTGCAGCCACTCTGGAAAACAGTATGGAGGTTCCTCAAAAAACTAAAAATGGAACTACCCCAGGACCCAGCAATTGCACTACTAGGCATTTATCCATGGGATACAGGTGTGCTGCTTCGAAGGGACACGTGCCCCCTCCCATGTTTATGGCAGCACTATCAACAATAGCCAAAGTATGGAAAGAGCCCACATGTCCATCGATGGATGAATGGATAAAGAAGATGTGTGTGTATATATATATATATATATACACACTATATATATATATTATACAATGTATATATATATGTATATATATATATACAATGGAGTATTACTCGGCAATCAAAAAGAATGAAATCTTGCCATTTGCAACTACATGGATGGAACTGGAGGGTATTATGCCAAGTGAAATTAGTCAGAGAAAGACAAAAATCATATGACTTCACTCATCTGAGGACTTTAGGAGACAAAACAGATGAACATAAGGGAAGAGAAACACAAATAATATAAAAACAGGGAGGAGACAAAGCGTGAGACTCATAAATATGGAAAACAAACAGAGGGTTACTGGAGGGGGTGGGGAAGGGGGGGTGGGCTAAATGGGTAAGGGGCACTAAGGAATCTACTCCTGAAATCATTGTTGCGCTATATGCTAACTAATTTGGATGTAAATTAAAAAAAAAAAAAGACTAAGAAAAAAATACTTATTGAACACCTGCTTTGTTCCAGGTGTTATGCTAGGTACTGGGGATACCCGTGCTGTTCCAAACTTGACAAGTAATGTCAAACATAACAAGGATTCCCAATTCATACAGTGCAAGGCGATAGGGTTGTGTGTTAAACCCTATAGCCCTTCTGCTTAAAAACTGCTTAGCAGGTCACGTCACGATGCAATTCAACACTCGCCTCTTCATCATGTGCTGGTGGAGTTGCTAAGCAGTTTGTGACTGCCTGGTTGGGAGGTCTCCTTTGGGAGTTCCTATCCCTTTTGACACTTAGCAGTCAGGAGAGGGAAGAGTGTCCCTTACCCCCACCCTCAAGCATTCCTTTGTCTCACACCGTAGGGAAGGAAGAGAGTCTCCTGCGATATCAATTTTTAATTCCTTTTGGTGGGTGATGAAATTGATGAGATCGGCCGCATGGCCTCCTCTGTACATCTGTGTACCTATTCGTATTTATTACTAATTACACTTCTATGTCAGTCTATGAGCCACAATGCTGATGACTGTATTTCTAAATGAATGCATGCAAATGTGCCTAGGAGCCGGACAAAGACAGTATCAAATATACTCATTAATAAATAATATCAATACTGTGCATCTGCAGGCTGAGATGTTTTTAACTTCAAAGAAGAGCTTTCATATCTATGATCTCATCTCACACTACATATTATTATTTAAAAACTCCTCTCTAGGGACAGGTTGTTCCACGCATGCAAAGCCGGGCAGGGTGAGGATAATGAAGACCCGCCTCAGGCTACCCGACATCACTCCGCAGGGCAGCCCAGCACTCGGGGCCCTCCAGTCTCGTGGGGTCTCTCTTGGCTTGTTTGAAAACTAAAGGCAAACATGAAAAAGTACACTCGTTTCAAGTGGTGCTGGGAGCACACACACACTCGGGGCAGGAACAGGGAACTAAGGAAGTGAGGCTACTTTCAGGACCGACTTTGGAGCTTCTGCAAACAATGAGAAACAGACAACTTCAAACTCACGTCAGGCATCCAGAAAGCCCAGAATTGGAAACCTCTAGTCTCCTGGGACTGAAAAGCCAGTTCCTGTTTACTCTATCTACAGCTGTGACTTTTACCCTGTCTTCCCCAATTTCTCCAAGAGCGTGCCTTCATTTTCAGGAAGGTTTGTTTTTTTTTTTTGTTTTTTTTTTTTTTTTAAACATATTTTCACCTAACCTTTTAAGGTTTTTCTGTTAGACTTCCTTTGGAGTAAAAACACCATGTCATTGTTTTCCTAAGGCTGGGCTGTGGTTATGGAAATGCCCTTCTCTGAAATTGCTCGGACATTTAAAAAATAACTCAAGGGCGCCTGGGTGACTCAGTCAGTTGAGTGTCCAACTTGGGCTCAGGTCATGATCTCACTGTTCGTGGGTTCAAGCCCCGCATCGGTCTTGCTTGCTGTCAGCGCAGAAGCCTGCTTTGGATCCTCTTTCCCCTCTCTCTCTTCTTGTCCCCCACTTGTTCTCTCTCTCTCAAAAAATAAGTAAACATTAAAAAAATTTTTTTAAATAACTCAAAAGTAAAAAACAAATAAACAAAACACAAAAAACAAAACCACCCTGAGAGTGAGGCTCTCCCCCATCCCTATCTGTACGGTCCTAATACCAACCTGCAGTGTTTACACTTCACAAAAATTCAGGCTGTATCACCTTCCCTGGAGTGGACACTGTAAAGGTTGCTTCAGAATTTCCTACCTGGGTATCCGATAAGGAGGACCAGGTACTGTGGGTGGTGAATTCTTCCACCCTGATTACTCATGAAGAAAGAACTAACTTGTGATTAGCTATTTTAATTCTTGCATTTTCAAGGGTAAGTGGAAGGACTGGTAACCCACGTTACAACTACCAGTTGGTCCCACCTACTTTGCCGTCATTGCCCTGCCCCTTGGGCTGCTTTGACACAGGTTGGTTTCTTACCAGATACCAGGTGCCCTTTGAGAATTAGCCTCACTTTGCCTGCTGCTGTTTTTTTTAATGTTCTTAAAAAAATTTTTTTTAATGTTTTTATTTATTTTGAGAGAGAGGGAGAGCAGGGGAGGGGCAGAAAGAGAGGCAGAGAGGGAATCCCAAGCAGGTTTCACGTGTCAGCACAGACTCCGATGCGGGACTCGAACCCACGAACCACGAGACCATGACCTGAGCAGAAACCAAGAGTCAGATGCCCCTCGCCTGCTGTTTTGAATGAGTGTGGCCTTTGTGCACAGTGGGCACTCAATCCATACTGAGTGAATGCAGCTTAACATCATCATTTGGTCTCTGGGGGTCTGAGTGTCCTCTATGTAAAATGAGAGTACTGGCAAATGACTGCTTATATTTCTTCCAGTTTTAACGTTCCATGAGGCCTTTTGGATAGCCATTTAAAATTACCTCCCATTGTGAAAGCTGTCTCCAAGCAACAGAACAGTACTTCCTGACTCCTCGCCTGACCTCTCAGCCCACAAACACGTTTCTCACCGAGCCTACAGCATGATAGTATCTGTAATGCGTATTTATTTATTACCTAGTGATACATCTCAGGTTGTTATTTAGCTTTCCGGCTGTGTGGGTCCTGTCCTTGAGATTAGAGTGTAAGCTTCCCAAGCCAGATACCATCCAGAATGTGCTCGGTAAGTATTTGTTAAATAAATAAATATTACAACAAGGAATAATCTTCCTTCTG